>NC_088389.1:113130000-113456666 GCF_037993035.2 Macaca fascicularis
GCTGGGATTACAGATGTCTGCCACCACGCCCGGCTAAGTTTTTGTATTTTTAGTAGAGACGGGGTTTCACCATGTTGGCCAGGCGGGTCTCAAACTCCTGACCTCACGTGATCCACCTGCCTCGGCCTCCCAAAGTGCTGGGATTACAAGCATGAGCCACCGCGCCCAGCCCTCCCAAAAACTTTTCAACCCATAATGTAACCCATAATATAAAGTACTATATTAGGAAAAAATAAAAATAAAAAACCCCTGTGTTATAAGATGCAAATTTTTCTGCCATTTATGTGGGAGTCTAGGAATATGAGCCCTAAGAGTGAAGGAATGAGAAGGGGAAAAAAGAGTTTCTTCTCACATTACTGGTAAGGTTATCCCAAACAACAACCTGAAAGAAACAAAAGTGGTTTGGTACCCTCTTCCAGAAACTCATCTATAATTATTTTTTTCTCACTTTCTCATACTCACTTGTGTTTATTCACAAACTCACTTGTGGGTCATGTTTCCCTAAACTGTTTTATTATGAAACCCTCCTTTCCTGCTGTCAAGTATAAGATACTTCACTCATCTTCATCAAAATACATTGTTGTCATCAAAAGGAATTCCTGGTGATCGAAATAATTTGCAGTGAGGTAATCATAATCATTCCAGGCTATTTGCACCTTAAAGTAACATGGAAATCAGCCCCAAAGAATCTTTTCATTTCATTTATTCATTTCAGGCAATATGATAAAATTGAAAAATTTCACAAATGTCAGGAAAACAAGATCTGGTGTCTGGGTCCCAACTCATAGAGCTTCCCAGCTTGTAGCTGTGCTCCTGAAGTAAGTATTCTGACTTTTCACATATTATTCTCTCACTAAAAGCTCTGCATTGCAGAGAAGATGTCCCCAGAACTTCAGCATCCAAAAATCTTTTAGTGAGGCTGTGTCCCTTCACTAGGTTCCTCTGTCTGAAAGTGTTGTTAGTACATGGGGTGATTGTAAGCCCAAGACCGTAGCAGAAAATAAGGGGGAGCTCTGAGATCTAAATTGGAGTCTCGGAAAATGCTAGCCATAACCTTCATAATTGTATTAGGCAAAACTTTTTTTAAAATTGGTCACAGAGCAAGCTAAGAAATGAAGCACTTTGAACTGAATTGCTAATTAGATTTTCAGGGTGCTAAAACTGACTGGATGGGTTTTGAAAGTCTTGGGTTTGGTTTTGAAGATCACAGCAGAACACAAAGCAGTGTTTCTTAAAGTGTGGTCCATAAATCACTCCTGTCCTCTGGTGGCTTTGGGGCAAATAGTTTGTGAACTTCAGAGGAAAAAGAAAACTTAAAACCTTTCATTCACAAACATTTAACACATTTAACACATTTAAAACTTAAGATTAAATGTAATTCTCACTGAAGTGTGCTCTGGTTTTAATAGTCATTAGCATCCTAAAAGTGGCCCACATGCTGCAAGAACTCTGCTGATCAGGTCTCAGCTTCCATTCGGTTAATCGAATGCAGCGCGCTTAGGTCAACTTATTTTCATATTATTAGCATATTACCATTTGCATTTGTTACATTTGACTTTTTTGCGTCGTCAATATTGGAATTTATTATTCAATTTCTAATTTTATAAAAAGAGCAACCACACAAAAGTAGTTTATGAAAACATAAAGACAGTTATAAAAGTATCGACAGAAATATACCACCACTATAATCATCTTTAGTGACCAGGATTCAGAGCGAACACAGATTGTGATTATGTATGTGCTTAGACAAGGGAAAAACAGCTAGAAGCATCTGGATATAAAAGTGAAAATAGGAAATTCAAAAATAAACAAAGGAAAATTTGATTTAATAAGGCCAGCGATCATTTTGACCCTAGTGTATAGTAAATTGCCTTTTAGAAAACTTGATTAAATAGTAACATGAGGTCATCAGAGCTTTGCATGCACGTACTATGTACTTCTCAGGCTTTAAAAATGATTTTTTCTATAGAAATGATTTTTTTCTATAAAAATACTTTAAAAATAATTAATTGCTGGATTTTATTGCAAACAAAAGTGGGAATATACAACTACAGAGGCATGCTTTAGAAGTCACATTCCTTGTAACCAAAAGGAGCCCCCTCCTTACAGTCCCCCTTAGGAATCCCCTTATCCTAAGGAATGCATTCCAAGATGCCCAGTGGATGTCTAACACCAGAGAGTATGGAACTCTGCGAATACTGTTTTTCCTTAGTCTGATAACTGAGATGGTTTCTAGGTGACTAATGGGTGAGTAGCATAGACAGTGTGGATACACTGGAACAAGGGATGATCCATGTACCAGGTAAGACAGAACAAAATGATGCAAGATTCATTACATAACTCAGAATGCCATGCAATTTACAGCTCATGAATTGTTTATTTCTGGAATTTTCCATTGGTTATTTTTGGACCATGGTTGATCACAGGTTACTGAAACTGCAGAGAGCCAAATCTCAGATTAGGGGATACTACTGTATAGGTGCAAGTCATACTTTTTCTAGGTAGCTAGTAAAACTAGCTTCAAAGTTAATAATAAATAATGAGCTTAGAATGAAAGCATAATAAGCATTGGCTAAACTTCCCTATCATAGGACAGTTTTATGTCATGGAATATTAAAGGCATACAATGTGTGTGTTCTGGGAAGTATTTTGCTTTTCAACTGGCAAAATCACTGGTATGTTAGCTCTGAATCAGGTCTTCACTAATATGTGGTGTATACATTGATGAAAAGTGATTGATGATTTTTTCCTGCTAATTATTCAAAATCCACACTAGAGGAAATTTTCAGTCTGTCATTGGTGTTTTCCTGCGGCATGATGTATATTAGGAAAAGAGTATTAATAACATTACTGTTAGTAATACTGTCACTAATGGGGCATTAGGCATGTATAGAGCAAGGAGAAGCACTGCCACACAGTAAAGGACTTTGCAACAGATTGCCATTCTACATACTTTTCTGTAACAGAGAACGGCTGGTGATGAGCAATATGTCTACCAATTTTTACAATTATTGATTTATTTACTTTTATTTCATTCAATTTTTGGTGAACAGCTGGTGTTTGCTTACATGAATAAATGGTGATTTCTGAGATTTTGGTGCACCCATCACTTGAGCAATATACACTGAACCCAATCTGTAGTCTTTTATGTCTCATGCCCCTCCTACCCTTTCCCTGCGGTCTGCAAAGTCCAGTATCTCATTCTTATGCCTTTGCATCCTCAGAGCTTAGATTCCACTTATTAGTGAGAATACATGATGTTTGGTTTTCCATTCCTGAGTTACTTCACTTAGAATAGTAATCTTCGGTTCCATCCAAGTTGCTGCGAATGCCTTTATTTTGTTCTGTTTTATGGCTGAGTAGTATCCGTGGTATACATATCCACAATTACAATTTCTTTACCCACCCATTGATTAATGGGCATTTGGGCTGTTTCCATTATTTTTGCAATTGTGACTGGTACTGCTATAAACATGCATGTGTGAGTATCTTTTGTATTTCTGTGGTATCGGTTAAAATATCTCCCGTTTCATTTCTAATTAAGCTTATTTGGGTCTTCTTTCTTCTTTTCATGGTTAATCTTGCTAATGGTCTATCAGTTTTATTTATCTTTTCCAAGAACCAGCTTTTTGTTTCATTTATCTTTTGTATTTTGTTTTCTGTTTCAATTTTGTTTAGTTCTGCTTTATCCTCTGCATAGATACCCAGTAGTGGGATTGCTGAACCAAATGATAGTTCTACTTTTAGTTCTTTAAGGAATCTCCACACTGTTTTCCATAGTAATTGTACTGGTTTCTGTTCCCACCAGCAGTGATAAAATGTTCCATTTTTATTACATCCATGCCAACATCTAGTATTTTTTAACTTTTTAAGTATGACCATTCTTGTAAGAGTGAGGTGGTATTGCATCGTGGTTTTGATTTGCATTTCCCTTATCATTAGTGATGTTGAGCATTTTTTCATATGTTTGTCGGTCATTTGTATATCTTCTTTTGAGAATTGTCTATTTATGTCTTTAGCCCACTCTTTGATGGGATTGTTTGTATTTTTCTTGCTTATTTATTTGAGTTCTTTGTAGATTCTGGATATTAGTCCTTTGTCAAATGTGTAGAGTGTGAATATTTTCTCCCACTCTGTCAGTCATCTGTTTACTCTACTGACTGTTTCTTTTGCTGTGCAGAATCTTTTTAGTTTACTTAAGTCTCATGTATATATCTTTGTTTTTGTTGCATTTTCTTTTTGGTCTTTGGTCATGAAGTCTTTGTCTAAGCCAATGTCTAGAAGGGTTTTTCTGATGTTATCTTCTAGAATTTTTATTGTTTTAGGTCTTAGATTTAAGTTCTTGATTCAGCTTGAGTTGATTTTTGTATAAGGTGAGAGATGAGGATTCAGTTTTATTCTTCTACATGTGGCTTGCCAGTTATCCCAGCACCATTTATTGAACAGGGTTTCCTTTCCCCACTTTATAGTTTTGTTTGCTATGTCAAAAAATCAGTTGATTGTAAGTATTTGGCTTTATTTCTGGGTTATTTATTCTGTTCCATCTGTCTATGTGTTAATTGTTGTACCGGTACCATGCTGTTTTGGTCACGATGGCCTTATAGTATAACTTGGCCTTACGGTATAGTTGATGCCTCCAGATTTGTTCTTTCTGCTTAGTCTTGCTTTGGCTATGTGGGCTCATTTTGGTTCCATATGAATTTTGGGATTTTTTTTTCTAATTCTGTGAAGAATAATGATGGTATTTTGATGGGAATTGCATTGAATTTGTAGATTGCTTTTGGCAGTATGGTCATTTGCACAATATTGATTCTACCCATCCATGAACATGAGATGTGTTTCCATTTGTTTGTGTTTTTTATGATTTCTTTTGGAAGTGTTTTGGAACTTTTTGTTGGCAATTTTTAAAATACTGTTTCAGTATCATTGCTTGGTCTGTTCAGAGTTTCTATTTCTTCCTGGTTTATTGTAGGAGGATTTTATGTTTCCAGGAATTTATCCATCTCCTCTAGGTTTTCTAGTTTATGTGTGTAAAGGTGTTCATAGTAGCCTTGAATGATCTTTTGTATTGCTGCGATATCAGTTATAATATCTCCCTTTTCATTTCTAATCGAACTTATTTGGATTTTCTCTCTTCTTTTCATGGTTAATCTCACTAATGGTCTATCAATTTTATTTATCTTTTCAAAGAACCAACTTATTATTTCATTTATCATTTTAATTTTTTTTTCTGTTTCAATTTCATTTCGCTCTGCTTTGATCTTTGTTATTTCTTTTTTTCTGCTGGGTTTGGGTTTCATTTGTTCTTGTTTCTCTAGTTCCTTGAGGTGTGAGCTTAGATTGTCTATTTGTACTCTTTCAGACTTTTTGATGTAGGCATTTAATGCTGTGAACTTTCCTCTTAGCACCACCTTTGCTGTATCCAAGAGGTTTTGATAGATTGTGTCACTATCGTCATTCAGTTCAAAGAATTTTTTAATTTCCATCTTGATTTCAATGTTGACCCAACAATCATTCAGGAGCAGGTTATTTAATTTCCATGTATTTGTGTGGTTTTGAGGATTCCTTCTGTAGTTGATTTCCAGTTTTATTCCATGGTGGTCTAAAAGAGTACTTGATATAATTTCGATTTTCTTAAATTTTGAGACTTGTTTTATGGCCTATCATATGGTCTGTCTGGTCTATCTTGGAGTATGTTTTATGTGCTGATGGATAGAATGTATATTCTGTAGTTGTTGGGTAAAATGTTCTGTAAAAATCTGTTAAGTCCATTTGTTCTAGGATATAGTTTAAATCCATTGTTTCTTTGTTGACTTTCTGTCTTGATTACCTCTCTAGTGCTGTCAGTGGGGTATTGAAGTCCCCACTATTATTGTGTTGCTATCTATCTCATTTCTTAGGTCTAGTAATAATTGTTTTATAAAATTGGGAGCTCCAGTGTTAGGTGCATATATATTTAGGACTGTGATACATTCCCATTGGACAAGTCCTTTTATCATTATAGAATGTCCCTGTTTGTCATTTTTAACTGCTGTTGCTTTAAAATTTGTTTTGTCTGATATAAGAATAGCTACTCCTGTTTGCTTTTGGTGTCCATTTGCATAGAATATCTTCTTCCATCCCTTTACCCTAAGTTTATGTGAGTCCTTATGTGTTAGGTGAGGCAGCAGATACTTGGTTGGTGGATTCTTATCCATCCTGCCATTCTGTGTCTTATAAGTTGAGCATTTGGACCACTTATATTCAATGTTAGTATTGAGATGTGAAGTGCTATTCTATTCATTGTGCTACTTGTTGCCTGAATACCTTGGTTTTTTTATTTTTGTGTTTTTGTTTTATAGGTGAGATGTATGCTTTAAGGAGTTTCTATTTTGGTGTATTTGAGGATTCGTTTCAAGATTTAGAGCTCCTTTTAGCAGTTCTTATAATGCTGGCTTGGTAGTAGCAAATTCTGTCAGCGTTTATTTTTCTGAAAAAGGCTGTATCTTTCCTTCACTTATGAAGCTTAGTTTCACTGGATACAAAATTCTTGGCTAAGTGTTTTGTTTAAGGAGGCTGAAGATAGAGCCTCAATCCCTTGTAGCTTGTACAATTTCTGCTGAGAAATCTGCTGTTAATCTGATAGGCTTTCCTTTATAGGTTACCTGATGCTTTTGCCTCATAGCTCTTAAGATTCTTTCCTTTGTCTTGACTTTAGATAACCTGATGACTATGTGCCTAGGCAATGATATTCTTTTTGCAACGAATTTCCCAGGTGTTTGTTGAGCTTCTTGTGTTTGGATGTCCAGATCTCTAGTAAGGCTGGGGAAGTTTTCCTTAATTATTTCCTCAAATATGTTTTCCAGACTTTTAGATTTCTCTTATTCCTCCAGAACGCCAATTATTCTTAGGTTTGAACACTTAATATAGTCCCAAACTTCTTGGAGACTTTTTTTAAAAAATTCTTTTTTCTTTATTTTTGATGAATTGGGTTAATTAAAAAACCTTGTGTTCGAGTCCTGAGGTTCTTTCTTCTGCTTGTTCGATTCTATTGCTGAGATGTTTCAGTGCCTTTTGCATTTCTCTAAGTGTGTCCTTGATTTCCAGAAGTTGTGATTGTTTTTTATTTATGCTATCTGTTTCACTGAAGATTTTTCCCTTTGTATATTGCATCTTTTTCTGATTTTATTAAATTGGAATTCACCTTCCTCTGATGCCTCTTTGATTAGCTTAATAATTGACCTTCTGAATACTTTGGTAATTCAGGGATTTCTTCTTGATTTAAATCCATTGCTGGTGAGCTAGTGTGATCTTTTGGGGGTGTTCAAGAACCTTGACTTGTCATATTACCAGAATCATTTTTTCTGGTTCCTTTTAATTTGGGTAAACTATGTCAGAGGGAAGATCTGGGATTCAAGATCTGCTGTTCAGATTCTTTTGTCCCACAGGATGCTCCCTTGATGTAGTGTTCTCCCCCTTTCCCTAGGGATGTGGCTTCCTGAGAGCTGAACTGTAGTAATTGTTATTTCTCTTCTGGATCTATCCACCCAGCAGAGCTACTGAGCTCCAGGCTGGTACTGGTGGATGTCTGCACAGAGTCCTGTGATGTGAACAATCTTCATGTCTCTCAGCCATGGATACCAGCAACTCCTCCAGTGGAGGTGGCAAGGGAGTTAAATGGACTCCGTGAGGGTACTTAGTTTGTAGTTTCGCTTACTGTACTAGTTTTGTGCTGGTTGGCCTCCTGCCGGGAGGTGGGGCCTTTTTTTTTTTTTTTTTTTTTTTTTGAGATGGAGTCTCACTCTCTTGTCCAGGCTAGAGTGCAATGGTGAGATCTCGGCTCACGGCAACCTCTGCCTCCCAGGTTCAAGCGATTCTCCTGCCTCATCTTCCCAAGTAGCTGGGATTACAGGTGCCTGCCACCACACCCGGCTAATTTTTGTATTTTTAGTAGAGATGGGGTTTCACCATGCTGCCCAGGCTGGTCTTGGACTCCCAACCTCAGGCGATCTGCCTGCCTTGGCCTCCCAAGTGCTGGGATTATAGGCGTGAGCCACAGGGCCCGGCTGAGGTGGGGCTTTTAAGAGAGCATCAGCTGCGGTAGTATAGGAAGGATCAGGCAGTGGGCAAGGCCCTAGAGCTCCCAAGAGATTATGTCTTTTGGCTTCCGGCTACCAGGGCAAACATAGAAAGATCATGAGGTGGGGGCAGGGTTAGGTGTGTCTGAGCTCAGACTCTCCTTAGATGAGGTTTGCCATGGCTGCTTTGGGGAATGGAGGCGTGGTTCCCAGGCCAATGGAGTAATGTTCCCAGGGGAATTATGGCCGCCTCTACTATGTCATGAAGGTTGCCAGGGAAGTAGGGGAAACCCAGCAGTTACAGGCCTCACCCAGGTCCCATGCAGCTCAAAAGGCCAGTCCCACTCCAACTGTGCACCCACCAACAGCACTGAGTTCATTTCCAGGCAGTGGTGCACAGGAATGATAACTTGCCTCAGACTACCAGCCTCATGGCTGATAAAGCAAGCAGAGCTTTCAGGTTTCATACCTCCTCACCTGCCCCAGCTTCTGTGCCATGTCAGCACACCCAGTTCACCCCCTCCTACAAGTTCTGTCCAGGAATCTTTGCGTTTGGTTGAAACTGTTACAAAGTTCATTTGGATGTTTCCTTCTCTCTGTGGTCTTTTCCCAGTTCCTCTGGCAGCCCTCCTCAAGGACCTCTGTGAGACAAAGTCAGAAATGACTTCCCTGGAGCCCAAGAGAACTCACAGGGCTCTTCCCGCTGCTTCTTCTACCCTTGTATTCACTTGGCTCTCTAAATTTGTCTCAGCTCCGGTTAAGGTTGGATCTTTCTCCTGTGATTTGGACCTTCAGGTTCCCCACTGAGGGTATGTGTTTGGGGATGGATCATCCCTCTTTCACACATTTACACTTTGAGCACTCTCAGTTTTTCAAGTTTCTTGGAGTCTACGGGAGCAATGCACTTCCTTCAAAGGGTCTGTGGATTCTCTCGGCTTTCCTGGTATATTCCTGTGTTAGTTCCTGGAGCAAAACTTCATAATGTGAGTCTCCACACATGAGTCTCCACACATGAGTCTGCCTACTAATCTTGATTTGGTGTTGAAAGAAATGCAGTACAGAAATTTGTGGATAAAATCAGATGGCAGTACCTGTCCTTTCAGCCTACTCCCCTGAAAATGAGATTCTTCTTTTCCAAAGTGGAGTATGCTGTTTTCCAAAAGGAAACTTTTATAACTTTTTAATTGGTGAAATACAACACATGAAGAGAAAGGTGCATAGGCCATAAATGCACATTGTAATGAATAATCAGAAAGTAAATATCCTTTTAACTACTACCTAAATAAGGAAATAGACTGTTGTCTACATTGTAGAAGCAACCCCTTGCCCCAGGGTATCCCTTTTCAATCACATTCTCTATCCCTCTTAGATTAAGACATTATCTTGATAGGCACATTACTTTCATTCTTGAGATTCTTTGTACTTTTATTGCTTTTATATGTGGCCCTAAATAAAATGGCTAATATTAACTGGTTTTAAACTTTATATAAATTCATAATTTAAAAAAGTCTTTCAATGAATAATATGTTTGTAAGATTAAATTAGGTTTATTGTACCTAACTCTAGTGAGTTCACTTTTCCTGTAGCATAAAATTTCACCATCTTAATAACCACAATTTATCCATTTTAACATTCTGATATCTTGATGAATGTTAGAATTATTTTTAGCTATTGCAAAAATTGCTACCATGAACTTTCTTTTACATGTTTCTAGATATATGAATATATTTTTCTAGGTATATACCCAGAAATGGAATTGTTATTGTTTGGCCATAGAATATTGTTTTCTCACAGGTATGTTGAATACATGTATATACATATTTCTAGTTATATACCCAGCAATGGAATTATTTTTTGGTCATAGAATATTGTATGGGTAAGGACACTTTTCTAAAGTGGTTTAAAGATAAGTGTTGCTGAGAATGTGGAGAAAGGGTACCTCATATACTGTTGTTTGGAATGTAAATTAATACAGTAATCATAAGCCAATTTTCACTCATACCAACCCTGCATAACAGCTTCTTGCTTCATATCTTCACCAACACTTGGTATTGTCAGACTTTTAAATTTTCTCAATCTCATGGATTTGTAGAAGGACATCACTATAGTTTTAATTTGCATTTCAAGATGGAAATTGTGTACATGAATACTTGAAATAATAAATAAAATTTAAAAGTCTTCATAATATTGATAATTCCAGTAAAGACCTTTTCTATTACTTGAAATCATTCATTCAAGTCATATAACTAACAGTATATTTGCTTAATTCATCAGATAAATCAATTAATATTTTCTTTACTTGATTTCAAGATTACATTCACATAATCAATGAAACATGAGCAAATATTTTCTATTTGTTTGTATAACTAAAGGGTAGTGGTACTACCTCATTTACTGCATCTTCCAGTTTGAAACTTTGAAACCTTTGTTATTTGTTTACAGTTTTCTCACTGACATCATTGGTGAAAGAGAGCTGAATGTTATATTCAGTGTATTCTGTCCACAAGCTTTGGTTTCATGTACAATAAATAGAAATATCTCTCATTCTCTGATGAAGTCTCCTAATGCATGCTAGCATTCTCACTGTTGAATAGTATTGCAAAGGCAGAGTGTAGTATAGTTGATATAAATACTAAGCAAAGAAAAGACACAGAGCTTATAGTTTGAGCTAAAAGAGTGATTTTTATTTCTGTGGAGGATGCCAAACAAAACCATCCCAATCCTTGGTAAGAGATGATAATATTAATGAAAGTTATATTTTTATCACACATGCTTTATACTTGCTATTTAGATTATGATAATTTTTCACAAAAATTAGTCATCACAGTTACTCCAAAAGACCATTAAGTGGTCTATCAGAGACAGAATTTTGGTAAACACTAGTAAGGTAGAAAGTGCCAATGATGAAGAGCTGATGACAAGGATTTTAGGACTGACTTGGTGCTGCAGCTTACTGACCATCTGGGGGAATCATTAATGCTTCTGAGTTTCTATTTCTTCATCTGGAAAACAGTCCTTATTATAGCTGCCCCAATTTTCTCATGGTTTGTCTAGATAAGATAATATGAAAACATATTTAAAGACCAGTCTGCTTCCAGTTGTGATGGAGTAGCTGGTATCAGACCCACTGTTCTATAAGAGAATTTTGAAAGTTGGCTATGGTGCAAAACCATCTACAAAAACAATCAAAATAAAAACCAAACAAACACCAAAACCAATGCTGTTTTTGAAGGCACTGGAGACCAACCTAAACAGCCAGAACATGAGGGACCAAGATTTAGAGAAAAGGGAATCATAGAAAAGTGAGACCTACATTCTGTAGGAAATTTCCCTCAAGACATTTTGTGACCACTAATCAGTAATTAAGCAGAGCAAGATTCTAAGAAAATAAGTATAAAGCAACTATTAAAAAGCTAAGCAGAGATTATCACAGCTTTGGGATTTGCTAAAGGCCTTAATAAACACTCTTGGATTTTAGTGGCAAACCCTGAAAGCTTACTCCCTAGGAGTGCTAGAAAACTAGAAATAGACTAGTCTTTACTGGATCAAGGAGAAATACTTGTATTCTAATGTCTGACAAATAAAAATGAAATTCTCTCTAGGGTAGATAACATTACCTAGGGCCACTAGGATTTTCATACACATTATTTATCATTCATTCAAAGACTGCCAGGATGCCAGGAAAAATAACCAAATCTACAAAAATCAGGAGAAAAAAGAAACAGATCTGTAAGTCATGCAGCTGTTGGGACAATGATATGAACAGTAAAATAACTATGATTATTGTGTTCAAGGAAAATAGGAAAGGTGGATAATTGCACAGCAAATTAAGAAACTATAAAAATTACAAAATAGGAATCTTTATAATTAATGTATTTAACAGCAGATTAGACTCATACAAAAGGATTCATATATAAGAAGATAGATTAGAAAATATTTAGATTGAAGGAGAGAAAGAAAGGGACAGAGAAAAAGAGAGACAAGAAAGTTAAAGAGAGATGCTTTAAAGCCATAGGACATAAGGTACACAGTGTAAAGATTAAACTTATGGGTTATTGGAGTCCAGAAAAAGAAGTGAGATAGAAAGGGAGACAAGATTCTCTGAAGAGATCATAGCCTAGAATTATCTAAAATTGTTGGAAGTCTACTGATTCAAGCATATCTATGAATCAAAATCAGGGCAAATCAAAGAACATCACACCTAGATACATCATAGTAAAACTCTTGAAAGCTCAAAATAAAGAACAATCCTAAAAGCATCTATAAGAAAAAAGATACATTACTTTTAAAGGAGCAACATTGAAGTTATGGTTGACTTTTCAATAGTGTGATTTCTTTCTTATATGTTTGCAAAAATTGACCAGGGGATTTATCTAGGCATGAAACACTCTGTGCAAGAAAATTTCAGACTTATATTCAATTCATCAACAATATAAGAAAAATTAGATTATTTCATCAATTTTGATAGTTAACTTTTAAAAAGGAATTTGTCTATTCTAAATTTTAAATTTATTGGCGTAATATTTAAAATTATATATTCCTATTATTTTGTAAAGTATACTTTGTAGGAATATTCTCTTTTATTTGCATATTAATTTGTGGCTTTTTTCTATTTTGTGCCTGTCAAATCTTTATAGAGGTTTATCAATTTCATTATTTTTGAAGAATAAACTTTGGCATTCTTTTTCTACTTCATTTTGTTTTCTATTTCATAGATTTTATCTCTTAAATATTTTATTACTTCTATGACTTTAAATAGCTGTTTATTTACTAGTTCCTTTATATGGTCATTTAATCTTTGATTTTCAGGCTTTATCCTTTTGTAATATATGCATACATGCATTTTGATCTATAAATTTCCCTCTAAGAAATGCTGTGGTTCGTTTTATAAGGCCAGCATGACCTTAACATCAGAGAACATTATTAAAATTTCTTGGTGGTGATGGCCAAATCTCTCATTAAAATAGATGCAAAATTTTAAAATAAAAAAATTAGTAAATTCTACCCAGGAATACAAAAAAAAGAGTAATACATTGTGTCCAGGTAGGCTTTATTCCAGTTATACAAAATTGGTGTAATAATAGAAGAAATAAATGTTATTTGTTATACTAAAAAAGGGGGGGAAAGTCTAATATGACCATCACAACAGATTTTTAAAAAGCATTTGCTTAGGATAACAATCCTTCAGAATAAAATACCTAGTATTCTTAATGTGCCAGAATACCTACCAAAAATCTCTACCAAAATAATATTTAATGGCAATAAATGTTAAAATAAATAACTAAAACTTTCTTTCTGTAACTGAGAATGACATAAGAATGTCTTGCTTTTGACTCTTCTATTTAATATTATACTTAATGTTCTATCCAGTGCAATAAGATAAGAAAAATGAACAAAAAGAAACAAGGATCAGAAATGTAGAAAAAACTACAAATGCCATTATTGGTAGATAAAATTAATGTGCCCATAGAAAATTACCAAAAGAATCAAACCTAATGAAAAAAACAGAGTATTACAACATGCAACCTGAATGAGTATCACTTGATGTTGAATGATAAAGCAGAGGTAAATGTGTACATAATATTTGATTCTACTTATGTAAAGTTCTGAAACAGGCAAAACATATATATACAGAAATCAAAAGGGTGGTTACATTTGGTGAGGAAGTAATTATTGGAAGGGTACATGAGAAAGGGTGTTTGATCTGGGAGTGGTCAATAGGTATGCACATAAGTAAAACTTATTGAACTGTACATAAAAGACTTGCATACTTTATAGTATGCATGCTACATCTCACTACTAAAGTAAACAAAGAAATAAATGAAACCTTATAACCAAAGAGAAAATTTATGAATTCCTATTATTCCTCCTGTGTCTTATCTCAGCTAATTATAGGGCCATTTTATATAAGGTTCTATATATGTTTTATCTTTTGTTTATAATCTTATTAATATAAGACATAATTTATTAGTTACATGGCTTATATTTTTTGTAAGAGTCCTATAAAACGAAAATGAGTATTTCCAATCTAGATCAAAGATCATGGTGTGGCAAAGCAGAAATATTCATGTTTTCTTAAGGGAGAGAGCAATGGAATCTCTGTGAATGGACCTATTTACAGGGGGTGATGTCTCTTACACTGTCTTGCAAGATCCTTAATGGCAGTGACAGTAAATTATTCATGTCTGCCCACCCAAGTGTTAGCCTGGAATATACTAATAATCCAAGCTAATATTTATTGGAGATTTACTCTGTGCAAGGTTTTTTTATGTGTATGATCTCAATTACTTCTCATAACAACCTGTGAAATAGCTATGATTTTGTCCTCATTTTAAAGTCAATAAAACAGAAGCTCATAGAAACTACATAACAGTTTGTAAGAGGTAGAGTTTAGATGCAAGTCCAAGTCAGTACGAATCTCAAGACTATGCTCATAACCATTGTATTATACTTCCAAGAAAGCAGTTGGGTATATGAGTCAGAAACCTCTATATCTCCATTATAGAATTGAAAACAACCCATTTATTAAGTTTAAACTCTGGAATTCCTCCTCATTAGGGAATAAGTCCCATAAAGAAGGGATAATATTTTATTCATCTATGGGCACCCATTGTTTAGCACAGGACATGTCACATAACAGATATTAGGCTTAATAAAGATTTGTTCAGTGAGGTAGCTTGAATATCCATGATTGTGGTATCACTGTAGAATCCATCCATTCCTGCACACTTGTTTGTAACTAAAATAGAAATTATCTCTTAGCAAGCTTCACAAGGTAATAAGAATATTCATCAAATAATTCTGATCCAAACTGTGGGACTTACTGGTACTTACTATATCTGAAATTCACAATTGGTGCACAGAAAGCAAAAAGAACTGTCCTAGTGATTGCTTGAGAATTTAATTTGAATATTTTTATATACTCTCTGGAGTCAAAGCAAACTTTAGGGCTTCTGAACAAAATTGCTCCATTTTGTTACCACATTTTCCATTTTCTCAATAAAGTGATAGCTACTTATTGATGGTCTTAGTATTTTCCCAACACTCTCTTTGTGTTCTGAAGATAAGCTGTCAACACAACCCCAGAGAATCTTTTGGAAGGGCAGGAATGCCCAAGGATACTACCTCTGCCTAGAGCTCCGCCAGCAGACATATGCCTTAAAATTTTTTCTTTTCTACCAACTCTTTGTCCTTGGAGAGAAACCAATTTTCCTCTCTTTTGTAATGCACAGGATCTACAGGGATGCCTGGGTAAGGAATTTAGCATATCATCCTGGGAATACCTTTCTCTTTGATTTGGCAATATATCACTGGAGGTGGAAACAGTTGTGCAACAGTTTATGGGTGTGGTGTGGGGTCTAGTGGCCGCTTTTATTTTTTCGCTTCTAGAATTTTATTTCCTTTGAGTCACTTTTTAATTGTGATGGATTTGTTTTATGTTGTATATATTCATTTTGAAGATCTTAGGCAGTCTTTTTTTCAAGATTCATGGAAACAAAGATTCATGATTCTGATGAAAAAGAGTGTTCAACATCTGTCAGGACCTGTGTTTCTGCACATTTTTGATGTGTACATATTTGACATTTTAAAAAGTTATGTAATCCATGATGACACAAATAAATCTCTGAATTATCAATGCTCAATCTCAGTGTCTGCCCCATTCATAAGTAAAGTTAAAATGTACAGGAAGATCCAAATCACCTTCTGCCCCAATCTATGATTGATTGACTTATGGTAAGAACATGTAACATGACATCTAACCTCAGCAAATTATTTAGGGTATAATACTGTGTGGTTTACTAAGGCCACAATGTACAGCAGATCTCTAGAACTTACTCATCTTGCAAAACTAAAACTTTACCCATTGAACAGCAACTCTCTGTTTCTCCTTCCACCTCTTTCCCTGGCAACCAACATTCCACCCTCTGTTTCTATGAGTTTGACTATTTTACCAACCTCATATATATACATGAAATCATACAGTATTTGTCCTTCTGTGACTGGCTTCTTTCACTTAGAATAATTAAACTTATGTTACTTCTTTAACATGAGGCTGTTGCAAAAAGGGAAAAATGTAAATTGAAGAAGCAATGGTTTCCTAATATTAACAAATGTAGAGTATAATTTCAGGTGACATTCAAGACCTTGTTCATCTCAACAGCCAGTGGGACTGTCAAGCTAGAACATGTCTTGTTCACCTGTTGAGTTTAGGAGTTACTGTAGAAAAATCATTTAAAAAAATAATAGTTGCGTCTAAGCAGGACACTGAATTTTTTGATTTCTGACATTCTATAGCACAGCAACATGGCACAAGTATACATATGTAACAAACCTGCACGTTATGCACATAATAATAATAAATAAATTTAAAAAATAATAATAAAATAAAAATAAAAATAAAAAAAATAAAAATAAAAATAAAATATCAAAAAAAAAAATTACTAGAGATCTAGACATCCAAATACAAGAAGCTCAAAGAAAACCTGGGAAATTTATGCCAAAAACTAATTACCCAGGAATATAGTCATCAGGTTATCTAAAATCAAAACAAAGGAAAGAATCTTAAGTACTGTGAGGCAAGAGTTTCAGGTAATCTAAAAGGAAAACCTATCAGATTAACAGCAAATTTCTCAGTAGAAACCCTACAAGCCAGAAAAGATTGGGGTCCTATCTTTAGCCTCTTCAAACAAAATAATTAACAACAAAACAAACAAAATAATGTTGTATCCAAAAAATTAAGCTTCATAAATGAAGGAGAGATAAAGTCTTTTTCAGACAAATAAATGCTGAGAGAATTTGCCACTACCAAGCCAACACTACAAGAAATGCTAAAAGGAGTTCTAAATCTTGAAAGAAAACCTCAAAATCCACCAAAATAGAACCTCCTTAAAGATAAATTTCACAGGGTCTATAAAACCTTAACACAAAGAAAAAAACAACGAGGTATTCAGGCAACAACTAGCATGATGAATGGAATAGTACCTCACATTTCAATATTAATGTTAAATGTAAATGGCCTAAATGCTCCACTTAAAAGATACAGAGTGGTAGAATGGATAAGAATCCACCAACTAAATATCTGCTGTCTTCAGGAGACTCACCCAACACATAAGGATTCACATAAACTTAAGGTTAAGGGGTGGAAAACATTATTCTATGCAAATAGACAACAAAAGAGAGCAGGATTATTAGCTATTATTATATCAGACAGAACATACTTTAACAACAGTTAAAAAAGACCAAGAGGGACATTATATAATGATAAAAATATTAGTCCAACAGGAAAATATCACAATCCTACATAAATGTGCACCTAACACTGGAGCTCTGAAATTTGTAAAACAATTACTACTAGACCTAAGAAATGAGACAGATGGCAACACAATAATAATGTGGGGCTTCAGTACTCCACTGACAGCACTAGACAGGTCATCAAGACAGAAAGTCAACAAAGAAACAATGGACTTACACTGTAACCCAAAACAAATGGACTTAGCAAATATTTACAGAACACTATAAATAACAACAACAACTGCAAAATGAACATTCTTTTCATCAGCATATGAAACATTCTCCAAGATATACTATATGATAGGTTACAAAACAAGTCTCAATAAACTTAAGAAAATCAAAATTATATCAAGTGTCTTCTAAGATCACAGTTGAACAAAACTGGAAATTAATTCAAAAAGGAACTCTCAAAATTATACAAATACATGAAAAATAAATAATCTGCTCCTGAAGGATCTTTGGGTCAACAATGAAATCAAGATGGAAATTAAAAATTCTTTGAACTGATCAATAATAGTGACACAACTTATCAAAGCCTTTGGGACACAGCAAAAGCAGTGCTAAGAGGAAAGTTCGTAGTAATAAATGCTTACATTGAAAAACCTGAAAGAGCACAAATAGACAATCTAAGGTCACACCTCAAGGAACTGGAGAAACAAGAACAAACCAAACCCAAACTCAGTGGAAGAAAAAAAAAAAAAAAGAAGAAGAGAGCAGAACTAATGAAATAAAACAAACAAAAAATGCAAAAGATAAATGAAACAAAAAGTGGTTCTTTGAAAAGATAAACAAAATTGATAGACCATTAGCAAGATAAACCAAGAAAAGAAGAGAGAAGATCCAAATAAGTGCAATTAGAAGTGAAAGGGAAGATATTATAACCAATATCACAGAAATACAAAAGATCATTCAAGTCTACTATGAACACTTTTACATGCACAAACTAGAAGATCTAGAGGAGATGGATACATTCCTGGAAATATACAACCCTCCTAGATTAAATCAAGAGGAAATAGAAACTCTGACAGACCAATAACAAATAGCGAAATTGAAACAATAATAAACAAATTGCCAACAAAAAAGTTTCAAGATGAGATGGATTCACAGCTGAATTCTGTGAGGCATTCAAAGAAGGATTGGTACCAATATTACTGAAACTATTGCCAAAGATGGAAAAAAGGGAATCCTCCCTAAATCTTTATGTGAAGCCAGTATCACTCTAATTCCAAAATCAGGAAATGGCACAACAGAGAAAGAAAATTACAAACCAACATCCCTGATGAACATAGATGTAAAAATCCTCGACAAAAATACTAGCTAACCGAATCCAACAGCATATAAAAAAGATAATCCACCATGATCAAGTGGGTTTCATACCAGGGATGCAGGGCTGGTTTAATGAAAACAAGTTAATAAATGTGAAACACCACATAAAACGAAATAAAGACAAAAATCATATGATCATCTCAATAGATGCAGAAAAAGCATTTGACAAAATCCACCATCCCTTTAGGATTAAAATCCTCAGCAAAATTGGCATAGAAGGGACATAGCTCTTGGTAATAAAAGACATCTATTACAAATCCACAGCCAACATTTTATTGAATGGAGAAAACTTGAAGGCATTCCACCTGAGAAGTGGAACAAGACAAGGATGACTACTTTCACCACTTCTATTCAACGTAGTACTGAAAGTCCTAGCCAGAGATATCAGACAAGAGAAAGAAATAGAGGGCATCCAAATAAGTAAAGAGAAAGTCAAACTGTCACTGTTTGCCAATGATATGATCATATATGTAGGAAACCCTAAAGACTTATTCAAAAAGCTCCAAGATCTGATAAATGAATTCAGTAAAGTTTCAGGAGACAAAATTAATGTACGCAAATTAGTAGGTCTGCTATACACCAACACGACTAACCTGAGAATCAAATCAAGAACTCAGTCCATTTTACAACAGTTGCAAAAAACTAAAATACTTAGAAATACACCTAACCAAGGAGGTGAAAGATCCGTACAAGAACAATTACAAAACATTGATGAAAGAAATCATAGATGACACAAAGAAATGGACACACATTGCATGCTCATGGATGGGTAGAATCAATGTTGTGAAAATGACCATACTGCCAAAAGCCATCTACAAATTCAATGCAATTCTCATTAAAATACCATCATCATTCTTTATAGAACTAGAAAAAAAGTCCTAAAATTCATATGGAACTAACAAAGACCCCCCCATAGCCAAAGTAAGACTAAACACAAAGAACAAATCTGTAGGCATCACATTACCCAACTTCAAACTATACCGCAAGACTTTGGTTACCAAAACAGCATGGTAGTGGCATAATTATAGGCACATAGATCAATGGAGCAGAATAGTGAACCCAGAAATAAAACCAAATACTAACAGCCAACTGACTTTTGACAAAGTAAACAAAAGCATAAAGTGAGGAAAGCACACCCTATTTAACAAATAGTGCTGGGATAATTGGCAAGCCACATGTAGAAGAATGAAACTAGATCCTCATTCCTCATTTTATATGAAAATCAACTCAAGATGGATCAAAGACTTAAATCTAAGACCTGAAACCACAAAAATTCTAGAAGATAACATCAGAAAAACTCTTCTAGACATTGACCTACGCAAAGAGTTCATGACCAAGAATCCAAAACCAAGAGCAACAAAAACAAAGATAAATAGATGGGACCTAATTAAATTAAAAAGCTTCTGCATAACAAAATAAATAATCAGAAGAGTAAACAGGCAACCCACAGAGTAGGAGAATATAGTCTCAATCTATACACCTGACAAAAGACTGATATCCAGAGTCTACAAGGAACTCAAATAAATCAGGAAGAAAAAAAAAAATCCCATCAAAGAGTGGGCAAAGGATATGAATAGACAATTATTAAAAGAAGATACACAAATGGCCAACAAACATATGAAAAAGTGTTCAACATCACTAATTATCAAGGAAATGCAAATTAAAACCACAATGAGATGCCACCTTACTCTTGCAAGAATGGCCATGATTAAAAAATTAAAAAATAATGGATGTTGACATGGGTATGGTGAAAAGAGAACACTTCTACACTGCTGGTGGGAATGTAAAAGTAGTACAGCCACTATGGGAAACAGTATGGAGATTCCTTAAATAACTAAAAGTAGAACAACCATTTGATCCAGCAATCCTGCTACTGGTTATCTACCCAGAGGAATAAAGGTCATTATATGAAAAAGATACTTGCATACACATGTTTATGGCAGCACAGTCCACAATTACAAAAACAAGGAGCCAGCCTAAGTGCCCATCGACCAACAAGTAAATAAAGAATATGTATAAGAATATATACGTGTGTATGTATACACACACACATACATACACACACACACACCATGGAATACCACTCAGCCCTAAAAAGGAAAAAACTAAAGGCATTCACGGCAATCTGGATGAAGTTGGGGACCATTATTCTAAGTGAAGTAATTCAGGAATGGAAAAACCAAGCATTGTATTTTCTCACTTATAAGTGGGAGCTAAGCTATGAGGACAAAAAGGCATAAGAATGATATAGTGGGCTTTGGGAACTCAGGGAGAAGGGTGGGAGGGAGGTGAGAGGAAAAAGGACTATACATTAGGTACAGTGTACACTGCTCGGGTGATGGGTACACCAAAATCTCAGAAATCGCCACTAAAGAACTTATTCATGCAACCAAACACCGCCTGTTCCCCCAACACTAGTGAAATAATAATAATAAATATTATTTTTTAAAAATAAGCAAAGACATGGTTCTGATGAAAAAGATTTTTCAACATCTGCCAGAGCCTATGTTTCTATACATTTTTGATGGCACATATTTGGCATTCTAAAATGTTATAATATCCATGATGACACATAGAAATCTCTGAATTATCAGTGCACACTCTCTGTGTCTGGCCCATTCATAAATAAAATTATAATGTACAGGAAGATCCAGCTTATCTTTTGCCCCATTTGTGTGATTAACACCCTTTTCCTTTTGACACCCTTTTGTTTCCCTTTGAGGCCCTCAGTAACAGTTAAGAGTTTATGGTTGCACACAGTAGAAAAGGCTCTAACTTAAATAGAAAACAATTGATTGGGATATAAACATACGTGAGAACATAAGGAAGTGATATAAGAAACCTTCATTAGAAAGATATGAAGAACCGACAAAGCATGAGAGACATTTGGTGAACAAACAAGGAAAGAATAGGTATGGGGAGAGCCTTAGTGATCCATGTATCAGGAACTAATAGAGGAAGTTTTTAGGGAGTGGCTGATTGCTGGGATGAGGCAGTTCCTATTCTTCATTAGCCTTTTGTAATTCTGGGAAAAAGATCTAATTGGCCTAGATTGGGTCACATGTTCCCTGTTGGTGAGAGGAAGGCCGAAAACCTTGACTGACGAACTGAATCAATCAGTTATTGGAATGGAACAAACCACTCCAAAACTCAGTGGCTTTAAATCATACTAATGTATTTTGTACCTGCAGATAGGCTGGTGATCAGCTGTTGTAAGCTGGGTTCTGCTTAAAGATGTGGGACAGACGGCAAAGATATACTCCATACACAGTTCATTCTGGGTCCCAGGCCGCAGGGTGGTGGCTGCATGGGAGAGGCTCTTCCCACGGCAAAGTGTAAGAGCGCAAGCGCATTTGAAGCCTTTGCTTGCATCACGTCTATTAGTACCCCATTGGCCAAAGCACACTCTGCTTTTTGTGGGAGTGATGACCAAATCAGCGGACAAAAGGAATAGATAGAGGAACGTGTGAAGAAAGGAAGCCAATAATTAAATTGGGGCAATTACCCAAGAATCAAAGAAATAATTACCCCAAAAGAAATCATAATGTTTTTTACCATGAAAAGGATTCTTGGGGTGGGAAGAGGGGAGAAAGAAATGAGATCAACCAATTCCCAGATCCTGAAAGGCCTTGTGCTCACCTGGCTCTTATGAACTGCAACTATAGGTGGTTCCTCTCATGGTACTTTCATACACCAATAAGACGCCAAGAGCCAAGGATACAATCTTTATGAGAGGGATGTGACAAGTATCTTTAAGGTGAAAACAGACCTGGTCAGATCATGGCTATATAAAAGTAATGTCTATTTTTAGGAGTAGCCCTGAAAATGATTGTAATTACAGTATATTAAGACAGAAAAATCATATAGGAGGAGGGATTGTTGCTGTTACTTGCTGTACAAGAACCCCTGAACATCCAAGCAACTGATAAACTAGTCCAGAGCAACAAGTTCAGCCTTTCTGGCTCACTTCAGCACTAGCCATTTCTGAAGCATTATTCTAGTGGATAGCAGTGTGTGTTCCTGTTTCATAATTTACCTTGCCTGGGAAATACTGATGAAACTTGAAGGACATAATAGTTTAACAAATCAAAAGGCCTCCTGATGCTGGTCCTTAAACCTAGACTAGGGTGGCTGCATCAAACCATATATTCAGATTCTAGGGCTTAATTCCTGAGGATTCTCATTAAGTATGTCTGCGTTGAAGCCCTAATTTCTATTTCTATTGTGAAACTCCAGAAGCGTTCAAGAGATTCTAAAGTTTATCCAGATTTCGAATCTACCTAGTCTGGTGCTTTATTTTACGTATGAAAAAAATTAACACCCAGAGTGAATGATGGTATAACTTTCTTCCCAGTGTCACAGAGCTGGTTTGTCTTGAGTCGGAACTTGAGCTAGGACCTGATCTCCTGTCTCCCAGTCCAGTGCATATTCCCCTACACCCTACTGTCTCCTTCATATGAATGCCCGGAGATATCATGCTGATCTGAATTTCTGGAGTATGAACATCATCCCTTCCCCATTTGTAGGAACCTGAATTCTCTTCACCCTAAGGCACATATAGCTTCAGATATATTTGCATATTTATGTGGATCTAATTGTTCATGAGTCGATCTAGTCAATTAGCCTTTGGTTACTGGAAAAGTGATTTAAGACTATTTTTAAATGAAACCTGTGAATCCTTTTGCCATATAGGCACAAAGCAGGAAGTCAAGGTGCACTGTGATAAAGGAGACAGCAGCAGGTCCAGGAAAAAAACTTACAGAGAGAAATCATCAACCCTCAATGGAATGTGAATTGAAAGCTAAGAACTGTTAGTAAAAAGAAAAATGTATAAAGTAAGGGAAAGAAGAACAGAGGGGCATGAGCATGAGGTGGGGGTGCAGAGGGCTTGAACTGCCGTGGACAGCCCATCTCTCAGCAGGTCAGCACTCACAGGTTGGCATGCAGGATGAGATAGGGTGAGAGACAGCCACTGAAAAGGAAGAAAGATGGTCTTTGGGAAGGGAAGATATGCTTGAAATTAAACACAGGGGAGGAAAAGGGTGTTTACAGTTTTCTGAGATGAGATTCAAGGCTGAAGTCATAGTTTGGCAGCCAAACCAAAGAAATTTGGTTTCCCTTGGAAAGATTTATGTCTTCTAGGGTTGAGAAATATGTCTGGCTGCCAATATTTCATAAAGCAACATAGAAAGAAATACAACCTACTTTAGTGTTTGGCTTGGGACTTTTCACCTTTGTTTGGCAAGATATTTTTCATTTTGAAAGAGGGAGTGAGTACTATTCATGTCAGCAACCTATGAAGATCTCAAAGCTCTTTGCCTACATTATCTGGTGGTTCATAATGTTTTACTTACCTATATATAAATATTTTAAATGGTAGATTAAATTAACAGAAACTGTAAAACTCATAACCTGTCTGTTCCAAAATTATTTTGAGATAACATTGCCATCACACAGAACTAAAAGAAATGTAATCAAGCCCTTTGGGAATTTCATGTAGTAGTTGGAAACCACAAAATGCAGGTCCAGTTCTGCCATTTGCTATTTTTATGACCTTGAGAAGTTACTCAACCCCACTGTGCCACTGATTTCTTATCTATTACGTGGAGTTTATAAAAGTTTATAAAAGAATTTACTTCACAGGGTTGTGGAGAGGATTGAATGACTCTTAGAACAATGCTTGGCACTCAGAAAGGATTAATTATTGTTACCACATTTTCTGGAATTTCTGAGATATCTCAATTTCAACTATTCTTCATTACTATAGTCATATTATCATGAAAATGCTCTAAAAATGCCAGCTAAGTACATTTTTTAGGTTATCTTTCCTATGCGGAGGTGGCAGCAAAGTTTTTCTTTTATTTTTAAATCAGGTTATGTGTCCTTATTTGAGGTTCAGGAAATATAATCATGTCAAGAAAGGATACAGTTCAGCCAATGTTCTTGAGTGCTGCGAGAAAGGGGAAGCAATGGAGAGGAAAATTTCTTCCAGTCTTCTCCAGCTCCAAACCATGTAAGCCCCACTGTTGTAACTGCTATGAATTATCACCGGCTCTTTGTACTTACCCACTCAGAGTTTCATATCCCTGTTTTCTCATTCAGAGAGATGTTTTCCCCAGGCATAGTCATCTGCTTATAACGGCTGTAATCTCCCCAACAGCTTGTTTGCCAGTATATCTTCCCTTCTCTTTCTGCTTTTCTCTCCTTTCTTCTCCCATGCCTTCTCCCTCTTCCCCTTTGCCAATTTCTTTCCCACCCTTCCTCCCTCCCTCCTTTCCTACTTCTTAAAGTCTTTTTGTCTCTACTGTCCTCCAGGCACTGTTCTTCTCTTCCTAATTCCCCAACATTAACCGATATCCAGGTATTATCTGGATAGATGCTGATTTCTATCCTCCTCTTTCTGCCTTCCCTTTAAATCTTCCTTCATGCCCTCAGTGTCCTATCATCCACCTCTTCTGCTTTGTTCTGCTTCTAGCTCTTTCTCAACCATCTTCATTATTACACAGGGCACATAGGATAATGTAAATGTAGACAATAGATGGAGCTTGAACTATAGGAAAATAATCTGAGCTCTCTTGGTTCTTTTATTTGCCATCTGAGTGGACTTAAACAAGGCAGTTAATCCAGCAAAGCTTCCATCTCCACATTTGTACACCATGTGCTCTGAGTGCTCACGCAAATGCTATCAGGCTCATATGAGGCAGTATAAGTCAACTAGTATGTTTAATGTCTGTCAATTCCTACTTATTCAATGACACTATTGCCCCATTCTCCCTGGCAGTCTAGATATCCTACTCATTTTCAGCCTATAGAAGTCATAGTTTTTACTTTCAACTGTAGTATCTTTCCTGTTGGTAATTATTTCACCTCTGATCCTTTTCTCCCAACCTCAACTCTTCCTTCTTCCTTCATATGCTGTTTATACCAGTAATTCAAAATCACTCAGAGTTTGCCACATGTGACAAGCTGCTTCTCATCACATGACCTCTCCTGAACTGTTCTTGCATTCTTTGTGTGTCTTGGAAGCAATTGTTGAATTGAAGTCTATCCTTTTCTAACTATGTGGGTGTAGACTTTTACACTAATTTTGGAATTCTACAACTTGGATTCAAGCTTCAGCCATATATGTATTTTTACTATCTGACCTGGACAATGTAATTTAACCTCTAAGAGAGTCAGTTTTCTTGTGTGTATATGGAGGACAATGACAACTTCTGTTTATTGAAGGCTCACTATTTGTGAGAGTTGTGTATTTGCTCTTTTATCTTTTCTCCTTTTATTTTTACAGCTACCCTATGATGTGCCTATTATTATTCCCATTTTACAAGTAAGAAAGCTGAGACTAGAAATCTGTTTATCTCAAAAACTAAAATAGCCTCAGAACTGGAATCTTTGTCTCCACTCTCACTGTTCTTTGATCTACTTTGTTGGAATATCGATGGTGATCTCCTAAAATCGTTAAACAAATACTGTCATGCCCTTTGCAATGCCCACACCCCCCACCCTCGCCACAAAGTGGCTTAATTGTATAGATAAAAGTCTAATCTAAATGTCCTCTCATGTCTTACAAGCCCCACAGGACCTAGCCTCTAATTACCTCTTTGAATTCATCACACACTATGTTCTCCTTCTTTCACAGTACTCAGGGACATTAGCTGAATTGCTTTTCCTGGCCCAGGTAAGCACTTTCCCGCCACAGGATGTTTGCATGTGCTGTTTCTTCTTCCGGGAGCTTTTTTCCAATAGACCTTTCATGGCTGGCTCCTTCTTCTCAACTGTCTTAGCTCAAATGCTGCCTCCTAGGAGTAGTTTTTCCTAAAACCCAGTCCCATTTAGCCAGGCTCCGTTAGTGTCCTTTTCATAACCATATTCTATTTTTGAGAGCACTTGTCGTAATCTAAAAATCATCGTTTACTTATTTATTACCAGTGCATAGCGTAGCAGATTCAACACATCTTTGTTAAAGGAATGGACTGTCCAAAGTCAGTTCAGATAAGAAGATGGAACAGGATTTGAGCCCAGGACTGTCTGAGTCTAAAGTCCATATGCCTAACCACTGCATTCATTCCCTGCTTCAGCCATTAAAATCTTGAAAAGAAACATTAGGCTAACATGGGGGCGTGGTTTGTAAACTTCAAGGGTTATGTCAATGTGAACATGCAGTTTTGGTACTCTTTCCTCTGCTGGATGCCACATGGACTAAAACTGTCCGTTCTCAAGAGGCTCTAAGTCATCCCCAGTGTTAGAAAAGAAAGGCCGTTGTCTACAGTAAATCCTTCTGCTGACATTCCTTTATGACTATGGGGACATCTATGAGAAGCTCTTCTCTCTTCTTCCCATTCTTGGCCAGACCCTTGCCAATCCTACCTTATCTTCTACACTCTTGACCTTGCGTTTCTTGCTGCCATTAAAGAAAGATGTACTGAAAATCTCCCATTCATTCTTAATTAGCTGACTTAACACACTCTATTTTCATAGAGATTTTAGGCCTCTGTTTAATTCCCAACTATGCCTACGCAGGGCTTACAGTAACAAAATCCAAATTATATCTAGAATTAACCATGGGGAGTCCTAATTTTTAAGACCCTCTCTTCCATTGTAGATTGGAAATAAAACTGAGGTAGGTTCATTCACCTGAAATCAACACTTAATCACACAGCAAGTTAATGGCAAAGTGAAAATGAAAATTTGTGTCCTTTGGTGCTTCTCTCCTAAAACCTGTTGAGTTTATTTTTTTAATTATTAATAGAGTATCATTATATAAATTTCCAATGTTATTATGCTTTAGTGAAAGAAAACTTTACATTCAACCCAAAGTGAATGTTTATCCTATGGTTTGCAAATAAAGTAGCAACCCATATATTTTATCTTTGCGTTAGTAAAATCCCCAAACTTCAAAGGCAAATAATTTGTTTCAATATCAGTGGCATAAATTAATTCCCCATGCACTGCATTCCTTTGAACTCTTAATCTACAATCAGCATCATTTTAGGATTTGCTAAGATCAAAAGTCTCTCTAGAACAATTAGCTAGATTTAGTCATTCTACAATATATATACACATATATCAAAACCTCATGTTGTATATAATAAATATATATAATATTCATTTGTCAACTGAAAAGAAA
The DNA here is from genome assembly GCF_037993035.2 of Macaca fascicularis. Classification (NCBI taxonomy): domain Eukaryota; kingdom Metazoa; phylum Chordata; class Mammalia; order Primates; family Cercopithecidae; genus Macaca; species Macaca fascicularis. Next base: position 113,157,802 of record NC_088389.1, read on the forward strand.
TAAACAGAAGTATCTAGAACAACCCAATACTTAGATATTTGAATAATTCTGTTGTTTTTGCAAGTAAAACATAGAGTATGTTTCTAAAACCTAGTACTTGCAAAAGTTAAGTTTATTTTTAAGTTGTGAATATGTATTTTGAAAGTAGCCTAGAGCTTCTTTATGCTTGACTATTTTGAATCTGCCCCGCTGGTGTCTCATCATGCAAGGATGAAAAACTGAAATGAAGATGATATAGCTAAGGCACAGGGTATTACTCTTTAGAGATACAACTGTCTTAGTAATGAGATCATAGAAATTAAAATAAGATTTGTGATGTTTTTCTTATGTGAATGCCTAAATCATTTTTTCTTGTTGATGTTCAAAGAAAACAAGTTCTTATTCATACAACGAATAGAATGAGTGATGGGAACTGAAAAGGAGGGAGATACAATTCCCTGCCTTTCTGTGTCTCTTTTCAAGATTTTTTTTTTTTTCTGGTATATATATCAGCCTACACACATCCACACATACATGTCAGCCTACACACATCCACCATACTTTCTACAAGTACTTAACGTGTTGAGTTCCCCAAACTGTTTCCTTACATCACATTTTTAAAAACATCCCCCCCTACCGCATCATTTTCAGTTAATGAAGCCAGTTTCTTCCCTCTATAGAAAGTAGATTCTAAAGTTTGAGTTGTAGATCGTTGCTATTTCTAACACATAATGCCATTTGGAGCACATTCATCCTAGAAATTTTCCGAGTTTACAGTGTCTACTTGAATTTTTTCAGTGAATATTTGTCATTTCATTCAAGAGTAGGCCTATGGGTAATCATTTAATCAAAACTACTGCAGTGATTGCTACTTGTACAGAAAATTATAAAGCTACAACAGGAGTCAAGCCACAATTGCCAAGTCTAAATGGGCACTGCTTTTTGTTAAGTATTGGGTAAGAATGAAGCCTTAAATTTGGAGGAAATTGAAGAGCATTCTTTGGTCAGAACCACATTTTCCAATTTTCATTTTCTCTATTTTATTTACACAAAAATACATGATGAAAATTCATAGAAGGCACATATGAAGAACACCTATATTATAATTCTTGCATTCTGATAAAAGTCTTATTCTAGTTTTGGGGCCCCAATATGTCCTTTTTGTTAAGATTTGAAAGGCATAGAAAAGAACATTGAAAAACATTGTGATTTTTTATGCCTCATCATGATTTCACATATACCAACTATCCAATGAAAAAAATATATTGTGAAATATTCAATCCCATTCAATCCCAATGTGTGCACAAGAGCATATTGGGAGGCAAGTTAGCATGGAAATAACTGCTTTTTTGGAAAGAAGCCTTGTTTCAAGTTTAAAACTCTATAAATTATGCTTTTACTTATACAATTCTGTCTTACCTTCACTGTCTCTAATAGACCATAAATCTTAGTATATTGCTAACTGCAGAGATGAACCCTCAGAGACTGTTTGGATGTGTACACTTGAGAAAGTAAGCACAGTTTCTTAAAGGGCAATACAATGAGGTCATACTCTGCAAAGAGATTGTAATAAAGATAGTTTTATACTATCTGTTTATTTTCTTTTCCAATAATATTCTTTAAAAAACAAAGTCAACTTTTAAGTTATAAGGTAGCTTTTGCAAATGCTAATTTAAAAAACAGGTCCACATTGCTGCCTACAAGAGAAGAATTCAGCCCACATGATCATTGATATATGATTAAAACTGGATCTTGTCATAGCAAAATATATTTTCTATTTGGAAATAAAGCATAAAAGATTCTGCAGCTTCCTTACATTGGCAAAAAAAGACAGGAAGCTTTAAGTCTGTGGCCTCTCTTTATGAGTGGTGAAACATGACATGAGTGGGTAGATTTTGGAGGGGCTAACCCCCTCTGAAATGATCCAAGTGTGTTGACAGAACCTCACTAATTCAGTTCCCTGAGACCAGCAATAAACAAGACTTCCTGTAGAGCATGTTTAACCACCACAATTTCTTTCTGGTTAGAAATCATCCTAAAAAGTTTCTCGTCCAAGTTTAAATATGGTTCTTCAGGGTTTAAGGCCACGCTGCTAAAATTTGGTCCCTGTAAATTTCCCTACAACAATAAAGAAGCTATCTGTATCCATCATGTTGAAGATGGGAGCACTTTTATTTGATATGTGGAGCAGAGCAGAAGCTGGAAAACAGACTCACACTTATCCTGGCCTTACCAAGCTGATCAGAAAGAAGGGACCTGCAGTTCAGCTACACTGACTACATATTTGTCAAGGTTATAATTCATTCAGACCAGAAGTTATATTCAGGGAGAACAGCTAAATCAGTGAGGAGCATGGAAGGACTGTGTAGTTAGACATGCCAGGTGTTCAATACTTGAAATCAGCAAAGTGAAAAAGGCAAAATGGAAGCATCATTGCAGTGGTTAAGGATTAAACAGAGCTGTATTCAAACTCCAGTTTTGCCTCTTTTTGACTATGAGACTGGGCAACTCTGTATAATTTGCTTAAAATACAAGCTTTTATTCTCTACTGGGTCATCTCTTCAGAGTCCCTCCCTGTGGCAGGAGTTCCCCCTACAGCCACTAATTTCAGGCTTGGCCATATGACTTGCTTGGACAAGTGAATATGAGCAAAAGTGATAAAAAGAAAAACCATTTGCAAAAAGAATATTTAAGATCCAATCCATGATTTTTTTTCATTATTCTTTTCCCCCTGCTATGAGAAGAGCATGTTGCAGAGAGAGTCAGCTCCTTCAGCCAAATCTCAGAGTAAAGGCGCTTTGTGGGAAGTGCCAGGACCAAACCATAGACCTACAACTGATATTTATTATGAGCCTGTCCTGTTAGCAACTGAAATTTGGAGTTGTTTGTTACCACAGTGTAATCTGCCAGAACGAATACAACAAGTTACATAAATCTCTCTATGTCTCAGATTCATCATCTGTAAAATCAGAGTAAGGTTATTGTGAAGAGAAAATAGGATGATATTTGGATATTTAGTGTTTTCTTAGTAGCATCTAGCAATTAGTGATCATTGTTATTATTCTAGGGGCCCAGGATGAAAATCTGTGGAACAAAGCATCAGGAATCCAGAAGAGGGACTAAGCAGAAATTGACAGAAACCGTAAGTCTAAGGGTCTATACAACTATGTATTGGAATTTAGCTAGAGGCACGAGTAACAGATTCTAGGGGGTGAGGTAGAGGGAGGCAGGAGCAGCACGTAAGACATTTGGTCATGGCTGACACTTTGTGGCACATGTTTTATAAAGACTTCCAATGGAGACCAAATTCATCTGAGTGCATAGTCAGATCCAAACTGCAGTGGGGACAAATAAATAGATGGGATATTAGGAGTCACTTTACATAAAGCGCATTGTTCTAAAATAAACTTTCTTGTTTGCTCCTAAACAGATTTTTTTCCCACTGTTAGGTTATGTGAACACATTATGGATATGTCTAAAATTTACAATGGCAAAATTCTTTCCTTTTGGCTTGAAGTCTACAGTTTCTATGATAGCTATATCATTTATGTGTCTAAAATTTTTTAGACAGAGAATGAGCCCTAAACAAATTTTAAATCTGTTAAGACTGAAACATATTCTTAGAGTTGGTTTTGATGAGCAGTGAAAAAGTATAATGTTACTGCCGATGCTGCATTAGCCACGTGAGTTTCTTCCCATACATTGTTCAGAGGGGGAAACTTGTGAATCACTTGTCCTTAATATAGGACATCAAGGAAGTGCAACTAGGCCTAACTTGTTACGTCAAGTTGGACACACCCTACTATTAGAATGGTTTGTGAAGCCAGGGAGCCAATGCCAGGGGTCCAAACCAACCATTCATACAATATGTATCAATATTGACATCACATTAGAATCACCTAGGGCAATTAAAACTTAGACACTACTTCTAGTTAAAACAAAACAAAACCAAAACATCTGGAAGTGGAGGCCAGCAATCACAATTAAAAAACAAATAAAACTCACCATGTGATTCTAGCATGCAGCCAGGTTTGAGGACCATTGAGTAAGAGTGGAGAAGTCCAAGGATAAGGAGGGGCCTGCAGAGAGGGGCAGCTGACAAACCAGGATGAACAGAGAAGTGGAGATGGAGGATGCTGACCAGTGCCCGTCAGACTTCAACATGCATAAAAATCACCAAGGGAGTGAGAGGGGTCTTGTTAAAATGCAGATTCTGATTCAGCAGGACTGAGGGAGACACTGAGAATCTGCATTTCTAACAAACTCCCATGTAAATGCAATGCTTCCACACTTGGAGTAGCAAGAAACTACAGTAGACAAGTATGAGTGGTTCCGACTGAATCCTAGACTACTAATGCCTGAGTGACTAGTTTGTATGGGCAAGCTAGAGTTACTTAAAAAGACCAGAACAAAATTGAATAAAATAATGATGGCAGGTGCCAATAGAAAGACCGTAGTGATTCCTCATATTTGACAACTGCCATAGCTTGAATTTATTCTAGGAGTCTTGTCAGAAGATGAAGAACTGGAGTTGAGTTGCCTGGTATTAGATGACACACATGGGGCTAGAAATTAAATGTAGAGATATGAGCCTTCTCAAGTAGTAAAAGATAGGTGCTTGATAAATACCTTTCTCTCTAAGGTAGAGTAAAAGTCTATGCAGGATAGTAGCACTGATATATGACAATGGCACAAACCAAGTCAGAAAGCAAAATTAAATGCTTTTAAATGGTATTTCCAAAATCCCTGATGTTCCCAAAGTCATTTTATTCAGCATTCAGACATGACAATAAAGTACATTGTACCACATAGTGATAGTATTTCCTTTTTACCTTTCTTTCAATCCTTCTAGTTAACTTCAAGGGGAAAAAAAGAGTTAGTTAAGGATTGTACATCTTTAGCACCTCCAGCACCTCAATTACCCACTTTAACAACAACAAAAAGAACAGTCCTCAACCTCAAAACTCCAGCAGGCAAATGTTTTGGTTGTTTTTATTACAATTATATGTGTCAATACTTTCTGCTTCCAGCAAGTGATACTTTTTTTTTCATTTCTGTTAGTAACATATACTTTTCCTTCAACATAAATTTAAGTAAATAAAGTTAATTTCCTTAAATAAAATATTAGTGATACTACAACCTAATGCAGATATGAAAAAAATCATAAAGGTAGTACCCGAATTGCTGAAGTTTGAAAAATTCGACTTGGAACAAACAAGAAACTGTATTAAAATCTATGCTGTGTACAAGCATAGGCCCTCACAAAATATTTGTGTTGACTTATTTTGCAAAAACTGCACATAACATAGGCTTATAAAGGCAAACCAAATTCAATCAACAAATATTTACTGAAACAAAAGAGCAATTTTTAAAATTCAAAGTGTTTTACTGATTGTATCTATTTTGTTCTGCATGTAAACAATTTTGTGGGTTCACTTGAATACATCAGATAATTTACTAATGAAGATTCAGCAAATATAAGAAGTGTTTTCCAATGTGTTTCTTTTATTTTGAGGTGCTGTGTATGTTTAAATAAAAAGTGTCAACTTACTTTTCTTTACTATGTTATTCAAAATAGGGGTTTCTTTCTCTTAATTCTTTGGCATCTCATCATCAAGCATTTTCATAGCCACTTCTCTGATGTATATGGTATATGCCTTTACCTAGTGACTTAGCAAAGTTAATGCAAAAAAAAGTTACAGGCATTTGGGATAGAATATTCCATAAGAAATGATTTTCTGCTCCCATATACATTCAATCACTGGACTTTTTTTTTTTTTAACTTTTTGTTCCTATTGTCACACATACTGTACCAAAAAATCCACATAATTGTACAGTTTCTTCAACTCCCCAGTCTTTACCAATGAAGATTTGTTTTATATCAGCAGGGTTGTACCTGGAGTACTTTTAACACATGAATCTTCCAGGCCCCACCTCCATCAGCTTATTTGATGGTAATTGGATGTGGATTAGTAAAAAGAACTCTCTCAAGATGGAGACCTATTTCCCTTGGAGATGGGTAGGGACTCAGCACTCTTGCTGGGTGCAATGTATGCACCAATTTAATGCAAAAGTCTGAAAATTTAGAGGACCTCCAGGGCAACATTTGAAAATCCTCTACTGGTGCTGGAGAGTGGAAAAGGAAAATGATCGTGCTAGTATTTAATTATAAGAATAACAGAACTCCAGAGAATTTTGAATTCCCAGGCCCAGCAATCTTTCTGGGGAGATCCCACAAAGGTGAGAGCCTTGTAGAAAGGAGTGGAACCCTGAGGCTTTGGATGACATATTTGGGTCAATGCATTTAAGAATCTTGCAAGCCCAGTACCCTGAACCCCCTGGGCCTGCAAAAGTAGCCTACTCCTCCCTATTAAGGTCTAACATTCCCACTTCAAGACCTGCCTCCACTTTCTCTCCTGACCACTGGACATTGAGTCTTGGTAAGAAACAAAAGCACATGAATACCACAGTGTGGGAGATATTCCATATAAATATAAGAGTCCCCCCCATCAGTGAAGTTTTGGGAGCTGTGAAGTTGTCAAAGGCATGGTGGAAATTTCCCTTTATTATAAAGGATAAATCATTACATCTTAAATTTCCTGCTACTAATAAGAAAGTGCCATCCCTGGTAAGCTTCCTCTGGTTCTGGAGGCAGAGTGCTTTTTACATTTAGCAATATGGCTTTGATTCATATACTGGGTGACATAAAAAGCTGCCAGTTTTGAGTAGGGTCCAGAGCAGGGAAGGCTTTGCAGCAGGTCCATGCTGTGGTGCAAGCATCCCTGCTTCTTAAGCCATAGGACTTGGCAAATCCTAGGAAATTGGAAATATTTATGGTGGAAAAAGAAGCTGTGTGGAGTTTATGACAAATCTCAGTGGGAAAATCATAACATAGACAGCTAGAGTTCTGGCACGAGGCCATGCCATATGCAGCAGAGAATTATACATAATTCAAAAAACAGCTCTTGATGTAAAATAGGACTCTCGTAAAAACGGAGCATCTAACCATAGGATGTCAAGTGAAAAAGTGTCTAAAATTGTTCATCATGAGCTGGATTTTATCAGACCCACAAATTCATAGTATTAAGAATGTCCAGCAGCAATCCTTTGTAAACCAATATTGGTATATCTGGTGCTGGGCAGGAACAGGGCCGGAGGGCACAAGTAAGCCACATGAAGAGGTGGGCCATAATTTCATGTAATTAACCAGTTTTGTTATGACTGTCAGCTCACACCTGTGACCACATTGGAGGCGAATTCTTACATTTAGTTGGTGGAGGAGGAAAGTGGTCAAGCTTTGTTCTCAAATGGTGGGTGTGCAGGCTGATGCATGGTAGTCCCACTCAGAGGTAGCTCTGAAAGACAATGATGAGAAAATCATCATTCTCTCTCCCACTGAGCAGAGCTTTGGGTGATTGACTGGATTATCCAATTGGTATTTACTACTTAATCAATTTCTACTTTATTATTATTTCTTTATGCTTGCTTACTTTTGGTTTAATTGCTCATCTTTTCTAGTTTCCTAAGAGGAAAGCTTACATCATTGATTTGAGAACTCTTGTTCTCTAATATAAGCATTTAATGCTATGAATGTCCCTTTAAGTGCTGATTTAGCTGCATCCTACAAATTTTGGTATATTGTGGTTTTTATTTTCATTCCTTTCAGAGTCCTTTTAAATTTCCCTTTTGATTTCTTCTTTAATCCATGAGTGACTTAGAAGTATGTTAGTTAGTTTCCACATAGTTTGGGGTTTTTCAGAGGTTTCTCTGGTAGTGATTTCTAGGTTAACTTCACTGTAAACAGATAATATACATAGCATTATTTCAAATCTCTTCAATTTATTGAGACATGTCTCTTTGATGAATGTGCTTTATGTATTCTGTTAATGGAATGTTCAATAAATATTGATTAGCTCAAGTTGTTTTAGAGTTTTTCGTGTTCTAAACTGATTTTACATCTCCTTATTCTATCAGTTATAAAGAAATATTGAAATAGCAAAGTATAATTGTGAATTTGTCTATATCATCTTTAAATTCTCAGGTTTTGCCTTGTGTACTTTTTTTATTTTACCTTAAGTTCTAGGATACATGTGCTGAATGTGCAGTTTTGTTACATAGGTATACATGTGCCTTGGTGGTTTGCTCCACCTATCAACCCGTCATCTAGGTTTTAATCCCCGCATGCATTAGGTATTTGTCTTATTGCTCTCCCTCTCCTTTTCCCCCACTTCCTGACAGGTCCCAGTATATGATGTTCCCCTCCCTGTGTCCATGTGTTCTCATTGTTCAGCTCCCACTTATGAGTGAGAACATGCAGTATTTGATTTTCTGTTCCTGTGTTAGTTTGCTGAGGGGATGATGGTTTCCAGCTTCATCCAGGTCCCTGCAAAGGACATGAACTCATTCTTTTTTATGGTTGCATAGTATTCCAGGGTGTATATGTGCCATATTTTCTTTATTCAATCTATCTAATTAAAGAGCTTCTGCTCAGCAAAAGAAACTATCATCAGAATGAACAGGCAACCTACAGAATGGGAGAAAATGTTTGCAATCTATCCATCTGACAAAGGTCTAATACTCAGAATCTACAAGGAGCTTAAACAAATTTACAAGAAAAAAACAACCCCACCAAAAACTGGGCAAAGGTTATGAACAGACAATTCTCAAAGAAGACATTTATGTGGCCAAGAAACATATGAATAAAAGCTTATCATCACTGGTCATTAGAGAAATGCAAATCAAAACCACAATGAGATATGACCTCATGCCAGTTAGAATGACAATCATTAAAAACTCTGGAAACAACAGATGCTGGTGAGAATGTAGAGAAATGGGAATGCTTTTACACTGTTGGTAGGAGTGTAAATTAGTTCAACCATTGTGGAAAACAGTGTGGTGATTCCTCAAGGATCTAGAACCAGAAATACCATTTGAGCCAGCAATCCCATTACTGGGTATATACTCAAAGGATTATAAAACATTCTACTATAAAGAGGCATGCACATATATGCTTATTGCAGCACTATTTACAATAACAAAGACTTGGAACCAACCCAAATGCTTCATGTAGTTTGAAAACTTTTAGTTCCTCTTGATAAATTTATCCTTTTGTAATTATGCAATATTCTTCTTATATTTAGTACTATTCCTTTCTCTGTAGTCTACCTTGTCTGATGTTGTTATAGCCACTCTAAATTTCTTTTGATTAGTATTAACATGGAATGTCTTACTATTCTTTTATTTTGAACTTACTTATGTCATATATCTTCTAATACAGCAGGTAGTTGGGTCTTGCTTTTTATCCAATCTGACAGTTTTTGACTACTAACTGAAATTTTTAAAATTTCAAATTTAATTTAATCGTTGATATGGTTTGACATGAAGCTACAGTCATGGTATTTGTGCTCTATTCTCAACTGTTCTTTCATTTTATCTACTTTTCTAACTTATTTAAATTAGTTGAAAATTTTCTTTAATTATTCAATTTTATCTCCCCTCTTAGCTTATTAGTTAGATCTCTTAGGGTTTTCTTGTTTTTGTTATTTTTCATTTGTTTTATTTTTAGCATGGATTGTTCTAGGGTTTAAAATATGTCTCCTTAATTTATCATGGCCTACCTTAAAACCACTTCACATATAATATCAGAAACCCAAAAGAGTAGTTTCACCAACCTCCCATCATTTATGTTATTATGATTATATTTTTACATATATTTTAAATTCCAAAATTTATTATTATTTTGACTTTAAACAGGTATTATCTTTTAAAAATATTAAAAGTAAGAAAAATGGCCGGGTGTGGTGGCTCATGCCTGTAATCCCAGCACTTTGGGAGGTTGAGGTGAGTGGATCACCTGAAGTCAGGAGTTCAAGACCAGCCCGCCCAACATGGTGAAACCCCATCTCTCCTAAAAATACAAAATTATCCGGGTGTGGTGGCATGCACCTGTAATCCCAGCTACTCAGGAGGCTGAGGCAGGAGAATCACTTGAAGCCAGGAGGCAGTGAGCTGAAATTGTGCCATTGCACTCCAGCGTGGGCAAAAAGAGCAAAACTTTGTCCAAAAAAACAAAAAGAAAGAAAAATACCTCTAACACTTACCCAATTGTTACCATTTTGGCTTTCTTCATTCCTTTATGGTGTGGTGTCAGTTTCTTTGTGGTGTCAGTTTCTTCTGCCTAAAGAACTATCATCAACATTTTTTGTAGTGTAGACATAATGGTGATGAATTCTTTCAGATGTGTCTTAAGAAAATATTTGTTTTTGAAGTAATCAAAAATGTTTTACTCAGTAAAAATATCTTCAAACTTGAGGGCATTGCCACTACTTAAGTTAATGCTTATAGTTGGCAATATGTACACAAATTATTTGGAATTCTTCTGTACATGAGATTTATCTATTCTATCTAATTTACTTAGCAAACCATGTGTTTATATCAGTATACATTTGTGGATATTTAATGTCTGCTTTGGGTTACAGTCTAAAACTACATTATTCATGTTATTACTCATTCTAGCTCTGAGCTTTTGGAGCCCTTTGGGGTGATTCCTATGTTCCTTGGTCATAGACCCATTATTTTATTTTTAAAAATAGTTATGATGGTTCTCAGCATGATTTTTTAATTATATCTTCTTCTTGGGGTCCATTGAGATTCTTGGGTCTGTGGGTATATTAGTTTTCCTAGGGCCACTATAACAAATTGCCACAATCTGCATGGCTTAAAAATGACAAATATTTATTCTTTCATAGTTATAGAACATAGAAGTCTGAAATCAAGATGTTGGCAGGGCCATGCTCCCTGTGAAGGGTCTAGGGAAGACTCCTTCCTTGTCTCTTCTTGGTTCTGGTGGTTGCTAGTAATTTTTAGTGTTCCTTCGCTTGTAGGTACCTTACTCCAATGTCTGTTTATGTCTTCGCATGTCCTCTTCACCTATTCCTGTGCACAGATTTTCCTGTTTTTACAAGGACATAAGTCACTAGATTAGGGTACATCTTAATTTAGCATTACCTCTTCTTAACTTGTTTACATCTGCAAAAACCCTATTTCCAACCAAGGTCATTGTCACAGGTTCTGGATGGAAATGAATTTGGTGTGTGTGTTGCTTGAGTTTGGGAGGGAGCACACTATTCAACCCAGTACAGGGAATTTTATAGTTTTCACCGAATTTGGAAAATATTAGGTGATTTATAGTATTAGTGTCTTTTTCTGCACATTACCCTTCTAGGACACCAATTATACAAATGTTAGACTATTTGATATTCTTTCAGGACATGGATGCTCTGATCTTTATTTTTCTTTTTTCTTCTTCTACTTTATTTATTTTCATATTTTTAAGTTCATTGATTATTTCTTTTACAGTGTCAGATCTACTTTTAATACCATCTAAAAAATATCTACCGTTTCTTTTCCCTTGATTCTTATATATTCATCTATGTTCTTAAATACATTGGGTATACTTTATCATGGCTGTCTCAATGTCTTTGTCTCCTAATTTTATCAGTTCTGATCTTTTAAAATCTGCTTTTATTAATTTTTTATTGGTTTTGGATAAATTTTCCTACTTTGCAAAACTAATTATGCTTGATTGGATACCAAGCATTGTGAAATTTTTATTGCTGTTCGCTGAATTTGGTGGTTTTTCTTTAAATCATGTTGGATTTTGTTATGGCATAAAGTCAAGTTACTTGGGATTAGTTACATTCTTTCAAGTCTTTGTTTTGAAATTTGTTAGGGCAGGTCAGAGCAGCTTTTGGTTTAGAGTCAACGTAGCCCCAGTACTAAGGCAATATTCTTTTGAAGACTGTTTGATGCCTGTGTATGATAAGGCCTCTCATTATGGCTAACGTGACACAAACAATTCCCCACTCTGTGAACTTCCTGAGTTTTTTCTCAAACTACCTATCACCCAACATTTTTGTATTTCTTATCCTTGACTTTTTATCTTTAGCAATTGTTACTATCTCATAAATGATATATTTATCTAAACTTTATTATTTTTCCCCACAGAAACTCTGTTAAGGGGAGATACTTTTGTCTGTGTTATTTATTCATTGCTCTGTAACTAGATCCCAGAATAAAGCTCGCCTCATTATAGACACTTGATACATATTTTCTGTATAAATGAATTATTTAATAAATTATGTCACAATTACATTTAACTTTCTTATTTTTCATTTCCTCAAATCTCTACTAACTAATTGAATACATTATCAGTGAAAAACAATGGTAATAATATTGTCTGTGAGGCATATTTTAAGCATGATTATCCCTTCTGAAGACTTCTGGTTTGCATCCTCGTATGTTGTAGATTGTACATTACACAAAATTATGTGATGATATGTATGTTTGTGGTCATCTTAGATTAACGTATTCATTCTACTAATTTTCCAACAGATGGCAGTACATGTCTTGGGGACTAATATACCAATGCTTAATAGTGGCAGGGCTGTCACCAATGAGGAAACATTTATATTTTATAAGGCCCCCAATCTTCTCTTTTCATTTTGGTGGGTTTCTGCATATTTAAAAACTTTTTATCTCTTATTCTTGGTTCCTTGTGTAAGCACCTAGCTGAAGAAATGCTGAGCCAGGGTGAAGAATGTCCACTGGTACTTTTTCTTTTTGATGCAGTGGCTGGAAAAAAACACTTGATTATAGTGATTCAGTAACGGAAGAGCTCCAGACTACCATAGGGCAGTATTTCTGAAAGACTGATGGCATATGCTCACTATCTTCTTCACTTTGCCTCCTCTCCTGCAGGGATGCTTTGCACTGACAGTGCTTGGAAATTATGAACATTGTTGAATCAGTGCACCATGAGCCTGGGACAGAGTTTAGTTCCTCTGGTTGGGAGATGTTTAGTAAAAAGGCCATGGACTTGGAAGCCAGAAAAACCTAGTTTTAAATTGTGGGTATAACATCTACCAGCTGATTAAAAGTCCCAGTCAATTTATTCATTGTCTCCAAGGCTCAGTTTCTTCATCTGATAAATGAAGACAAGTGCCTCACAGAATTCACAGAATTGTTAAGACGAGGTAACATAGAGAATACAAAGCTCTTGATAGATTTGAAATAAATACTATTTCCCATTCACATTTCAATGTAAGTATCCATAATTTAAGTCAGCCATCAAAAATTCTATAAAGCCACAGAAGTATAGTTAAAAAAAACTGACCCCATATTTTTGATGCAACTCAACATCTGTGGTGCTTTAATTTCTGTTTTTTATTGTGTAATTACTCGCTCATAGGTGAGGCTCTTATCTTTCTTTTGAGATGGAGTCTCGCTCTGTACCCCAAGCTGGAGTGCAGTGGTGCAATCTCAGCTCACTGCAACCTCCACAGCCTCCCAAGTAGCTGGGATTATAGGCATCCGCCACCATGCCTGGCTAATTTTTGTATTTTTATTTTAGTAGTGACGGGTTTTCACCATGTCCGCCAGGCTGGTCTTGAACTCCTGACCTCAAGTAATTTGCCTGCCTCAGCCTCCAAAAGTGCTGGAATTGCAGACGTGAGCCACTGCACCCAGGGCTTTCATTTCTTCTACAGCATTCACATCAACTTATCAACCAGTCTCATGTTAAGCATTCCAGTGACAGGAATCCCTACACATATTTGGAGAAGTTATTAGGATCTATTTGAGTAGATCTCTTTACCACCTAGAACATTTGTACTCCCTTAGCTTTCCAATGTGACATAATATTAGGCCTTGTTACCATGATGGCGGACCTCTCCACTATGTTTTTGGGCTTCCATCATCATTTCTGTATTTGTACTGCTGTCTTGTTATTAGCTTACTGTCCAGAAGCCCCCTTTTTCTTTACAGACATGCCAGCTTAGTACCATCCCATTCTACAGACATACCTCTCCTGTTCCCTGATCTCTATTCCTTTTCATTCCCTTGACTTCTGAGATATCAGTATTGCCACATTTATAAATGTTTGCATTTTGACAGTCTTCAGTTTCTCGCATAAGGGTTGAGTTATCTAAGAATTTTAGGGACAGTCAGTAAGGGTGGACCTACCAGTAAGGATACTTCTTGGCAGCTACATCTTGACATGGACCTCTATCTGTTCCATTTTAATAACCCGTCCCTGGCTAGAAACTATTTCCATGGGCATGTCTGTGTGCTTGTGTTGGGGCATGAGCAGACAAGAGGGAGGCAGAGATGTGCACTAAGGAAAGAGAATTAGGCACCATGATTACTTCTGATTAAAGAGGAGATTTTAAATAGGTCTGTCTCAGGATGTTACTAAAACAGGAAGCCAATGAATATACCTTTATCCTAAAAGCCTATAAACAGGCATTAGCATTAATATAACTTCCTAACTTGATCTAGTGATTGTCATCAAAATTCCTTCTAAGGATCAAAATAATATAATATGGGTTAAATAGCATTGACCTTTAATACGTTTTAATCCAATTGATTTCCCTCATTCTCACTTTTGACTTTGTATTTTTAAATGACATTAAAGGTGTATATACTTAATAGTATTAAATTTTTTAAAAAACAAATCAGAGGACAACTATAATAAAATGGTGCCAGAAGTCAAGAATGAAAGGGAAAAGGTACTTGATATCTTAAAAGCAAGTGACAATACACGGCAGAGGGATGCAGGGGTTACAGTAGTCTGCATCTTTAAAAACAAGTTAGGCTATGAATGAACAGCACAGACTGAAACAGTCAGTTGCGGTGACCCTGTGCATTCACATTGATTTACCCACCTAAACACAGGCTTTAGGAGCTGGAGTTGACTGATGCTTAGATGCTGTCTGCACTGGGTCCAAATCCGACGACGAGGATCTACATTCCGCTGTATGCAAGGCTGATCAGGACTTAGCTTTGTGCTCTGTTTCAGCAGATTTTTATCCCAGACCTCCAAGCATCTTGGAAACATTGCTTCATTCATCTCTACAACATCCTATTTGGGGACTTAAGTTACAAATATTATGGGTCCTGTAATTCAGCTTTCTCAAGCTAAATACAGAGAGGTTAAATAGGTCAGAAATTGGTAATAGAGATCAAGTGCGTACTGGAAGGGACTCAGCAATAGTTCCCAGGATACCTCGACAGTGTCACTCCAGAATCCTTTCGGAGATTTCTGTATGTTATTCCCCAGGGCAGTGAATTCAAAAGTGCTAATAAGAAGCTTCTATGAGGCAATTGTACAGACCAGGTTCTTTCTCTTGGGGACAGATACTGTGCTGTTACTTTAGATCCTTTTCTTACATTTTCAAAGGGGCAGAATTAATGACTGAATTAGTCTAACACTGGATATGCCTCACATTTAAAGTCACAGACACCACCTTTCTCTACAGAAACCCAGAGTGCAGAAATGCTTCTTGAAGACATTTATTACAAAGCAAGAAAACTCTTGGGTTTTCTAAAGCCACAAGCTAGATTTAGTTTCTTTTCCTTTAAAGAGGAAACTTGAGAGGCAACATTAAGAATACCTTCACAATCAGTCCTTTCTGTGGACAAGCGGGCTTGAGAAACTTCAAAATGTTGACCTCATTTTGTGGTTATCTTCATCTCCAAGTAAATTTCTAGAGCTTGATATAAAGGGGTCGGAGACATTTTTGTGGTTTCTCACACTTTAACTTTCATACTAACGGGCAGTTCAATAGGTTCACAAGAAGGGAAGGGAATGGAAAGGAAATCTGGAACTGTGTAGTTACTCTTTCATAGGTGAGGCCCATATCTCTTATTGTGGCCACATTTTCTTCAAAGGATAGTAGTATATTAAAGTTTTTTAAATCTGTTTTCACAGGTGAAAGGAAGGAAGAGAAGATTAGAAATTAGCCTAAGTTTTCTGGTCTAGTAATTTACAAAGTAGGTGACACTATGTTCCAAGTGTTTTGGCTTTTGGTGTAAGCCAAATTTGAGATATATCTTTACAGTCATAAGTTTTCTGGATAATACATGGAAAATCATAAGCCTCTTTCTAAACATGTAAAGCATTTTATTCTCCGAGCCACTCAAAAATGTATATTCTCTTCGAACACATTGCTGCCTTGAATGTTTATAACATTATACATATAAAAATTAACAATAACAAGTACTATTAGTAATTATTAAGCAAACTTCCACCTCACTATACAAAGTATATCCATAGGTATGTATATGTACACACACGTATACATACACACATAAACACATAGAATCTTGTTTAATAATTCTAACAACTCTTCGATGTGATTACTGTTATTCTCATTTTATCTACAAGAAAAAGGAGAGTCTATGAAACTCATGATCTTAAATACAGCATAATACAATAATGACAGAATTGCCTGACATCAAAGCATGAGGTTGAATTTAAAATAAAAAGAAAAACAGATGCAAGTTGTTATCTGTACTCCTCCATACAATTAATCTGGAGAGAGAAAAGTACTAGGAAAGAAAAATCATTATTTATTGGATTGCCAGAATAATCTATATAGTGGGCTAGAGCCATTAGGCTGAATTTTACAAAGAAGACACTGAGGTTCACAAGATTGCAAATTGTTGACTGTGAATTGTTTAATATCTATCAGGTATTAAATGGCAGAGTCAGGACTATGTGAATCTATTCACAATGTGCTTTTCTTTATTGCTTAAAATCCATCTGAAGAGAAAACCTTGTCATTCTCACCATAGTCACTAAAATCAGGGTGGAATTTTAGGCCACAGTCACTAAAATCAGGGTAGAATGGCACAGGACTGTGGCATTTTTACCTCAACAGAAAGATGGTAGAAAGCTATCAACTTTGGGTCAGGTGTGGTGCTCACACCTGTAATCCCAGCACTTTGGGAGGCCGAGGTGGGTGGATTACCTGAGGTCAGAAGTTCAAGACCAGCTTGGTCAACATGGTGAAACACTGTCTCTACTAAAAATCCAAAAAATTAATCAGGCATGGTGGCAGGTGCCTGTAATTGCAGCTACTAGGGAAGCTGAGGCAGGAGAATCACATGAACTGGGGAGGCGGAGGTTGCAGTGAGCCAAGATCGCACCACTGCACTCCAGCCTGGACAACAAGAGTGAAACTCTGTTTCAAAACAAAACAAAAAACTATCCAGTTTTGTACAGAGTTCTAGAAACATTTTCCATATCCTTAGTCCTCAGTGCTTTGGAAAGTTGGGGTTTAAATGACTTCTTGAGCCAAAATGTGACTACTGTATTCCTCCACGTTCCATTACAAATTTGGAGTGAGCTTCATATGACTCTGGAAACTCTACACTCCATAGACAGGCTAGTTTTCTCCCCTGAGTCCTCTCACCTGTGGATGGACCAGTAGAGCCCCTGACAATCTCCACCTATGTTAGGTAAGTAAGTAGGTGAGTAGGTAAGTAGATAGATAGATGATAGATAAATAAATAGATAGATAGATTAGATGATACAGATATTGATGACACTTCTGGATGTGTGATAGTGAGTTGCTATGACGTTGGCTTTTCTACCCCAATAGACTTAACAGCTAATGCATTTTCTCACTTTGAACACTGGTTCTCTCACAGCAGGCCTTCCATACCAAGAAAGTTTCGGAAATCCCAGTTCACCTCCGTTTGGATTATCTACATTTCACCTGGCTCCTCCACTCAAGTGCATTTTTAGGCCAAGAGCCCAACAGTGTTATTCTTTTAATTTTATATGCACACAGAGCTGAAACATTTGAACTGCAAGCGTGGGACCGTATACTATTCAATTAGATGTTGGCAACATAAACACTCACAGACACTAACTGGCACAGACCAACTACCATTCTCTTAAATTAATGAATATACTCTAATGGCGTGGCCAATGGTGGAGCAATTTGGGAGCCTCAAGAACTATAGAAGCAGTGGAAATTATAGTCCACAGCATGACAAGAAGTCCTTTAGAAAGGACTTTGGCACAATTAGCTTATTTCAGAAATAAGAAATGCCAACTGGATTAATCTGCAAAATATTGGCAGTATATTGATACCAATCACCTTTTGTCACTATTTACTTACCTCTCTGTTTCCTCAGATATATAGGATCAGAGAACTAGATTGCTTCTTACAGGAATCAGTACATATTTGCACTAAAGAAAGCACAGGGCAATGAGTCTTTCTTCCCTCTTTTCCTCTTGTACCTTGTACAATTTTAAATTTCAACTTATTTTTTCCCATATAAAGTTTCTAATTAAATATTCTAGATCTATGTTTGGAAGTAAGATTTCTTTGTTTGTGGGGGCTCATAGCTACCCATCAAAATTTTAATCTGTAGGTATTATTATTTGCAAAGTCATTTTTATAGTCTACAACCATGGGTGTTATTGTTCCCTATCCATCTTATAATTTCAACTAAATCAAGCAATGAAAATTTTATAGTGCATCCCTAATTGTGCACCAGACTGGAACTGTTCATACAAATTCCAAGCAATTATAAGGCTTTCTGGGAAACATTGGCAGCAAACACTGGATTAAATGTTTATAACAGCAAGCCAGATGGGAAACAGAGATAAGGAAAATCTCATGGAAACCTATTTTTTTCCCCCCAAACCACAACACTATTTTAAATTAACCTGGCCAAGGGGAAGCACTTTCACATTGTTGATCAGTAAAGAATTTTGGTAAGTAATAACATTTAAATTGTGGGAATAATTTTACAAAGACATAATTCTTTGTATCATCTGTGACCCATGTTACCAATAGATACCAGATAGATGGACTTGATGAAATTCTAAGGATATATTATAAAATGCAATTTTAAAAAGTAGATGTTTTAAAGCTAAAAATGTGGCTCATATATTAAAGTTGGGGAAAAACACATGGAAATATTTAGCTGTACTTGTTTCACGTGGAGACTATGGTGCACATATAGTCAACTTACTCATGCTAAAAATACTTTTACTGCTTGGGAACTCAGGGGGAAGGCTGCCATTTTTGTAGATAAACTCTATCTCTTAATGAAATTGGGCAATAAGTGTCTCTCACCCACTTGAGCTCATGCTTGCTTCCTCTAATGTGATTTAAATGGTCTGAAAGGTATAGAGGTAGATTTATAAATAAGCTAATAATACTGAAGTTGCATGTCCCATCATTTGTATGGGCTCTGTCCCTAGAAGGATTCCTAGCATGCTCATACATACTATTTTGATTTATGGTGGAATATATTTTAACTATAATTGGTTAAGTCTGCTGCCTCTTTTCACTCGCATTTTCCCTCTATCACCCTTCCCCCTTGATGGATGGTATTGGAGTGGCCATGAGCATGTTTGGGTTACGGCTAAGTGGAAGTTAAACTTGGGAAACAGTTGTTGAGTTTCATGTGAGATGCAGTCAACTCCATGTATAGATTTTCATACCATGCCAAGTGTTTTCATGTCATACTAAAAACAAAAAATCACTAAGTTGATAAGATGCATTTTGAATAGAAGGAATGATCAGGCCCTGGGATTGTTGTGAACCCAATAATGAAGAGAAATAAATTATATGGATGCCTTTGGGAAAATATTTAAATTATTTGCTCTATCAATTACCTTTTTCTGTGTAGCAAATTTCCCCTAAAATTAATGGTTTATCCTACACCCTATGGACCAAATCTGGCCTATAGCCCATATTTTTATGTTCCACAAGCTAAGAATAGTTTTTATATTTTTAAAGAGAAGTAGGAGAAAAAAGAGGAGGAAGAGGAAGAGAAGTTAGAGGAGGAGAAAGAGAAGAAGGAAAAGAAATGTAACAGAGGCAGCAGAAAACCTGATATAAAAACCTAACATATTTATTATCTGATCCTTTAGAGAAAATGTTTGCCAACTCCTGGCTTAAAGCAACAATTTATTTAGCTCACTATTCCGCACTTGGTGATTTGGGCTGGGCAAGTCTCCTTCTGATCTTGGGCAATCAAACTCACATGTCTGCAGTCAGCTGGGGTTGGGAAGGGGGGTGTCTGAAGGCTGGTGATTGGACTATCCTCCTTTACAAGGTTGGCAGTTGGCTGGCCATCAACTAGCATGACACAATGACTAGGCCATAGTCTCTCATTATTTGGAAAACAGGTCAGGACTTATTCTCATGATGGCAATTGCACTGTTTCCAATGACAGCAAGCAGGAACAAGTCCCAAATCCAAGTGCTTTTTAAGACTCAGCTTAAATCATTTTGGGTAATATTTTATGAAAGTAAGTTCCCATGGCTAAGTTATCATGGAAGGATTCTACTAAAAGGCATGGATTTTTAAAAATGTAGCCATTCTTATAATTCAGCATACATGTTGGTTTCCCATGAAATAATGACAACAGAGATAATATAAAACTAATAATATGCCATTACTATAAGGACACCGATGACAAACTCTTAAGTGACAAGTATTTAATTTTAGTTACAAAGAAATGTAAAATGCCCTAAAATTTTTCTGTTCACATATGAAAAATATTTGAAGAATGTTTTCCCAAATTGACAACGATTCTGAAATGTTACGTGGAATTGCAAATAAAACGTGTGAATTTGAATGAATCTTTGCTAAATTATCAATAAAGAAAAACATGACACAGCATGGCTAATTATGCAAAAAGAAACTCAACTATTTCTATTTTTATTGAAAAAATTATAAAATCATAGTTATATCATTGGTAATGAAAGCATATATGGCAAATAATGTAAGACAGAAGAGGTGTGTGTGGTTCATTGGCATTTTTTAAGTGTTTTTTCCTGGATTTTGTAAGGTGGGTGCAATTTTTTAGCTTTTCAAAATTTGTGATTTATTCTTACTCTAAAACATATTTATGTTTATAGCTAGTTTTAGATATATACTTGTGCATTATTTTCCTTATATAGAGCCTCCAAAATTTCCTAATTTCAGACCCCATGAAACCTGAATCCACCAAGGGAAGGACCAATAAATATTCCTAGGCCTGGTCAGGAAAGCAGACACCTAGGCCTGGTCAGGAAAGCAGACACCTAGGCCTGGTCAGGAAAGCAGACACCTAGGCCTGGTCAGGAAAGCAGAAACCTAGGCCTGGTCAGGAAAGCAGACACCTAGGCCTGGTCAGGAAAGCAGAAACCTAGGCCTGGTCAGGAAAGCAGAAACCTAGGCCTGGTCAGGAAAGCAGAAACCTAGGCCTGGTCAGGAAAGCAGAAACCTAGGCCTGGTCAGGAAAGTAGACACCTAGGCCTGGTCAGGAAAGCAGAAACCTAGGCCTGGTCAGGAAAGCAGACACCTAGGCCTGGTCAGGAAAGCAGAAACCTAGGCCTGGTCAGGAAAGTAGACACCTAGGCCTGGTCAGGAAAGCAGACACCTAGGCCTGGTCAGGAAAGTAGACACCTAGGCCTGGTCAGGAAAGTAGACACCTTGGCCTGGTCAGGAAAGTAGACACCTAGGCCTGGTCAGGAAAGCAGCCGGTGCAGGGAGAAAAGAAAGAAAGAAAAGAGTTCCAGCTTCTTGTGTGGGTTTGATGTGATGGTATTCAGAATTTGGCATCTTCTTCTCACCTCCAAGTTTGATTTAAAAGGTATTAGTAATCTTTTCTGCTTACAATCATGTAAGATGCAGTTTATCAGCTCTAGAGTGATCAAAAGTCCATAGTGTTTGAAGACTACTAAGCTGATATCTTGAATGCCTGCTCACTTTGGTTACCTCTCATTCCTTCATCCCTGGCAATGTCCCCCCTCCCTCAAAAGGTTATTTAAAAGATACAGAACACATGGACGTAAATATGGAAAAAATAGACACTGTGGACTACTAGAGGATGGAGGGAAGGGAGGGTAGGTTAAAAAACTACCTGTCAGGTACTATGTTCACTACCAGGGTGACAAGATCCATACTGCAGACCTCAGCATCACACAATATTCCCATGTAGCAAATATGTACATGTACCCTCTGTGTCTAAAATAAAATACTTTTAAGAAGAGATAGAAAAGAGCTCCATTTGACAAGTGGTGTAAAAATTACTCCAAGTGATCAAGTAATTTTCTCATGGTCACGTAGTATATGGGAAAGCCAGGATGGCAAACAATTTGTGTCTACTGACAAGACCCATTCTTTTCCCATCATCTCCCTCAGTCTTTATTCTTCCAAGGCATAGTGACTGCCTCTCTAGGTTGGTAAGAAATATATCCAACTTTATTATTAGTCATTGAATGCCTTCTATATGCAAAACCTTAAGTTAAGTGCCAGAAATCCTGGAGAAACAGGGAACATTGTAAAATAAAATGGAACACTATTAGAAGGTAGTACATGCTAAGTATCTAATATGTGCTACAAATTCTTCATATGTGAAGATCCAGGTAGGTGGTTTTGAAGGGAGTATGGCACCTATAAAGTGAAGAGGTATTGGTGGAGGAAACTCAGAAAAGGAGGAGGGATGATGAGCAGTGCCTGGTTTTATTCAGGGATATGGCTTTATTTGATATATTACATATATTACTTCCCACAAAGCATCTCAAAAGGACTCTTAGAAATCATCTAGTACAAATCTCTACCATTTACAACAGAGATAACGATTTCCCCTACCTCTGCCAACCTAATTCACTGGCCCAGGGTCACCCATCTAACCACTGAGCCAGGGTTTTCAGTCATGTTTTCTCAGCACACTCTTGGCTAAACTATTAATACTAGGACCAACCGTGATACTATTATTTGAAGCTGATGGCTGTTCTTTAATACCATCCCTAGATTAATTCAGACCTTAAAGTTACTTCTAGTGTTTACTATGCTGTGGCTGATATTTTTCAGATTTTAGTCCAGGGTTGAAAACTCTAATCCTTATTCTTCATTTCTGTTTTGTTGTTTGTTTTCATTACCCCTTTGTATTGTTGAGGCATCCTAGAGATAGTAATTGCACATAGAAAATAACTCTTTTAATAATGAATTGCATTATTCCCATTGTAAAATCAATTTGAGGTCACCACCATCAAGACAGCTAGAAGATAAGACCTTTTATATTTCGTTCTTGATACAAGCAAATGAATTAAATGTGTTCTATCTTGTTTATAAGTGTTTAGTATATGTCAGAAGTTTCACATGCATTTGATAATAGGAATCATGGAATCACCAGCCAGTGCCTCAACACTGTCCTTAGAGCTGCTAGTTATTATCCTTATATGTCAAGTGACTAGGTTTTGAAACTGGGTGTATAAAAATGAGGTTGAGATGAGCTATTTCCAAGTGGCTCAAAGAACAGCTCTCAATGCAACTAGAAAGAATTAATATTAGTAGGTTAAACATGTATAGCAATTTGAAACTGGGTAGATAAAAATGAGGTTGAGATGAGCTATTTCCAAGTGGCTCAAAGAACAACTCTCAGTGCAACTAGAAAGAATTAATATTAGTAGGTTAAAAATGTATAGCAATTTGCTTTCTTTGCCTTTACAAATTATCTCAAAAATATTTTAATAATTCAGTAAAAGTAGGTAGAATAGTTATGATTACAATTTTAGAGTTGAAGAAATTAAGGTAAAGAAACATCAATGATGAGCTCAAGTTTAAAGACCATGTTAAGAGCAGAACTGGGATGAAACCCCAGATGCTGACCTGGGTCCCATGATTCTTCCCCTCCCTCTATGCCCATCTTTTCTAAACTGTGTATCACTATCCAAACACCCTCTTCCACATCTACTCCAAATAAAAAGAATTCATATCCCTAGTTTCCAAAATTGCTATTCAGTATTTTTATTTTATTATTCAATGAGTGGCCCAGTTCCTTCTTTATAATAACTACACAGTGACAACAATGTTCACTTACTTCTACATAAAACAGATTTTGGAGTAAATAATTAAAAGCTGTGAGAAATCTTTAAATGAACCTAAACATTTCCTGGAGACTTGAGGGACAAAATGGACAAGAGTTGTACCACAATTCCTGTGAACATTTTCTTTGATCATGAAATCTATACACTTGGCATCAAAGAGAAGATGCCTGTGGATTCAAGACACAGCCCATAATTGTAATGATTAAAAAATGTGTCCAAAAAGTAAAACCTGAATATCAATCTATTATATTTATGAGTTTCTTGGTTAACATGTCCAGAGGCTAATGCCACTGTGGTGACTCAGAGGTACCACACAGCAATTTATTTTACCGTACAGTCTCAGATAAAACAGCACAACCATACTTATTAAAAGCACTACATCACTTTAACCTCAGTTACCTCTCACACCCAGTTTGCCCAAGGTCATTATGTCATCTGACCTGAGTCCAGGGCTTCTGAGAAGAAAGCCGACAGCAAGGGAGGCAATCTGGAATGACTGTATAAGTAGGCCTTAATGGCTGTTCTTTGGCCTAATTTACGAAGTCGTCTTCCTACACTTGAGAATTCAGATGTTTCAGACTCGAAATTAAAATGATGTCTTAACCAAATCATAGATGCAAGTCCTCAAATGCTGTGTAATTGCACCATCACCCCTAGGAGAAGTTCTGATTAAAATGAGTCACATTGACCTTGGATGACATGGCCTAAGGGGCAATTATTCCCCAAGGGACTTAATTAAACACAATTAGACCAGTGAGAGTACATTTAACGAGTCCCCTTGTGGTACCTATGTTTCCAATTTATTTTTCCAGCAACTTTCACTAATGATTTGATTCGCTCAACATCCGTCCATGGATAATGATCCGGTGCTCACTACTGTAAGGTGATGGTGGGATACTTGGATCCCATGATTCAGGAATTAGAGAAAAGATACAGGCACATGACAAGTTAAATAGGAATATGAGAAGAAATATGTTTATGGGCCAAGTGAACAGTAGAAAGGATGAGCAAAATACTGTCGGGATAGAGTTACTCAGTGTGGGTGAAAGCAGACACAGGTGGCTTCAGTGATAACTTGGAGGTCTTGAAGGATACAGATGAGGATAGAATCATGGACTACTAAGCTGGAAAGGATTTTAGAAACCATCTGGTCTGGTTGGGTGCAGTGGCTCACGCCTGTAATCCCAGCAATTTGGGAGGCTGAGGCAGGCCGATCACTTGGGGTCAGGAGTTCAAGACCAGTCTGGCCAACATGGTAAAACCCTGTCTCTACTAAAAATACAAAAATTAGCCAGGCTTAGTGGCACATGCCTGTAATCCCAGCTGCTCTGGAGGCTGAGGTAGGAGAATTGCCTGAACCTGGGAGGCGGAGGTTGCAGTGAGCCGAGATAGCACCACTGCACTCCAGCCTGGGCAGCAGAGCAAGACACCATTTCCAAAAATAAAAAGAAACTATCTTGTCTCATAACTTCATTTTACATTCAATACTCTGGAGCTCTTAGTGGGCTATCTAATTTACTCAAAACCATGCTGCTAGTGGCATGAAGTATTTTAGGAAAGGAGAGCAGTATGAACAAGCTGAGTGGTACAGAGGCATGAAGTGTATTTTGGGGATGGCATGTTGACCAGTTGAATAGGGTAAATAGTATAGGTAAATATTTGTTGGAAAAATAGGTTTGGGCTTATTTCTAAAATGCTATGTGTAGAGTTTGCAATTTATTTTGCCAACAAAAAAGAATATAGACATGTACTTGAATTGTGGGTTATTACAATCAAAGTAGTATTTCCCAGAAGATTAACCTGGTAATTATCTCTCAGATGTATGGGAAATAGTAGGGACTGACACAGGGTTGGACTAGGCTAATATTAATTGTAACAGGGGGCCGGGCGCGGTTGCTCATGCCTGTAATCCCAACAATTTGGGAGGCCGAGGCGAGCAGGTCACCTGAGATCAGGAGTTCAAGACCAGCCTGGCCAACATGGTGAAACCTGTCTCTACAAAAAATACAAAAATTAGCTGGGTGTGGTGGTGTGCACCTGTAATCCCAGCTACTTGGGAGGCTGAGGCAGGAGAATCGCTTGAACAGGGGAGGTGGAGGTTGCATTGAGCCAGGATCACATCACTGGAGGCAGAGGCTACAGGGAGCTGAGACCAGTCACTTCACTCCAGACTGGGCAACAGAGCGAGATTCCATCTCAAAATAAAAATAAAATTATAACAGGAGTCTTCCATGAAAACAATGATCTCTACAGATATTATGAGAAGCCAAGAGTGTTGTGCAAGCGATT
Organism: Macaca fascicularis; assembly: GCF_037993035.2. Taxonomy (NCBI): domain Eukaryota; kingdom Metazoa; phylum Chordata; class Mammalia; order Primates; family Cercopithecidae; genus Macaca; species Macaca fascicularis. The sequence goes on from NC_088389.1 coordinate 113,183,756, forward strand.
CTGGACAAAGAAGAACAATATTGAATATGACTCCTAGGTTTCAAATAAGGATTTCAGGAGGCATCAGGCAGGGGTGGTTGTCAGAGATGGGAGCCATAATTGATAGCAGGAAGATCAAGGAGACACTGAGAGGAAAAGGGATGGTCCAAGACCAGAGGGTTCTGGGATGGCTCAGGAGCTCACAGGCAGGAATGATCAAGGGTCCAGATAAATAGTCTAGAACTGAGGTGTGCCTAGTTGCAGATCAGGGCAAAACTGTGGGTGGAATCAGCAGAAAGCCAGGGGCCAAGAGGGCTCAGACACCAAAGGAAAAGGTACGGATCATGGTCAAGATGGAGAGTTTGGAATGGACTCTTCAGACCTGCAACCCAAGTAGTAGCAAACAAGAAGCATCTGGTGAGCAGGGAAGCTGGAATTCAATTAAGAGAGCACCAACAGATGTGGATGCAGCATAAAGGAGCCATTGATACTGCCAGCTGGAGATCCTCACAAAGGCAGATGAAGCCTTTTCTTAGGGAGTGTGCACATCTGGAGGAGCACCAAGACAAGAAAAAAAAAAAAAAAGAAAAAAAAAGTGGAAATTTAACATTAATATATCACTGCAAATCAATGCTATAGGATTCCTTACACAATAGGGCTTTTTTCTAACTGGTTAGTACTGTTTTTATTTTTAACTATATGGTGGGATTGGGAAAATGTGTATGGAAGCAGAACATGAAGTTATCAGTGAGGCTAAATGTACTTATCTGTTTCTGCTGCATATTGAGTGGTACGGTCTGAATCCATCTCCCAAAATTCATGTGTTAGGAACTTGATCCCCAGTATAGTAGTGTTGTGGGGGGTTCTTTTGGTAGGTGTTTGGGTCGTGAGGGCTGTGCCCTCGTAAATGGATTATGCTATTATTAAAAGGGCTTGCAGGAGTGGGTTTGCTCTCTTCTGCTCCTCTGCCATGTGATGATGCAACAAGAAGGCCTTCACCAGATGCTAGCATATTGACCTTGGACTTCCCGTCTCCAGAACTCTGAGAAAATAAATTTCTGTTCTTTGAAATTACCCATTCTCAGATATTTTTGTTACAGCAGCCCAAAACAGACTAAGACGTTGAGGAAGGCTTTGCCCCAGTGAGAAAGTTGCTTAGATGTTTTCTTCTATATTAGTAAGGGACTAACTTACCTCAGAATTGCAGGTAGAAGTAGGATTTTATACACTCCTGCTTACAGAGAGCTGAATGTACAGGGAATTCACCCAGATCTAAAGACAGTAATTTAGTTCTTGAAAAAAAAATGGAGGGAGTCAATATCAGAAACTAGAGCTGGTTTCCAAGAGGGATGGTGAGTTTGTTTTGTTGCAGTGATGTGGAACTCACAGCAGGACATTGAAGGAATTTTTTTTATTGGCCAGCTGAAGAGGGACACTAGCAGGAAATGTACATATTTGGAGTCATACACAGAACTGATAGTTGAAGGTGGGTAGGGGAGTCATTGTTGCTTTTTAGCAATAGTTACATCAACTGTTGTTTACATGAAATTGTTGCTATTTCCTCCATTTTGAAGGTGCAAATTCATTTCATACTAACAGGAGCATAAATGGCTTTGGTAAACTCTGGCCACAGCTGGGCTGGATCGTAATTAGAGGGGCAGCTGTCAAGGTTTTTGAATTGCAAACACATCTGGAGATGTGACATGGGATTTAAAAAGCAGTCTTCTGCAAGGGGCTGGCAGGCCAGAGTCTAGCATCTGGCTTGTCGTCAGAAGCCATGGGGCATATGCTTAATAAAGCAGAGTTTATAGTTCCATCAGTCACTTAAGTTAAGAGCAGTTCATGTCAGATTTTGAAAGAGCAGGGAAGATGTAGCTGAAAGGATTCTCTTTTGAGGTTTTATTATTTTCTGGTTGCTATGATAGCATACTTATCTTGGCCTTTCACCTGGTATCCTGGAACATCTACCCCTATTTCAGCCTAAACTACAGAACCAAAATGAAAATTTATATAAAGTCAAACCAAAGAAAAATGATGTGGTGAAAACAACTTTGAATGAAAAATACATTGGTTTATAAATGATCTGAATTTGGAATACAGTGACTGAATACTTCAGATACTCATTTTTCCACTGAGCCAACTTTAGTGCCATTAACCGTGGGTGAACAATGGGGTGGGTATGGCACCATAAATGCAGAGACAGGTCTGGGTTCACTGACTTTGTGATAGCAAAGATGAGTGTGTCCCATGCCAGCCCTGTTGAAATACATCCAATTTTGGAATGACAATTTAATATAAGCAGCCAAACATGGACTTAGTCCAACCTCAAATGTCCTACTAAAACTGTGTGATGGCTCATAAAGATAGCCCTGTCTCCAGGAATTTTATGGACTAAAGCAGTGTGCTGAAGTGATAGATAGCACCCCCAGTCCCTCTGTTGAGATCTGGATCTGTGTTGTTTTGGACCACCATGTGAGAAATGTCCAGCAGAGGGGAATTAGGTATGAAGTCTGTATTCGTCTCATTCTGATTCTGTACCTATGACTTGTTAATTCTGTAATCTTCAAAATGGAAAAATAGTTCTAAATATAACCAATTGAAAGAATATTGTGGTGCTCACTGTCTTGAGGAGGCATTTTCCACTGTGGCATTAATGTTCCTTTTGTAATAATCCATGATCCCTGACACGTTTATTGGTTGCTTTTTGTTTTTATTTTCAGAATGTACTGCCACAAACACATACTTTCTGAACATCTGGTATTTTAAATAATTCAAATAATGAGAATGACACACTGAGTTCTCCTTTTTGCATTAGTTGCCAGGAAGCTCAGAGCTAAACACCGTGCCGAATTCCTTAGCCCAAGCATTAGGTACAATGATCTCCTGTGTTCTTAATCTGCATCCTCCTCTTTTTAAAAATACTATAAGAATACTTTGGCAAGTTTTTAAGCTGTTCAGTGTTGGGGGGGCATTTCTATGGAGATATAAAATTAAAGAAAAGTAAGAAATATCATGAGCTCTTCATTACTCATGCTTTACCTGCTCATCAGGACTCCAACTCTTTGTCCCACCACAGTCTGGCTCATTGAGTAACATTAATGTACAATGTATTGTCTCACTGCCAAGCTTTCCACAGGATCTTGTTCCTATTTATTATACCCCAACTCGGAACTGATCAGACCTATTTTCTCTTTTGTCCTAGAGCTTATGGCTTGGGGTAGTGGGTGACTCCCATGTTATTGTGTCCTCATGACAAGGCTAAGAGTGAGACAGGATACCCTCAGAGGACATGGGTGGGATACCTAAACCAGACAGGAGCAAGGGTGAGAAGGGAACAGACCAGGCTTCCCAAAGGAAATGACCAAAGCAACTAGAAGGGGTGATAAGGAGAGACTGATGAAAGTGCAGGGAGCAACAAGAGGCAAGAAGCATGTGGCCCACCTGAAGAATGTTGTGCTTATCCAGCAGAGAAAGAATGACCATTGACATTTGGTTCAATGTCAAGACCGATGACAACACACATGTGCCAAGAGGGCATGAAAAGGTTTATTACTCACCTGCCATGGCTTCCTGAGGAGAGTAGGGCAGGCTCCCAAGGACGACCAAAAATGGCTCAAAAGAGCAGGGAAGAGAGAGTGGTTTGGCTTTTTTGTGGTTGTGAGGTGGGGCCAGATCGAGGGTTCTGTGCAAGTTCCCACCAGCACCAAACGAGGGATCACCTGCCCTTTTTTTCAGCCTGCCCAGATGTGGAACAGAAAGGGAAATGGGAGTGTTGGGGCTTGAAATCTGTCCGCAGTCAAACTTATATTATGGAGTCAGATTCTTTATTACAAGTAGTTAAATAAATTCAATCAATAATAGATATAGAGGATCAAGACAAGAGGAAGGAAAACACTTTAGTGATAAGGGTGAACCAGAGCTAAAGCAATGGTAATAACGATGGTTCAGAGCTTTAAGAGATATTCTGGATGTAAACTGGTAAGGGACAATGAGTGATTGAATAATAAGTTGTGAGAGGAGAGATGGAGGAGAGAGAAGTTGAAAATGGGACCCAGATATTTGGTTAGAACAAGTAGCTGAAAGATAGTGTCATTTACTGATGTAGCGAATATAGGAGGAGAAACAGGTCTAGAGGACAAATGATTATTTCCATTTTGGCATGTTAATTTTGAGTTATTTATGGGACAATCAAATGGAAAACTCCTACAAAGAAGATCTAGAAGTTATCCATATATCAGATAATTAAAATCTTCAAAGAGAGCTTTTAATAGATAGGAATTAAAACCACGGAAGATACCCAGGAAAAGAGAGTATGAGGTGAAAAAATGTCTATGACTGAAAATTGAGGAGCTTTAACATTCACAGGGAAACTATAGGTATAGGAGACCCCAAAGGAAATTGAGAAAATATGGCCAAAGAAAGAGGCTCAAAAGGGCACAGGATCAGGAAGTCAAGGGAAGTGAGCATTTCAAAAAGTAGAAGCTGGTCAACCATTGCAAACGCTCCTAAGAATTCATGTAAGATAATACTAAAAAGTGTCTACTTGATGGAGCACCTAAGATTTCATTGGTGACTTCAGACAATGGCTATTTTAATTGATCAGTAGAGGCAGAAACTATACTTCAGTGAGTTTAGTAGCAAAATGGATGTTGAAGAAGTAAAGACATCAAGTATAGACAGCTTTTTCAAAAAGTACGGCTGGGAAAGCAATCATGAAGAAAGTATTTTTCATAAATAGGAACAACTTGAGCATTTCAACAGTTGATGGACAGGACAGGATATGTTGGTCCAAGCATATTAAAAGAAGAGAAGTTGATGGATAGAAGCCAGTGGAAAAAGAAAGCTTGAGATAAAGAAAAAAGGTGTAACTGAGATCCCAGAGTTAGAAAGTAATGAAATTGATATCATATGTCAAAAGATGTACTATAGGAAAAAGTAGAAACCCTTCTTCCATTTGTTTCAGAAGAAGAAAAGATGAGTATGGAAAATGTGTGATTTTAATGACAAGAATGTGAGAATTTTCATCCAGTGGTTTCTGTTTTCTTACTGAAGTAGGAGGCAACAGGTAAAATCACATCGTAAGAGTGAGGAAGAAAATTGAAGGGCTGAGGATATACAAACAGGGAGGGTTGTATGAGAGAGATAAAAGATTTGAGGAAAGCAAGGAAAGTTGGAAACAGTTGGTAGAAAGATCCAGAGATAGAGAACACATTAGGAAATAGAAGATTGCCAGGAGCATTGAGGGTGCATTTAAGATCGTGAATTTTAATCCCAGCTACTTGGGAGACTGAGGTGGGAGAACTGCTTGAACCCAGGAGGCGGAGGTTGCAGTGAGTCAGGATCACGCCACAGCACTGCAGCCTGGGCGACTGAGCAAAACTCCATCTCAAAAAAAAAAAAAAAAAAAAAAAAAAAAAAAAAAAAAAGTTCATCACTTTTTAGAGGCATCATTTCTATAATCCTGTGATGTTGTGCAACAGGACTCCATTGCACAGGCATCGACACAGGAAATGGAGAGATGGATAACTGAGTGTGGGGGTTTTATTAGGCTGGCGTGTTGGAAGAATCACAGGTGAAAAACGAATTTGAAGATATAAGTGAGGCATGCAGTCTCATCTGGATGAGAAAAGCAGTGAAGTCAGGGTGAGGCCTGTAGAGGCGTTCATTGCATTCCAAGTCTCAATGGGGTGAAAGAGAAAATCTAAAGAGTGACTCATTGAGAGAACTGAAAGATAAGACTTGATGGAGGCAGCATGCACATTTACCCTGGATAGGGGAGCAGTTCCTGATGATGACCCAGTGCAGTGTATGTCCTGGGGAACAGATAGCTGAGGTGATGTAGAAGTAAATGTCTCTGGAGGAGGTGTCCTGGGTATCAGGGGAGATATCCACACAGGTGCTGAAACTGCTTAGGAGGATTTTAAGACATGAGGCATGATGGAAGACTATGAACCTTGTATTAGGTTCTAATGAACTGACAGCAGAATTCTATTCTGCTGTCTATTCTGCATCTCACAAAAGGACGGTTTTCCAAAAATGCTCACAGAATTCTATTCTGCATCTCACAGAAGCAGGGTTTTCAAAAAATGCTGGAGGAATGATATTATGAAAAACTGGGTGAATAGCAGTCCCTCCTCTTTGCCCCATGCTGGGAACACAGGCAGCTTCGCCTAGAGAAGATATCAGTAACTCACTGTCCTCAAGAAAGAGCCTCCAGGGAGACATGCAAGAAGTTGAGGATTTAGACAAAAAGAGATGCCATGAGTTGCCCAAAGTCACCAAACAAGGCACTATCAGGATTTTGCTCATATACCTTTTTATGCAAGTTTCCAACATTTGCTATAGCCTGCAACTGTTCTACTGCAAGTACCTGCGATTATCTGCCAAGCACTTTCTATGACTGCAGGAATGTGCTCCCCATCCCCACCCTGGCCCCACCTTACTCAGGGAAAATAGAAAGGGTGGGGAGACTTATGGCCCTGGGATCAACCCTTAACCAATGATGAAAGGAGATGGTGGGCACATGCCCCAAACTTCCATTGTCCCCAGATAGGAAATCTCTGAATTATATTCCATACAGTTTCCCACCGTCCCCAGAGGAATTGGGGACTGCACAAAGTAGTAACCTGCTCATTAATTTACCCTGCGTCAGTCTCCTTCCCTTGCTGGTCTCATCTGTACTCTCTTAACTTCATGGGACTAAAGTTGCCAGATAAAATAGAGGATACTCAAGTAAATTTGAATTTCATATAAACAACAAGTTTTTTGTTTGTTTGTTTTTTAGTGTATACCACAAATACTGCATGGAGTATAACATACTAAAAAATTGCTTATCTGAAATTCAAGTGTAGCTTAACTCCTGCATTTTTATTTGCCAAATCTGGCAATCCTATCTAGGATTGCTTTCCAAATAATCTACTTGTATTCCTATCCTTGCCTCAGGGTCCTCTTCTTATGGATCCTAGACTAAGACAGTTAACAGCTATCCTGGAGGGATACGCTTTGAAGAAGAAAAATCTCTGAGAATAAACTTCAGAGGCAGCACTCTACTGCAACATCCAAATCAGATTAAAATTATAAAGGGCTATTGTTCTAATGCTGGCAATAAACAAAAATTACCAGGAAAAGGCTACAAACCCAGCCTCAGCACATTTTGCCTGATTTGTAGAAGCCATCACCTCATCAGGAAAACACCTGTTATTCACTCACCTTTATTAAACTCAATGCCAAGTATCATTAGTACAGCTACGCTACGATAATGCTCTATTCATTCTATCAGCAAATGCCCTAAATGTCTATCACTGGAGTACAGCCTCCGTTTCAATAAAATGCCGTAACTAAATATGAAAAGGAGAGGCCATGCATCCCTGGTACTCTCCCTGACCCAGTACTTTCCAGTAATAAATTGGGCTTGATTACATCAAGGCTGTGGATCCCAGATGATTATTTTTAATGAACTTTTAAACTGAGGCTTGTCTGTTAATAATTTAGTTAAAATCCCAATGTTTGCTTGTTGCTGTTCCTCTCGAGAGACCCCTCTGTAATTCTGGGTAGGAGCTACTTCACCTGTCTACCTAATACCACTCTCACCATTTTCCAAGCTTTGCTAAGCCCTGGTTCCTTATTTCCATGAAATCCTCCAAACCTTGATGGAGATATGGTTTCATTTCTCATCCTTGTAAAAATAAGTCTTTCAGAGCATCTTTATATAACTCCTCAACATGTTTGGTGATTCCTTCGTCTTGAATTTCAGTAGCAGAAGTTCGATTTGTTTATTACTTTTGTACGTGTGTAGTAAATACAAATCATTGGTGCTAATGGAAGCTTGTGTTCAATTCAGGTATAAAAGTTGTTCAAGTATCAAACAAAACTGTTGGTTTATGAGTGTTAGTAACTTCTCTGAATATTCAAAATGATGTCCCATCAGCGCTCTCTAATTTGGGCATTCACATGATCATTATTTTAATGTAACACCAGGCTCTTTCATCTCAGCAATAGATAGCGCCAGACCGTGGCAGTATCAGCAAACCTGAGGGCTGCCAACAGCTCTTGAGTCACTGGGGAATGCTAGTGAAGTTCACTTTAAAGAAAACGATCCTCACTTTTCCTTGCGTTCACTGGCTTCCTTTTGATTTTCGCATTGAGCCTATTGACTTCAAAGTATCCTTTCAGGATCACTCAGAAGGCCAGAGACTCATCCGTGTTCTGATTCCTTGACTTTGCTCCATGCTCAGCACTTGTTTGAAATCTGTGGGGTGCCTGGCTAGAAGAAGCTCAATAGGTGGCAAGGAGAGACAAGTGTCTGGTCTCAAACCTTCTTTCTGGAATGATTACAAAACCAAGTCGAGACAGGGGAACTGGGTATCATCTTGCCAATGAGTCATCTTCCAAAAATGAGTAATCAGATGCAGCATGGCAGGAGAACGGCTACAAAAGAAGGCCCTTCATATAGGGCACTTACACCTCCCTCTGTTGCCTGTGCAAGCTTCACCATTCTGAAATCTCAGAAAATTGGGCCTACCCTGTAATTTGAAGGAAAATAATCTTCTGATTCACAAATTATTAAATTACATGGGTATAAATGAGAAGTCAACATTGACGAAGATAGCTATCTTTAGTCTCATATTCCTAATTGCAGCTCAGGATTTTCCCTATGGAATGAATGGATGAATAAAAGAAACCCGTCTCAGAAGAGCCCTAAGGGTTCTAAAACGATGCACAGAGATGCACAGAGATTCCTCTATCTGGCTCATTCTGAAGCCAGCTTTGTTCTAATAATGAGAACCAGATGGTTTATCAATGTAAAATTCAGGCCAGTAAGTAACTTCATGTAACCATAGTCCTGCTGTCTGTCCCGTTTCCTTGGTCCATATGGTTGACTCTAAAATATACTTGACCATGACATAAAAACATAGATGGATCACATGGGTGGCCACAGTGATGAAATATTCCAGGCTTTGCATCCCACCAATGACAAAGGAGTTGCCAGCCAGTCATCTGCCTCTAATTCAGCTTTGTAATTATTTTCACTTAAGTATTAAACACATTCTGAACCATTTTTACATCATTTACAGTCTAGACTATGCTTAGATGAAATAAGATCAAATGGCTGAAACATACAGAAATTGAGACAAAGCAGGAATTTATCATTCTCTGGGATAACTACTTGGTTGTTTCATGAAATTGAACAGTCCATTTTTTTAAATTAGTTTCTATTTTCAAAAACTGATTTTATCACTTGAACCCAGCCGGGTGCACCAATGTTTGCCAAGATGAAAGCTTTTTCTCAATGCTAATGTCCTCAGACCACATATTTGAATTCTTCATGCTATCACAGCTTTGTAGGATTTTTGAAATAAGTAAGGTAAAAAAATAAGAATTCATAGGCATCTCCCCCAAAGCTTTCTGGACCCCCATGAAAGCAACTTGCCACTATTTGTAGAACACTCCTCAGAGTATGCTGGGAGCCAGCTGTTGATGTGCAGTTTTTCTGGAGACTGAGGATATGGGCCACATCGTGTTAATCTGGGCAATGACTCTTTTGAGCAAGTCCCAGATAAAGTTAGTGATTTGCAAAAGCTTTTATCAGTTGCTTGATGGCTTTTACAGAGTGGAACACTACATGACCTATGTGATTTTTTTCATTTACAAAGGTGCAGAGACTTTGAATTTAAAAATGGAACGTTTTCTTCTCGTGCCAAACGTAAACAATTTAACATCCATTTCCTATCCAGCTATTTTACCAGTTCAAAAGAGTTTATATGAATCTTATCTGTATTATATTTCCTGCTGATTGGCAGTGCCTCCTGCTTCAGCTGGGAAGCCAAAAATGTGCTGGCTCGGATTTGAACAGGAAAGGCCTAACAAAGAAAACTGGGAAATAAATGTAATGAGTGGTTACGGGGTGCTGAAAACTATACTTATCATTTCTTATTCTCGTGGAGTTGGTGCTGCCATATTGATTTATGCCTGGGAAGTCTTTTATGGAAACACACAACAAAAGCTTCAGATTATTTTGTCAACAAGAAAACACAGTTTACCATATCTTCAAAGTCCCCATTTAGTCCTGATTTGAGCGGTTCCATATTCCTTGCTGCTGAGACTCTCTGAGCCCTGGAGGAGGTTTGCATTGGATACAGTAAATCTCTATAAAAGATAAAGGCCTCCAGAATGTCACAGAGCTTGTTTTCAAGGCCAGTTAAATAATTTGATAGGGACCATGAGGAGTCCAGAGAACAAAAAGTATGTGGCTATTCCAGGCCAACTTAGACTCAGTTTACTGGGCCCCTGAGACCCATTTTTTTTCCTTCCAGAATGTGAAAGACATTTATTGGGCCTATTGTTTGAAGGTCTTCAGTCTCTTTCTCACATTCAAAACTTGGATGATTGGAAAGGAGAGAAGGAAAAGAGCAAAAACAGCCGTCTAGACATTTCCTAGTGGAATATTACATTTATAAACTATTTTCCTTGCCTTGTCTTAACAATACATTATGAACTGAGATAAAAAGTTAGATCATAAACTTGTGTTCTATTGTAAAGAGGTCCGGCAAGAGTTATGGTTTTCTTGAAAAAATCAACTATTAATTGTTGCTTTGAGGTCACACGACCCAACAATTTCTGTGAAAGGCCTTCAGCTGCCATTTCCAGAAATGTGCTCATTTACCCTCAGCTTCCCCACCCCTACCCTATACTGCACCCCAATTTCCACTCCGATCTCAAGCCTCAATTTAATTGGGCTTACCAAGTATGTGGGGAGTGCATTATTTTTTCGATACATACCGTGAGGTTCCTGTCAGTCAACCTAATGTCTGCCACTATCATCTAATTCTTGGATCTTTATATTAAACATAAGACACATTTTAAGGTAACTTTAGTGCTGACTAAAGAGGAGCAATGTATGGACATGCTTTCTGAGGCTCTCCAGGCAAGATATGGTTGTAGTAAAAACAACACTACAGGCATCGCAGCTTCCAGTCCTTGGGTAAGCCATGTAACTTCTCTGAACCTCCATTTACTCATCAATAAACAAGGGCATGGAGCCTGATAACCTAAAAAGTCACTGATTCTTGAATTTTTTTTTTTAAGTTTTTAAGCAGATCATTGTTTCCTAGAAGCTGAATACTTCCTTGAAAGGTTACTTCCAGGCATTAGATGCCCTTGTTATGAGGAGCACAAAATGTTCTACTAGAATATACATATCCTGATCTTCATATAAATACCTTCCATTTGTTGAATGCTGCTGGTTCACCAAGTGTTGACCCACTGGCTAACTTCTCACCAGCACACCAGTGATGTGGGTAACAGTGTCAGCTGCTGTCTGTGGCATAGTGACACTCTGAAGAGCAAATGAGATGGTGCATATAATGGGAAAATACATGGTAAACTAAAAGTCACCATTCTGAAATTGTAATTGACATTTCACAGAACTTTCCCACCCTCCTGTTCTTTTTTTGCATGCCTTTTCTTTTTTCTTCCTTACAAGGAAATATACTGATTTCCTGTCCCTGTATTTACATATGCTTTCCACTTGAAAGGTCATCAATTATTTGGACAATGATAACAAGATATTTCATTAAAAAATAATCTCCAAATATTGGGCCATTCCAGAGATGGAATACTCTCATTAAAGTTTATTTGATGATATGAAGTTAAAACTGAAGGAAGAGGCATACAATTTGTTAGCCTCACAAAACCCAGCCTCAGATAAAACAGCAGAGTTAAGACTATTTTTAAGGAAGTTATAAATTTATCTAAATGATACACCTAATTTGTACATTTTGCTTCCTACCAATACACTAGTCCTAGAGTAGTAATGTCTGACTCAAAGTAAATGCTGTTTGTTTTGTAAAAAACAAAACACAAACAAACAAAAAGATCTGTTAAAGCATTAAATTGGTGGATGAACAAATTGCCTTCCCATTAATATATATTGCACTGATAGCTGACTAATAGGTGGTAGTTATTGTGTAGCCTACTTCACCAAGGATGGAGAAGTAGTATCAGTGGGTCTTGTACACTTTCTTTACCTGTTTGTTTTCCACCCCAATGGAAAATTATTAGGCTTATTATGTACCCACATTATTTAGGCTTCTTTGAGATTTGAAACTATACAGAGTTCTACTCTAACATACCAACCCTTTAGACAGGTGGTCCTGATGTTTCATTCTTAATCTCGTGGAGAGATTGGTAGGGACATCTATTAGGTTAGTTTATGCTGGGGTACTAGGAGGACCTGTGCCCCAACATAAATGAAGAGCTAATTACTCTTGGATTTCTTGGATATATGTGATGATATATGTTTTATTGGATATATGTGAGGGGGTGGGGCCTACATAATCTCCAGGTTCCCTCATGACATTAATATCTTATGGTTCTATGAAAGCAGCACCTCTGCTCACAGAGTAGTCTTTGTTCACATACAATAAATAAAAATAATAGCGTTGACCAATAGTTATCTTTAGTGGGATTGCTGGTGATTTTTAACTTATCGAATCTTTACTTTATCAGAACTTTTTTATAATGAACATAAGTGATTTTATAATTAAATGAAACAAAATCCTTTTCACTTTGAGGAAAAAAATTCATAAATCTAGGAAGAAAAATAAAAGGCATCAACAACAACAAAATATTAATTTCTGGCTCTTGGCCCAGAGCCATGTCTTTCAGACTTTAACCCTCAACTGATGGGTCCTACCCTGGAGATTCTGATTCAATAACTCAGGATGAGGCCTGAGAATTTCCACGTTTCGCAAGCCTCAGGATGACACTTTGAGGAACTTGGCTGTAACAGTGAACCATCATGTGGATATGTTTTTTGGCTTATACTTATGACTGAGTCAGTTCAGCCTCAAATTATTTTTTTGTCTGTGACTATCACAGTGAGAAGGGAAAATTCCTGCATCCATATCCATGTAACTTAAGAGTCTCACCATCATACTTAATGTGTTGTTTCTAATTCCTTCACATAGAAGCATCTGGGGCTAAAGAATTGTCCTAAGTCTCAGTTCCACTGGAAAAGTGTGTTTCTACCCTGGATGAGACTTGAACCCAGAATGTTTAATTCAGCATCCCAGAATTTAATCCATTTGGGCCTTAGGACCCCAGGACCCTCCAAAATCATGCACTGAGAAAACACAGACACCTATCTAAAGTCAGGGCAAATCAATGGGGCAGTGGCTTGGAACAAGTTTCCTGTTGGAGCTCTGGCATTAGCATGTGCTCTCAGTAACAAAATCACAGGTCATCCCTAGGCAACGGATTAGCTGGTCAGTGAACTGAACTTTGTTTCATCACCAGGTTTTATTTGAAATGTCAAGAAAGAAAGTCATAGAGAAAGAGAGAAGCAGGGCAGGGAGAGAGAGAGAGAGAGAAATGGTTTCTAAGAGCTCTCAATATTAACTTACTAAGGTGTGCATCTTATGTAAATTATCTACTTTATAATTTAAAAAAATAACTTCACTGAAACAAGCACTGGGTTAATTATAATTTTGCTGGTTTGACCACATCACTAAGGTCTAAATGATAGAAAAAAAGTAAAGTGGATCTTCTAACCACAGAATGCCTTCGATTTACAAGTCTTCCCTACAGAAGCAGCCATAATGCTAATACTTATGGGTGCTTACTCGGTGTCTTTTGTTACCTGATTTAGTCATCCCCACATGATTACTTTAAACAGGAAAGCCAAAAGCACCAATCTTTGAATGGTTTCAGGGTCAGTGTCACTTTGGCAACATTGTTCTTTGGTATTTTGCTCTAGATTTAGAGCTAAAGAACCTTTCTTACATATCTCACGTGTGTGTGCATTCATTACCTCCTGTGAATGCTGATGTGTGATAGGTAAGGAAGTGTTTGCAAGTACATGTGCCTGAAGTAGGGGTAAATACTGCACCTGATTTATTTAGGGGGTCAATTCCCTTCCTTTTTCCTTTCAGTGGTTCTCTTCCCCACCTTATTTCAGAAGGGGAAAAGGAGGGATGAAGGAAGAGAGAAAGGAAGAGGCAAAGAAAATGAAGAATGAAAAGAGAGGGGAAGAGGAGAGAAAATGGTGTGAATGAGCAAATAAGGGAGCTGGATTTAGAAAGGAAGAGATGGAGGAGGGGCTTTGGGAATCCCAGCTTTCCTCTGCCTTATCTGTTATTTCTTCTCTTTCCCGCAATTCTGCAATTCCCAGGCTGCCAGACCCTTCTCCCAGGACTCTCCCATCCATTTCTCAACCTTGTGTGTGCTGAAGTCTCATACTTCTGGGTATGGCCCCCAGCATTCCAGCTAGCATCAGAAATTCTAAAAAACTTTCTGTTCCCATCATTAAGATCGAACCAAGAGGCTAGTTAAAGAAAACACAAAAGGCTATAAGGAGTTTCTAACACTGTCCAATTCTTTACAACCACACATGATGAGTGCACAGCTCCTTTCCTCCCTCCTAAGCTGCAGAGACCTATTTAAATATATGCAGAAGAATGCCAGCAGCCCTCCTTCAAACTGAGTTCAAAACTGCCCATTACACAGCACCCCATTATGCATTCCATTCTTTGCAGGGTCTTATTTTGAGGATGTACATTGCTGGGTAAAGAGAGGCCTTTAGGGTACAGTATATTTCAAAACACAATTAAAATAAACTCTTCAAGTGGAAATGTGAAATGCATTTGTATTCTATTAAAGCCTTTGGCTTATCAACTGCAGAGTGCTCCTTTACAAGGTCATTAGTAACCAGCCTCACACAGTGGCCAACAGGCATCAGCTGCACAGAAACAGACAGGGGCCCCAAACACCACAATCACTTCCTGTACCTGTTCTTGTTTGCTTGCTGAGCCCTCGAAATTGGGAGTTGCTGAAATACATAAAAGTGTAACAGCTTGAGTCAATATTTGCCGGCCTAAGCAAGTGATTTTGTTTAGTGAGGTAACTGAACCCCTTGAATAAATACATCTGCTTGTAGGTAGGAGAACAACCCCAAGCAGGCCCTTCGAGGAGGGCTAAGGGCAGAACTAGAACTGTAGAACTGCCCTTAGTGTGGAACTGGCGGGGCTGTGCTGAGTCTTCCGAGAGTCCAGCTCTGGTTCTTTCCCTGCAGTTCTCTGCAGCTAGCTGCACTCTCTTGCTTCTAAAGGTTCGCATCACCATCCCCTGGGAGGCTTGATCAGAAGCTGATGGCTGAGCCCAGAGTTCTGATTCAGTAAGTAGGGGTGGGCCTAAGAATCTGCATTTTTACAATTTCCTAGTAATGCAGATGCTGCTGGTTTGGGGAACACACTTTGAGAACCACTGGTCTAGAACAGGTCTGTCCAATACAAATGTAATGTGAGCCACATGTGACTTGAAATTTTCTAGTAGCTGTGAAAAAAGCAAAAGGAGGTCGGGCGCAGTGGCTCATGCCTGTAATCCCAGCACTTTGAGAGGCCGAGACAGGCGGAACACGAGGTCAGAAGATTGAGACCATCCTGGCTAACATGGTGAAACCCCGTCTCTACTAAAAATACAAAAAAATTAGCCGGGCGCGGTGGCGGGCCCCTGTAGTCCCAGCTACTCGGGAGGCTGAGGCAGGAGAATGGCGTGAACCCGGGAGCGGGAGCTTGCAGTGAGCCGAGATCGGGCCACTGCACTCCAGCCTAGGAAACAGAGCTAGACTCTGTCTAAAAAAAAAGAAAAAAAAAAAAAAAAAAAAAAGACAACAAAAGGAAGCTAATGAATTTAAGTTTAACAACCTATCCAACATAATTTTATAATGAAATCAGTATGAAAATTGGGATATTTTACATTCTTTTTTTTTCTTTTCTTTTTGGTACTAAGTCTTCAAATTCCAGTGTATATTTTACATTAACAGCACATCTCAGTTCAGATCAGCCACATTTCAAGAGCTCAGTAACCATCTGGCTAGTGGTTACTGTATTGCATGGTGTAGTTCTTTCTAGATCATTCTCTGAGCATTGCAAGAACTAGAAATTCTCAGCCCTACAAACATGGGCCTGCTTCCAGGGCCTGGGCGCCCCACAGGATATACCAGGCTGTGAGAGTGAGTGCACATCCCCAGGCTCAAGGGTTGCCCTGATGGTGGGTGCCAGTTGAGAGGGTGAGGGGTTTGGGAATGAACTTGGACAAAAGGGCTGGGATGTCCATACGCATGAAGACATGACCCCTTGAGGTGTAGAATAGAGTTTGGATGGGGAGAAAAATGGGGCAAGCTGAGCTCTGTGTGTGTGTGTGTGTGTGTGTATGTATGTATATAGAGAGAGGAGATGGAGGAAGAAGTGAGAGAAAGAGAAGGAGAGAGAGAACGAGAGAGAGAGAACGAGAGAGAGAGAATGAGAGAGAGAGAAGGAGAAGTGAGAGAGAGAGAGAGAGAGAAGGAGAGAGAAAAGTGAGGTGATTCCATTTATTCCATTCCAGGCTCAGCTACAGAACAATCCATTCCCCCAACACACCCTTAATGGATTTTGCAGAAAGTTCCGCTTACTGCTGCATTCACCACGTCTCACCTGTCTTCAGGGCACTTAGCTTTTGGGTTTGGAGCTATCCCAGGGCACTGCTTATAAAAGGAGATACCTCGCTTTGCTGCAGGGCTCTCCTTCTAGGCTTTTCTCTTTCTTTTACAAGTGGCTTGGGGTCTGACTTGAAGGAGCCATCATAAAGAGAATGATTACTTTTACGCTGGCTGCAATGAGAAAAGGATTCTGTGAGGAGGGAGTTATACATGGAAATCAATACCAGCATTGGAAAGCATCCCCTTTTGCCTATATAAGTGCTACCCACAGGGTCAATAGCTAGAATTAACCTGGATCCTTTCATTATTATTGTTATTTTTAATAAAGCTGCTTTACGATAGACTCTGATGTGAGCTCCCAGGCTGCAGCTGCACCGATGTAAAGGGAGTGAAAACTAGTTTTATTTAAGAGTTATCTTTTGTCCCACTGGGTACCATTCCCCAGTCCCACCTCACTCCCCTTCTCAGTCTCTGCAGACTCAGGGGGAGAGTGAAATTCAGCTTTTTATAAACATAAGCAGATACCAACATAAAAAAGAATGTGCTCATTGCTCTGATTTTATACATTGTGTAATTTGTAATGCACAATAATAGAAATTAGTTTTTGTAGGTATGGCTGTACTAAATGCTGACTACATGCCAGACCCTATCTTTGGTACTTTACTTACCGCATTTAATTCTTTTGACAATCCTGTATGATGAATCAATGGACGGACATCCAGGATGGATAAATGTGTCGGGAAAGGTGATAAGTAGTTGAGAGGCTATGCGCTACCAGTCTTTTTGATTCCCAGACCTGTGCTGTTTTCTGGATCAGAAAAATGACTTGATGGGTCCTTCATCTTTGTTAAAACAGGTGTTGAAAGCCTCAGGTGTCTGCCCATGTACCTTATTTGGGCAAACTTCTGCCATTCATTCTGTTAAGTTCTACAAAAATGAAGCAGTAAAAAAATATTTTCACCATAACCCTAGATTCAGTCTTTGAATCCTCTAATTTTCTCACACCTCACAACCACTCTTCAGGAAATCCTGTTAGCTCTACCTTTAAAGTACATCCAGACTCTGACAACTTATGCCACCCCCACTGGTCGTCACTTCCCCTTTTGTCCCTGTATGGACTGCACTTCATATAGAAGCCAGAGTGAAACGTTATTAAGTTAGGACATAACCAGTTCCATATTCAAAATCTTCCAGTGGTTTCCCATCTCATTCAGAGTAAAAGCCAAATTATTTGCAGTGTGCTCTGAGGCCCTACATGTTCTTCCCTGAATGCACACACACACACACACACAAACACACACACATGCACACACACAGATACATATACACGCTCAACACACATGCACACACATGTATGCACATAATACACACACACTTATACACACTCAACACACATACATATACACACACTACACACATGTACATGTACATACATACACTTATACACACTCAACACATATGCCTGTACACATACACCACACGCTGTCTACACACATACATACACATATGTACATACACACACTCAAAAGATATATACACTCAGCACATACGCTCAACACATAGATGCACACTCAACACACACTCAACACACATGCATACACACCGATGGTTTGCATTTGTGTTCCCACCCAAATCTCATGTGGAATTGTAATCCCCAGTGTTGGAGGAGGGGCCCGGTGTGTGGTGATTGGATCATGGGGCAGTTTCTAATGGGTTAGCACCATCCTCCTAGTGCTGTGTTGTGATACAGTTCTCCCAAGATCTGCTTGTTTTAAAAGTGTATAGCACTCCTCCCCTCACTCTCTTCATCCCGCCAGCCATGTAAAACATGCTTGCTTCCCCTTTGCCTATCACCATGATTGTCAGTTTCCTGAGATCTTCCTCCCAGAAGCTTTTACTGTGTGCACAAGCCTGTACAGCCTGCAGAACCATGAGCTAACTAAATCTCTTTTCATTATAAATTACCCAGTCTCGGGTATGTCTTTATAGCAATGTGAGAATGGACTAATACACACACACTCCTATTTCATCTTCTCTAATTTTCCGCCTTGCCCACACGTCTTGAGCCACATTGTCTCATTACAGCTCTTCAAACTCACCAAACACCCCCCTGCCTCTGAGCCTTTGCACCAGCTATTGCCTCTGCCTGGAACACTTTTCCCTCATTTAATAAAATGGTTCATTCCCTCACTTCCATCTGATGTGTATCCAAATGTTTTCTTATCAGAGACAATTCTGCCCTAACTTAAAAAAAAATAGCAACCCCTCATTTCTTATCATCTTCACTGTGCCACTTTTCTTTCTGGCACTTTCTACTACTCAACATGTTAAATATTTATTTATTTGTTTGCTATCTCACCTGCACCCCACCTTCCTCATCAGATTTAGGCTTCAGAAAGGCTTGTTTGATTTGCTGCCAAAACAGTTGCTGGAATAGGTAGTGTTAGCAGTAATACTTGTGGAGTGGATGAATGGTAACTATTTGAATGCCATCAGATCGGAGAAGAGAGGCAATAAAGTACATCTTAAGACAGCGATTGGGTGCCCAGATGTAGAGAGCCTCCCCTCTGGGAGCCAGTCCTGACAGAATCCCTCAAATGCCAACCCAGGAGGAGTTTCAGCACCACCTCTGAGTTAGGGGTCAACACTTATTCAGTCTAATGCCACTTATAAGTGTCTTTGTCCATGACATTTATGACATTGAATAAAGTGAGAGCACTGCAGTTCACCATGTTGTTTCCCATGATCCTCTGCGCTGCTCAGAACTCTGAGGAGGACAGACTGGCATCAGTGTGGGATATTGGGTGGTCATTCAGCAGGGTGGTTCTAAAGCCTCCCTCTTCAGGGCTATGCTGTCACATCTGTCTGAATCCTTTAGGAAAAAAGGTATAAAGAACAATTGGCAACTTGTAGACTTCACCAAATCTTTGTGCCAGGTGATTCCCTCAAGATAACTTTCTAGACATTAAACTAGGTGGGCTCGTGGGTTGAGCATTGAAGCATAAAGCAGAGGTGGAGAAAGCTGGTCTGCTGCTCAGGGAATAACCTGACCAGGGCTCAACGTATAATTCAGCTCCCTCAGCTCTGCTAGCTGAGATGAATGCAGCAGTCCTAGGGAGATAATTTGGGAGAGCCTCAGCCCCTCAGAACAGAACAGCGTGCTGACCAATTTAAACTGACCCTTGCCGGCTGGCAAACTAGACCAAGTGCTTACCTGCACACACACGATCCCAGGCTGCGTGGCAATTTCCACCTGTCTTTTTACTCTTTTCTGGCTTTAAGGCTCTTGCCATAATGGCTGGGATGTCTTTGTTAGGTGAATGAACCAGGAATTTTAAATCTCCATATCATATGTTTGGTGCAGGTACAGTCCCACTATAGGTATGTGTGCCTCATGAGCCGGAAACAACAGCCTGCATCAGGAAAGACTGGGAAGAAGGCTCCAGCCTCCCAGCAATATTTTAGAGTGTCTCCAGCTGCCTTCGCAGGAGAATAGTTCACAGGGGTAATATATTCTAGGAGTCTGCTGGAATGCTCAACTGACAAGAGCCCTATTGAGATGCTGCTCATTCCCCTGGGAGCTTTTCTGTTTACATGTGCCTTTGCTCATCTTTCAGCTAAATCAGAAAGCTGAATGGAAACTTCAGTGTTTGAGAACACAAAATGGATTTTGATGCTTAAAAGGACTTTTGTACACAAAAACCCAGAGTTAATACACCTCACACGTAGGCTAGTTCTAAAACTCCAGAATTTGGGAGTTGGTTAGAACTGTAGGAATTCCTTTCTCTGCAGTCCAGTATGGTAACTGCTAACCATGTGTGTCTATTTACATTAAAACTTAAAATAATTAAATCAAGTAAAATAAAAAATTCCATTTCCTTGTCATACTAGCAAGTCATAAGCCACATGTGGCTAGTGACTGTTCTATTGGACAGCACAAATACAGAACACTTCCAGCATCTCTGAGAGCTCCATTGAACAGCACTGGCTAACTGGAGAGACTGTGCCCCTCATTTTGTAGAAAAGAAAACAGAGGCTTATAAAGGTCAAGATCAAGTGTCTTGCCCTCTTGTCTTAGAGATAGTATCTGGCTGCAATTAGGAAAGACACAGGTTGTCTTACTTTGTCCTTTCATACTGCCAGTCCACCTCTCATCTCTGATGATAGTATCAAATGTTATTCTAACAATATCCAACACAGACACAAATGAAGGAAAGCAAGCTGGTGACACAGTTAACCAATATGAGTTCATATATGAGTGGTTGCAAAATTAAACAGAGTCAGAAAATCCTATCTTCTCCATGAAACCCTCCAGGACTAACATGAAGAGGGGAGAGTTTTCCCCAGGAGTACTTTGCTTCAGCCTTCAGCTCACAAGGCTGACTCAGTTACTATTACTACTAAGTTACTTAGTAGGTACTCAGTTACCACTAAGGGATTGCATTCCTTATTTGCCTAATAAATGCATTTTATCATAGTTCTTGGGTTTCATATATTAAATATCATGTGGGATTTTAATTACCTCAGTAACTCCAGAAAAGCTTGCTTTATACTGTACAGAGCACCTTTAGTAACATTTGAGCCCTTGCAATCAATAAGCAATAATGGCTGCTATTAGCTTGTGTATGGAAGAAACTATTTTCAATTAACGTGCGATTAAAAACTTGCACCACAGCCTAAGGTATCAGAGTTGAGCAGGCCATGGTTCTATGGTTAAGGGCTCTCCACATAAAGAAAGCTAAAACATTCCTATGAAGCCCGGAACATACAGGAATCTCTCTCTGGCCATTTACTCAATTTCCCTAGGCACTGTAAGAATCTCACATTTAGGTCAAAGGACTCCAAGCAAATACTACATTTTTTAGTAGTTGATATGGACCTGAGAAAACTTCTAGAATTCTTGAAGGTCAGAGACAATATCTTTATTCATTTGTATCCCCATTACTCAACACCATGTCCAGAACATAGTACATGTTCACCCAATGTCAACGGAGGAAGGGATGAAGGGAGAGAGGAGGGAGGAAGGGAGGGAGGAAGAAAAGGAGGGAAGAAGGGAAAGAAAGGAAGGAGGGAAGGAAAAAAGTGATGTCTTTAAAACGCCATCTAACCTTCGAAGTGGTTAAGGAACATATACCATGGAGAACTTTAATGGCCCAAATTTGGTCCCTTCTCCATATGGCTAAAGGCAATCGCACCCCTGAGGCAGACAGCTTTTGTTTTTGCTTGCTCAACAACCCTCATAATAAGAAAATGTATCTCTTCCTCTCACCACCTCACTTCAGGCCTGTACTTCAATTGGAATTGAGCCTAGTTTGGGCTCCAGTTTGGACATAGACCCAAGTCAAACCAAAGAAATCAGCTGAAGTGTGAGCACAACTAATTAGAATAATCTCCAGGGATATCAAGAAGAAGGAACTCCCTGCTGGTGTTTCTAGGGTCGGGGAAAAGCATCCTGGAACTGTTAGTGCCCGTCTTTGGCCCCTCACTAGCCAGCTCAGAGTTAAAAGGTGGAGAAACGATGCCTCATGTCATAGTTTGAACATTTAGATGCAGCCTGGAATATTTTGTTACCTGAACCAATACATTTTATCACCAATGTCTACCACCATCCCCTTTTTAAGCTATTTTAGTTTGGTTTCTGTTACTTGGAACAGAAAGAGTAATGATTAGTGTAAACACAAATACAAAAACTGCTTTTGAAAGATTACCACCAGAAACCTTGCAGCATTAACTGAGCGTGGTGGTGTCCCTAGGTTAGAAAATGCTTTGTCAAGCACAATTTTCTCAGATTTCCAGGTTTCTCTGGCCTTCCTTCCTAAAACGGATCTCTTTCCAGGTAGGTGTTCTCTGATCTCCACACACTGTCTTCTCTGCTTTAAGCCTCTCCCTAGCTCATCAATCACCCATGTATAAAGCCAAGTGCTAGCCTTCTACATTTACCCTTTCCCAGCCTTTAATTTTCTAAACCCATCTCATGTGTCAGCTCAGCCCAGGAGAGAGCAATGGGAAACAGAGATTTATATGGCACCGTGTACTTTATATTTAATAACTGATCTGTCATGGCATTTATCTGCATAAAAAGGTGGGTAATCCGTGAGTGGCTTGGCAGCCACAGACTCCAGTGAGTTATGCTTCCTGTTCTCTATCTTATGAAGATGGACAGCTTGGTAGATACCAACTCTCACATGTTCAGAAATCTTCAAATATATCCCTGAATCTCTTACTTGGAAAAATGTAAAGTAACCTCACCAGGAAACAGTGACTTATAGGAACACAATATATGATGACATGGTAGAAAAGAATAGAAGCTGTATGGCTAGCAGGCTTTTAGTGCAGATCCAATAGCTTGCAGGGGGTTTTTCATACAGATGCTTTTGAGACCTGGACCATCCTGTGATATGTAGATTAATTTTATTCCCTACTGCAAAGGCTCAGAGTTACAAAGCTACTAAGTGACAACGCTAGAACATGCCCAACTTCAAATTCCCAGTTCTTTTCCATTATACTTTGTTTTTCTCCAGGTAGTTTACAACCATGAACTTGGAAGGACAAAGCAAGGTAAAACTGACATTTTGGTTCAATAGATATTGTGTCATTTATATGCCAGTTAACAACTTTGTAACATAAAACGAGAGACTTACAGATGATAAAGTAAACAAAATCTGGCCTGACCCTCAAGGCTTCAGATTATCATTATTCTATCAATAATCTATAAATGTGTCATATATTATCTGTCTGCTACCATCAGGTCACATTGTGTTTTGCCTTTTTATATTTACGTTTACAAATATAATTTGCAAGTGAACTACTTCCAGAGAGTTCCAACACCAAGTCCGATTCTAGGGTAGTTAAAGACTATGGTGCGTCAGATGGACCATCTGGAGTTAAAAACACAGCCGTATATCCTGAAGGCACTTGCGTATCTTCCTTAGGCATCTGGGAGGAAATTCTCAGGGAATTAAAGGTCTTAGAGGACTAGAGGTGGGGTTACTTTCCTAACAACCTTCTTATTTTGCAGCACCTAATGCTCTTGAATTTTCTTGCACAGTGACCTGGTTCTGAGTGACCACACAGTGCCTGGCCAATGGCAGTCACTTAGAAGTTGTTGAAATAAATACATGATTAAGACACAGAACACCAAATGTTTCATTAGAGAGTGCTGCCATCTTCTCTGTTAGTCGAAGGTTAGAGAAATAGAGTTGAGAACAAAGATGGCGCGTAGCTCTAAACCAGGTTAGATTTGAAGATTGTGTGCCTTGCTTAGGGAGTTCAAATCACTAACCCTACAAATCATGTGTAGAGAAAAGAAGAAGAAGGTGGTTTGTCCTCAGGATTTCCATCAGGACCAGTTCTCCAGAGATAAATGCCAAGGGAGGAAGAGAAGAAGCTTAGTTTCATCTGCTCTGGATTAGTCCTACGTTCCAGGGTGGCATAGGGACAACAAAGTAGATGATGGTTGAGAAACAGCTGAAATCCAAGAACAGTCATTTTCCCACAGATGTGTCAAAGGGGAGGGCACCCTCTGGAGGCTCCCAGCTAGAAAGCCAGCATCTTGGCCCTAGTCTTTTTCGAGGGGTGACCGTATCTGGGAGTGGCTTTAGCTTAAGGGCTTTGGCAGTTCCTGGCAAAGGGAGCAGCTGGTATAGAACAACTAGGCCATACATTTGCCACACTCTATATGGTTTAGGAGCCATTGGCTTGCCATCTGTACAGGCATCTTTACCCTCTTGTGAATGGGGAACAGGAAGCTCTAGACAGTAACTTCACACCTTAAGAGCAACCCCACCATCTGGAACTTCTATAGTCCTATGTTCCCCACTTAATAGATGATTCTGTTCCTTGATCCAGCTGGTAGATTAGTTATTCTGCTGTCAAAATATTTGTTGCACTTGCCTTAGGGGTACATCTTGCAAGTAAGGTGTTTGTCAGAACATCTAACAGGACAAGATGGGGGACATACAACTAAGCTTCCAATAAATGGTTGTGTGACAACTGACTGCTATTGTACTCACTTGATTATAAATGTGTTTTGTAAGTATGGCAGAATTTATTCTTAGGACTTGATTTCATGAATAAATACAATCTTTGAGAAAACAATAGCCCCACATACTTATAACTATCAGAAGCTACTGGTATATACCAAAATAACTTAAAAAATTGAATGGGCAAACTGGCTTAGATCCAGTCTGCAATATGTGCTTTACCACCACCATTTTTTAACCTAAAATACCGGCTCTTCAGCTTACTAGTTCCGTAATTATGAACAAGTCATTTAGCTCTATCTGAGCTCATTTGTAAATTCATTCACTTATCTTTTTAGCTTTTCTTTGGTATGTATTGAGATTCTATGTGCTAGCAACTGAATTTGGTGTTATGAAAGGACTAATATCTACTTCAAACAGTAATTCCAAATATTAAGATAACTTATAAAATCTCCTAGCACAGAGGAGTAGTTAATAAATTCCTACTGTATGTGAATTTGGAAACAAAACATGCTGGAGGGTGAGGGAAAGAAAAGCTTTTTTGGGGGGATTTGATTCATCTAGGTGCATTATTACTAAAGACTTCAGAGGTGTATTTTTTTCCCTAAACAATAAAATGTAGGTATTAGTCTAATTGCCCAAAGGCTAAGTAAAATGAAGTTGAAGATCAGCATTTACCCATGGACACATATTTTCCTTTTTGCTTTGGAATCCAGTCCATGATATAAGCTATATTCAGATAGAGCCTACAGATAAGGAAAGCCACCCTTTAAAGAGCATGCTGAGAGGTGCCCTAACTGCAGGTGAACAGCAGGGTTTCCCTGGAAGCCTCTCCAAAGCAATCCTGAGTGACTGTGCACACACAGTACCCAGTGCACACCCTGCTCCGCAAAGGATCCCCTCCCTACTTCCCCATAGTCTCTCCAGTAGGTAGTTCAGTTTATACCACATGAATGGTTGAAAAGTACTGCTCAGTTACCTGAAGAAATTTATTATTTCTGTACTCTTCTACTCTGAATACTTAGAGTGGGACTGGAATGAAAATTTTCAAAATATCAAGAAGTGTGTGGATATCCTAAAGCCAAAATGAAAAGCCAAAAAAAAAAAAAAAAAAAAACCAACTCATACAAGTTGCTTTGCTTGGTGAATCAATGGGGGCTAAATGTCTTACTGATAATGGGAGATGTGGTGTGTTTTATAAGGGCTGAATAATCCTTCAGTGAGGCAAAGTGAAGGTTTCTCTTATAGGAAGCTGCTGACTAATATGAGGTGGGTGAACTCTTTGGAAGCGCCTTGAGCAAATGCACCTGGTACCCAAGCAAGGAGCCATTTATTAAAAAGCAGCCTGGGTGCCGCAGTGAAGGAAGAAAAGTTTAGGGCAACTATGCATTGTACCTACTTTGCTTCCCCAAGAATCAGACCTTGCAGCATTGTTGAAATTAGGAAGTATCAGAGAATTCTGTATTGTAATCAGTTTCTACATAATCTTGCACAGTGCAAAAGTAGAGACAATCTTCTTTAAGCTACGAGCTTTATATTCTTCTTTGACCTCATATTGAAACTCCAGAAATCTACCCTTCATTCTGCTTTTTATCTCACCTGGCCTGGTTGGGTGCCCCTATGAATATAGATAGCTTTAGATCTTTGCTTTCTCTTCTTCAATGAAACTTGGCTTCCTAAAAAGATAAAGGAGGATGCTTTCAGAACCTATGACTCTTCTTACCATTTCTTTATGTCTTTGAACAATGGCTTGAAAGAGAGACACTGTATTAAATGCAAAGTGAGGAAAAAATTTTTGATCAAATCTCTAATTTTTTTCTAAGTCTACATGTATAAAATTCTGCTAAAGAACTTTCAAAGACATTTTTAAGGAGAGTGAATTATGGAAACATTTATTTTTATAACTAATTTCAGAAAAGTTGAAAAAAATTTAGCTCTATCCAAACAGAGTTTAGTAGGTATGGAATAAAGTCATTTTCATTTATCTGGGAAAATGTAACTAGATAGTCAAACAATAATAGGAGAGAAAGTCTGAAATACACTGATATTAAAATTCAACAGTGTGCTTAAAAGCATTTTCCAGATTTATTGTAAGGGGGCTATAATTATAAAGTAATTTAGTAACAAGTTAAATACCAACAATGGTGATAATAATGACAATGCCAGTCAGCTACAGTGGTTCATGTTCACTTTTTAAAAAGAAGTGTTAGAAAATCTAAACCAATAACTGTCATTCCAATGCATTAAATTTTCTTAATGTTGTGGAGGCCATTTTTGAACCAGTTTTGAAAGTATAAAACTTTAGAACTTACCTTTGGAAATAAGAATTCACCTGGTCTAGATGCAGTGGGCAAGATCAGCTCCAAAAGTAACATCTTAAAGTAGAGCTTTGATCTTTTCAAGTGATCTCGGCAAAATGGTAGACAAAGAAATTCCAATCACTCATTCTTCAACAAACACATCAAAAACCCCAAGCAGAAACTAACTGAACCAACCTTTTAAAAACTCTGGAAAATAGTCAAAGATTCATAGCTAACAAGCTAATGCCTGATCAAGAAAAAGCCATCTTTAAAACGGAAAGAAAGTTTTGGGGCATTTAACTTGCTCTTGTCCCACTCCTATTCCCCACCAGTATGGCAGTGGTTTTGGTCTTCAAGCAGCATATTAGTTCTCAGTTCCCAACCTCAAACTGGAGGGAACATAGCAGGACTTATTTGTAAATTTGCCTACTTCTAGTCTAACTTGTCTGGGGAATATCTAAAAGATAGATGTGAGGTTCTTGTCTGTGTTTCACCCAACTTGAAACTTAGGCAGAAAAAGCGGTGGGTACTGCTTGTAAAAGCTGCAAGGTGACTACAGACCTACAGATGCCTGGAGCAAGAGATTATATAGTGAGACATATAGTAGATTATCTTGGGCCCAAAGGAGGAGGTGGAGTGAGTAGCTTTGGGAAATTAAGACATTCAAAAGCAGTCATGTATATGGGGGAATTGAAAAAGTCACATACACACATATCCAGACAAGATGTATGCTCAAATAAGGCCAGAAAAGGCCTTGAACTTTTACCTCAGAATGACCCCTAGGCTCGTAACAAACCTAACTAATTGTTGAAGGAGTTTTCCAGCACAGACCCAATCTCTAAAGACTAGGAGAGTTTCTGGCATTCAAGGAAATCTCTGTCCAAACATTTGCTGAACACAGAGACTTCAATAATTATGCATAATAAGAAATAGTATTTCCAAAAATAGTTTGGAAAAGTCTCAAAAGCAATGAACTACTACAGCCCTCAACAATTTTTAAAACGAGTATATGGAAAAGAAGGAGAATCTTATTTCCAAAGTTTTCCATGTTTAATAAACTACCCAATTTTAACTAAAAATATTACAAGGCATACAAAGAAACAGGAACACATAGCTCATTCAAAAGAACAAAATAAACTGACAGAAATTATCCATCAGGAAATCCAGACACCAAACTTACTAAACAACGACTTTAAAACAGATGTCTTAAATGTGCACAAAAAGCTGAAAGACAGCATGAACAAAGACCTAAATGGAATCAGGAAAACAATGTATGAACAAAATGAGAATTTCTATAAGGAGATAGAAATTATAAAAAGGAATAAAACAGAAATTCTGGAGCGAAAAATATAACTGACATTAAAAATTCACTGGAGATATTCAGTATAAGCTTTGAGCAGAGAGAAAAGTAGCCATCCAATTTGAAGACAAGAAAATTAAAATTATCAAGTCTGAGAAACTGAAAGAAAAATAATAAAGAAAAATGAACAGTGCCTAAGGGACTTGTAAGACAACATTAAATTGACCAATATATGCAGCATGGGAATTTCAGAAAAAGAAGTGAGAGAGAACATGGCAGAAAGAATATTTGCAGAAATCGTGGCCAAAAGCTTCCCAAGTTGGATGAAAGACATGAATCTACAAATCCAAGAAGCACAACAAACTGCAAGTATGATAATCTCAAAGAGACCAACAAGAAGATATATTATAATCAACTGTCAAAAACAAAAACCAAAGACAGAAAACTTGAAAGCAGCAAGAGAGACTAGTCACATAAAAAAATTCTCAGTAAGATTATCAGCCAACTTCTCATCAGAAATATTTGAGCCCAGAAGTCAGTGGCATGTTTAAAGAGCTGAAAGAAAAAAAAACAGTCAACCAATAATTGTGTATCTGGCAAAACTACCCTTCAAAATGAGGTACAAATTAAGACATTTCCAGATAAACAAAAGCTGAGAGAGTTCATTGTCATTAGACCTGCCTTGTAAGAAACACAAAAAGGAGTCCGTTAGATTGAAATGAAAGGATGCTAGAGAGTAACTTGAGGCCATATAAAGAAACAAAGATCCCTAGTAAAGGTAAATGTATGGGTAAATATAAAAGCCAGTAATTTGGCTTTTATTATTTTGGCTTATAATTCCACTTTTTATTTCCTGCAGTACTTAAAAAGCAAATGCATAGAAATAATTACAGATAAATATAATTTGGCACAGAATGGATACAGATGTAATTTGTAACATTAATAACATAACAGGGGATTAGGGTGGCATAGCAGTAGGGTTTTCTATGCAATTGAAGTTAAGCGTTATCAATTCAAATTAGATTGTTATAACTTTAGGATATTATATGAAATTGCCATGGTAGCTACAAAGAAATTATCTGTAGAATAGACACAAATGGAAATGAGAGGGGTATAAAAACATGTCACTACAAAAATATAACTAAATAAAAAGGAAGGCTGTAATGGAGAAAATTAGAAGCAAAACAGCTAGAAGACATACAGAATATAAATAAGAAAATTGCAATAGTATATCCTTCCCTGTCACTACTCACTTTAAATGTAAATGGATTTAACTCTCCAGTGAAAAGACAAAAATTACCAGAACGGACAAAACAGCATGATCCAACTATATGGTGCCTGTAAGAGACCCATGTAGACCTAAGGGTGCAAATATTAATAGGTCGAAGTGGAATGATGAAAAAAATGCATTCCCTGAAAATAGTAACAAAAAGAGTTGGGTTGTTATACTAACATCAGACAAAATAAATTTTTAGTAAAAAATTTACAAAATACATAGACAGACACTATACATTGGAAAAGAGGTCAACTAATTAAAAAGACCTAGCAACTATAAACATATGTACACCAAACAACAGAGCACTCCAAATACAAAAAATAAACTGATGAAGAGAGAAATAAACAATTCTACAATTACAGTTAGAGATTTAAATACCCCACATTTAATAATGGCTAGAATAGGCAGATAAATAAATTAATAAAAAATGAACTGGACAACACAATAAACCAATTAAACTTAACAGACATACAAAACACTGCACCCAACAACAGAAAAATGCATATTTTTCTCAGGTGCAATTGAACATTCTCCAAGAGAAGACCATATGTTATAACAAAAAATCAAATCTTAATAACTTAAAAAAATGAAAATCATATGAAGTATCTTTTCCAATCACAATGGATCAAAACTAGAAATCAAAAGCAAAAGGAAAACTGGAAAATCCACAAATGTGTAGAAAATAACAATGCACTCTAAATCAACCAATGTTTTTAAGTAGAAAATCACAAGTAAAGTGAGAAAATATCTTAAGACCAGTGAAAATGGAAGCATAACATATCAAAGTTTATGGGATGCCGTAAAAGAAGTGCTAAGAGGGAAAATTAAAGCTAAAATGAATATTTTTAAAAACGATCTCAGTATCATAACATAAGGAACTTGAAAAAGAGAACAAAGTAAATCCAAAGTTAACAGAAGGAAAGTAATAATACACATTAGAACAGGGATAAATAATATAGAAAAACAATAGAGAAAATCAATAAAACCAGTCATTGTGTCTGAAAAATCAATGAAATTTTAGTAGATATACTCAGAATAAAAGAGCAAAGTCCAAAATTAAAATCAAAAATGAAATGGGAATATGTCCACCAATTGTACAGAGTTATAAAGGATCATAACGGAATACAATGAATAATTGTACACCAACAAATTGGATGACCTAGATAAAATATGACAAATTCCTAGAAACACACAATCTACCACAACTGACTCATAAAGGAATGAAAAATCTGTACAGACCTATAACTAGTAAGGAGATAAAATCAATAATCAAAAAGTTTCCAACAAAGAAAAGCCCAGGACCAGAGGATTTCACTGGTGAATTCTCCTAAGCATTTGAAGAGAATTAACACCAATCCTTTTTAAATTTTTCCAAAAATATTGAAGGAGTGGGAATACTTCCTAATTCATTCTATAAAGTCAGTGTTACCCTGATACTAAAAGCCTGACAAAGGTATTACAAGAAAAAAAGACTACAGGAAAACATTCCTTATGAATATTGATATAAAAATTCTCAACAAAATACTTGCCAATATTTAATTCAGTAAAATATTAAAAGGATTACACACCATGATCAAGTGGATTTTATTCTTGGAATGTAAGAATGGTTTGACATGTAAAAATTAATCAGTGTAATACACCATATTAATAGAATGAAGGAAAAAGACTACAAAGTACAGTTATCTCAATTGATGCAGAAAAATCATTCAACAAAATTCAACACCAATTTATAATAAAAATACTCAATAAGCTAAGAATAGAAGGAAACTTCCTCAACATGAAAAATAGAAAAATTCATAAAGGGCATTATACACAATGGCAAAAGACTGAGAGCTTTTTCTCTAAGATCAGGAATAAGGCAACGATGCACATGATCACCACCTCCACAGTTATGGAGTTCTAGCCAGAGCAATTAGGCATGAAAAACAAATAAAAGTCATACAAATTAGAAAGAAAGAAGCAATTATTTCTGTTTGCAGATAATATCATCTTGTACATAGAAAATCCTAAATATTCCATGAAAACACTGTTAGAACAAGTGAATTCAGCAAGGTAGCAAGAAATAAAATCTACACACAAAAATTGGTTGCGTTTCTCTACATTAACAATGAACAATCTGAAAAGGAAATTGGCCGGGCGCGGTGGCTCAAGCCTGTAATCCCAGCACTTTGGGAGGCCGAGACGGGTGGATCATGAGGTCAGGAGATCGAGACCATCCTGGCTAACACGGTGAAACCCCGTCTCTACTAAAAAATACAAAAAAAACTAGCCGGGTGAGGTGGCGGGCGCCTGTAGTCCCAGCTACTTGGGAGGCTGAGGCAGGAGAATGGCGTGGACCCGGGAGGCGGAGCTTGCAGTGAGCTGAGATCCGGCCACTGCACTCCAGCCTGGGAGACAGAGCGAGACTCCGTTTCAAAAAAAAAAAAAAAGAAATTATGAAAATAATTCCATTTATCACAGTATTATAAAGAATAAAATACTTAGGAATTAGCCAAAAATGTAAAGATTTGTACAATGAAAAGCATAAAACTTTGATGAGAGAAATGTAAAAAGACATGAATAAATAGAAACATATTTCATTTCAATGGTTTGGAAGATAATATTCTTAAAATGCAAATACTACCCAAAGTTATCTATAGATTCGATGGAATCCCTGTCAAAGTCCCAATGACCTTTTTTTTCTGGAAGAAATAGAAAAGTCCATCCTAAACTTCACATAGAATCTCAAGGGACCCCAGAAGAGTCAAGCAATCTTATACACCAACAACAAAAATAAACAAAACTAAAACACTCACAGTTCCTGATGGCAGGAGAATTGTTTGAACCCAGGAGGCAGAGGTTTCAGTGAGGCGAGATCATGCTATTGCACTCCAGCCTGGACAACAAAAGCAAAACTTAATCTCAAAAAAAAAAAAAAAAAAAAAAAAAAAGAATTTACAGCAAACCTACAGTAATCAAAACAGTGTGGTACTGCCATAAAGACAGACATATATACCAATGGAATAAAATAGAAATTCCAGAAATAAACCCTGATGAGAGAAAGTAAGGAGGTCCCAGACTCTTTAATAATCAGATCTCATGGTAATAATTACCACAGGGCAGGCACCAAGCCATTCATGAAGGATCTACCCTCATGACCCCAAAACCTCCCATTAGACCCCACCTCCAACAGTGGGGATCATATTTCTCTTTTATTTATCTATTTATTTATTTTTGAGACAGAGTTTCCTCAGTCACCCAGACTGAAGTGCAGTGGTGTGATCTAGGCTCACTGCAGCCTCAACCTCCTGGACTCAGGTGATCCTCCTACCTCAGCCTCCTGAGTAGGTGGGACCACAGGCACACACCACCACACTCAGCTGATTTTTTTTAGTGTGTGTGTGTGTGTATGTATGTGTGTGTGTGTGTGTGTGTGTATATATATATATATACAGGCAGGTTTTGTACTCCTGAGTTCAAGCAAGCTTCCTACCTGAGCTTCCCAAATTGCTGGGATTACAGGCATGAGCCACTGCTCCCAGAGGGTCTGACATTTTCACATGAGCTCTGAAGGGGACAAACATCCAGCCTACATTAAATAGGTTTACAGTTTTGTGTCTCACTTTTAAATCTTTGATCCATTTTGAGTGGTCTTAGGTTGGGGTCCAACTTTATTAATGTGCATATGGCTATCTAGTTTTCCTGGCAATATTTGTTT
This sequence comes from Macaca fascicularis, assembly GCF_037993035.2. Taxonomy (NCBI): domain Eukaryota; kingdom Metazoa; phylum Chordata; class Mammalia; order Primates; family Cercopithecidae; genus Macaca; species Macaca fascicularis. The sequence continues at coordinate 113,216,767 of NC_088389.1, forward strand.
AAAAGACTGTCTTTTCCCCATTGAATGGTGTTGGCACTCTCACTTCTTCTCTTGCCATGTGACACACCTGCTCCCCTCTGCCTTCTGCCATGAATAAAAGCCTCCTGAGGTCTCACTAGAAGCCAAGCACATAGAGATGCCATACTTGTATAGCCTGCAGAACCATGAGTCAAATAAAATTCCTTTCTTTACAATTACCCAATGTCAGGTATTCCTTTGTAGCAATGCAAAACAGACTAATACACTCTAAGAAGAAAACATGTGGCAAAGATTCACAGCATTGAACTTGGCAGTGATTTTTCAGATATGACACCAATGATACAAGCAACAAAAGAAGAAAATAAACAAATTGGACTTCATGAAAATTAACAAATGTTGTGCATCAAAAGACACTATCAACAGAGTAAAAAGTCAATACACAGAATGTAAACATTTGAAAATCATATATTTGGTAAGGGATTAATACCCAGAATATATAAAGAACTACAAAAATAAGCAACCCAATTAAAAAAGGTGTAAAGGGCTTGAATAGACACTCATCCACAGAAGATATACAAATATTAATAGTTTATAAGCACATAAAACATATTTAACATCACTAGCCATCAGGGAAATGCAAACCAGAACCACAGTGAGATATCACTTCACATCTACTTAGGATGACTATTATCAAAAAAACGAAAAATAACAAGTGTTGGCAAGGATTGGAGAAATTATAAGCTTTGTTCATTGCTGGTTGGAATGTAAAATGACATATCCACTGCGAAAAATTGTATGGTGATTTCTCAAAAAGTTAAGCAAGGAATTCTCATATGATTTAGGATTTTCTTTCCTAAAAATATACCGGAAAGAATTTCAATTGGAGATTCAAACAGACCAATGTTTTATGTTTATAGAAATATTATTCACAATAGTAAAAAGGTGGAAACAAGCCCAAAGTCCATGCCCATTAACAGATTAATGATGCACACAGATTAAATTGTGATACACACACACACACACACACACACATACACATACCGTAGAAGGTCTCAACACTGTTGCATTGGGGATTATGTTTCCAACACATGAATTTTGGGGGACACAGACCATCGTGAACATATGTGCCCACACACACACACACACAATGGAATTCTATTTAGTCATAAAAAGGAATGAAATTCTGATACATGCTACAATATAGGTGAAACTTAGACACATTATACTAAGTAAATAAGTCAAAGGTAAAATGACAAATATTGTATGATTCTGCTTACATAAGTTACACAGGGTAAATTTATAGAGACAGAAAGTAGAACAGGAACTACCAGGGGCTAGGAGAAGAGAGGAATGGAAATTATTGTTTAATGGGAACAGAGTTTCTATGTGGGATGATGAAAGAGTTCTAAAAATGGATAGTTGTGACAGTTGCACATCATGAATGTACTTAATGCCACTAAATTGTTTAAAGTGTTGAAAATGGTAAATTTTACATTATGTATATTCCGTCACAATTTTTTTTTCAAGTAGAAACTTTAAAAAAGAAAGATTCTCTCTGTGACGTATATTTTACTTTTTCTATCAACAACTGAGCCTGGGTAACAGGTCCCTTCTTTGTGCTCTGACATCTCCTTGTACTTGTTCAGTCATAATATGTGTGACATTACATTTTAATTGCCTATTTTGTTCTCCTCACTAGATAATAAGCTTCACGAGGGCTGATACTATGTCTGACGTGCTCTCTGATACGTCCAATGTCTGGCACTGTGCTTGACGTCAGTAGCTGCTCAATAAATATTTGTTGTAGCAAACTGGAGTCCATTGTTTTTACTAGGACTCCAAATCACCTCTTCAGAAACTCACTTTAGTTTATTTAAGAAAAATAGACTATTGTAGATACCACAATACACTTTTAAAAGTCAAATACAAGCTTCCAAGGAAACTCAATTGCTTTATCTATTCTGTCTTACTTTTGTTACTTAATAGAAACACTTAAGAAAACACAAAAGTTAGTCACATGGAAGCTTGTGCTATCTTTTGCTACATTAGTGTGTCTATTCGGAAATTTCTGTGATCTTCAGGACCACTTGAAACATAGTTTTTTGCCTTATTGACTTAGGCCTACCCATTAGTGCCAAAAAGGGGCAGCTGCAGGTATAAGGTACAGATTCCCTAACCTAAAGAGTTGTGCAAGGAAAGAGGTCTGGTTTGGGTTTTTTGGGCATTCTTCATCATTTCCAGGAATGTTTTCAGCAAGTCACAAGGGCTGCCTACACAGGTATGAGTTGTGATTTAAAAATGTAATTGGAATAACTGCGGTAGCTGATCTCCACAGATGTCTTCTTGATGAATGACACCACCCCTATTTGTACCTTTGCATAATCAGCTCCCACACTGGTCTACTCTGACCACGCATAGTAAGTCCTCACTTTATGGCATCAACAGGTTCTTGGAAACTGTATCTTTAAGAAAAACAACATACTCCAAAACTAATTTATACTGTAGACTAATTAATATAAGCAAAAGTCAAGATCTGCGGCATATTTCTGGTTAAAAAACATCATCGAACTTCTAAATAAAGACCAAAACACTTCTCATATTAAACATTGAAGTAAATGTGAGCTATATATACATTTAGTATTCCAGTTCCGGGTCATGGGTGACTGGAGTCTGTCCTGGCAGCTCGGGCACAAGGCAGGAACTCACCCGGACATGTTGTCATCCCATCTAAGGGCACAGTCATGCCCACACTCTCACTCAGTCTGAAATCGTTTAGACACACCAGTTCACCTAGCGTGCACATCTTTGGGATGTAGTTGGAAGCCGGAGTACCTGGAGAAAGCATGGAGAGAATGTGCAAACTCCGTGGAGACGGTGACCCCAGCAGGGAATTGGTTACCTTTTTTCCCTCATTATCGTTATAACAAAAGCACTTTGAATGAAACAACATTATTCAAAGATCTGTTGTTAAAAAAAAAAAAATGGCCCCAGCCATATGGCCCTAGACATATGATCCATCCAGATGAGGCTTCAGCCTCATGGCACCAAGACAAGCCAGTCCTACTATGCCCTGCCAGGTTCCTGACCGACAGAATTGGGAGCATAAGAAAACGGCTGTGTTTTATACCACTCAAAATTGAGGAGGTTTATTACATAATTGGAACAACGCTTTTAAGTGTTTGTTTGAAAATAATCACATTGCTTCAGGCTCACAAATATATAAACGTGTGTTCTGGGAGCACCTAAAAAGATTTCAGCTTCCGCTCTACCACTTAGGAAAGTCACCTGATCCTTTTTATCTTCCATTTTATCACCTGTAAATGGGATAATAAGTAATATTTCCCTTATGCTGTGGTTGTGATACTGCAGGTGAAAACACTTAGTAAACTCTGAACTGCTGTACAAAATTTCCAGTGGCAGTGGTGATCCCAGGCGGTGACAGTGGAGTTGTGTGCAGTGATGATGGCGGTGGTTGTGGTTGAAGTTTAATCAGGTGGCAGTCAATGTTTTCTGTAAACATGAGAGCAAACCATACATCTGCAAGAATATTCTTGAGTCTAAGCATTGAAAAGTGCTCTGTGAGATACAGAAGCATGAGACAGTCCTTGACCTTAAAACCTGACAAAATCATTCAAATAACAATATTGAAGTTCATAAAAGATCAATATATATTTTCTTGAAAAATAAAATTAAAAAATGAGACCCTACGGACGGGTGTGGTGGCTCCCTCCTGTAATCCCAGCACTTTGGGAGACCGAGGCGGGTGGATCACCTGAGGTCAGGAGTTTGAGACCAGCCTGACCAATATGGTGAAACCCGAATCTACTAAAAATACAAAAATTAGCCATGTGTGGTGGTGTGTGCCTGTAGTCCCAACTACAGGGGAGGCTGGCTGAGACAGGAGAATTGCTTGAACCTGGGAGGCAGAGGTTGCAGTGAGCCAAGATCGCACCACTGCACTCCAGCCTGTGTGACAGAGCAAGACTCCATCTAAATAAACAAGCAAACAAAAAACAACAACAACAACAACAAAAATTAGACCCTGTGGTGTGGACTCCATTTGTTGCAGGAGTTGAGAAAAATCTATATGGCTTTATAGAGGAGGTAGTTATCCTGGAAACAGGGATGGATATTCCCTGAAAACCGTGATGAATGGCTACAGGAAAGAGAGGCCCTTACCAAACAAAGGGGAGGAGGAGCATGAATAAGGGAGACACGAACGTGCGAATGCTGGCGCAGATGTGCTTCAAGGTCTGTCCAGCTTAAAGTGAGAATGTTCCCAGAAACATCGAACGTTCCAGCGTCACTGCCTGCTCTGTGCAGCATGCACTTGGAGCCCTCTTTGATCTGGTTCCAAGGCCTCACTTGTTTTTGTGTCTGAAACAAAACAGGGCAGGCACCAGTCATCTTTTTTCTATTCAGGTGGACAGCATTAACCATCCCCTTTCTGGGCATGGTTTGCATTTTAGAAATTCATGTCTTGGTCAGCGGGGAAATGAGAGAATGGGAGAGTCAGAAAACATTTTTCCCATAGAATCATTAGTACTAATAGTGGTTAAATTCCCATGCTTTCAGGAAAAGTGTGTAAAATCCAGCCATTATCGTTGGTGATTTGGGGGAAATAATGTATGTATCCTATGTGGGATGGCCATGTCATTTCTCTTCCTAGGACAGGAGGAGTGATGAGGGCAGTGGAACACCTCAGATGCCCGCTAATCGTCCTGCCTGCCCCATCGCCCTTGCTCTGATTCTTCTCTGTCTAATGACTAGCTACTAAGAGCACCATGAGCCTCTCTCCCAGGTCAATCCATGAGACCCTCCTCAGGAATGAGGGGCTTCCCAACCCCTTTTTCACTGGCTTCCAGGAATTTGTCCTGCTGCCTGCCTCTCTTTCACCCCTACTCTTCGTGGTTTCACATCGCGCTCTCTGCTCTCAGGCCACAGGCAGGGGCTGCTTCCTCCTGTCCTCAGTTCTCTGAAGATGACACAAGACCCTTCCATGGCTTTCTAAGTACTTCTGTTCCTACCACCATAGGAGGCAGGAGGAGATGGGGTGGAAAGCAGGGAGACACCGTAGCTTTACGTCTTTCCTGACAGCCGGTTTATGGACGGAGCCAGGTGCTGTTCCCTAGGCTTCAGCTCTATCAGTGCCAGGCACAGCTAGGAAGGTCCATGACTTTCTGTCTTTTCCCTCGAAAGAACTCTGGGCTCTGTTTATGCAAAAATGCTCTGCATCAGCATTGCCTCTGACTCATTCCTCCTTGCATTTTCTCTGTCCTCTAAGTGACACGGAGAAGGACTGTGCCTCAGAGCTACTTCCGTGGAAGAGTTGGCAATAATCATAACTGCCATGGACTGATTGAGTGTCTACTGTGTTAGGAACTCTACTAAGCTCAAACTTAATATAACAGGTAAAATTAATGAGCTCGTGTGCCATATTATGGATGAGACTTTCATATATATATTGTCTCTTTTAATAGTCCAGCAACCCCACAATGTAGGAATCATTAGTGCCATTCTGAAGAGGAGGCGGCCAAGGTTCAGAGAGTAAAGTGGCTTGTCCAAAGTCCCATAGTTCCCATTCTCTCTGCGTCCAAACCCCTCCTCTCACCTGCAGACTTGGTGGAGGCCCTTGTCTCTCCCGTTCAAGCAAGGCATCACAACTCCTCCCTATGTAATGCCCAATTTTCCTTCTTTTCTCCTTGCCCCAAACCCAGACCCATCCCAGTCATATGGTACCCCCTGCCAATGTCTCCTTTTTCTGCCAATCATAGATGCCAAGACCAAAGGGAGTACAAGTCCAGGCTGTGTTGGTGGTGGTCCAGAGATCTTCCCAACATGGCCTAAAACCAAGTCTTCTTCAGCTCCCACAGAACAATTTCCCCCAAGAAAAAGGCTTAGAAGTGGAGGCTGCATCATCACAAATTCCTTTCACTGGGAGACTGATGCTTGGATCCAACTTCTCACCCCATACTTCAACTCTGATAAAACTTGGATTTTAGGGGAGATGATTTGACAGTATTTCCCCACCCTTTTCAATTATATACACCTTTGACCTTTTAACGGCATGCCACAGGACACTTCTAGACTCATCTTCCTCTACCAACTGCTCCGTGATTCAATGATCTGCCCATTCATGTCTTCACAAAAACCTCAGATACTAGTCATCTTCTTTTCTTGTATTTCATCCTCTGTGTTAAAAATTGTTAAGGAGGATGAGAAAAACAGTTATCCTATGCCTATTCTCAGGTCACAGGTCTCAGTAATCGAGATATTGAGGTGCAGGGAAAAGAGAAAGTAGAGGGAGATCCCTGGTGCCAGTGGGGAAAGACAATGGATGTGCTATGGTGCTCCAGCTGCCCCCACAAGAGTTGGCATGAGGACTAAACGAGATAAAGAGTGGCAAAGATTGTTAAGAAGGCTGAGGCAGGAGAATGGTGTGAACCCAGGAGGCAGAGCTTGGCGGTGAGCCAAGATTGCGCCTCTGCACTCCAGTCTGGGCGACAGAGTGAGACTCCGTCTCAAAAAAAAAAAAACAAAAAACAAAAAACAAAACAAAAAACTCTCCAGTGGTATGATATACTATATAGAGAGGTATGATAATACTATATATAGCAAAGCTCCTCAGTGTTAACATTGTTTTATATTTTGAAGTTTCTGAAGACAAAACATATCTTCCAATTAATAGATGCACTGACTTTAGTAAGAATTTTTTTTCACCTACCACCAAAAGGTGCTGCTAATGCAGAGGTAGATTTTATGAGAGATGGCATCTTAGGATCCAGACCATTCCATATATGTTAGTTTGACACCCTCAAGTGAGGAGCTAGAGATGAGACTGAAGTTGTGTCTTGTTCAGTAAGAGTATATTCTGAGATATATGGCCCCACCTGAGCCATGTCATGGAGGAAAGTCTTTAGTTACTGCCATGCCAAGCTGGAGAAGAAAAACAGAAAGTGAGGACAAGCTCTAAACTACATCAGGGCAAGGGAGTGCAAGATGAGACCCACATCACTCCTTAACTTTTACTAGGACTAGGGCAAAAAGTACAATGAAAAGCCCTTGTGCCCTCCCACTTTCTCTTCTCACCCCAGATCAGTTCTACAAGAAAAGGGTCTTCACATACATGCATGTGGGCACACAGGCCTGTGCTTACTGACCACATCTACTGACCCCAGCAGCCATTGTTTAGCTACCCTCCAGGCTAGGTGTGGCATATCAGTGGCATGGTTCACCCTTGAATAGTTCTGGGAAAGAGGCTCACACAAGCTCAGGAAGCATGCTCAGGGCCCTTTGGGCAGGGAATTCCAAAATCCCAGTACTTGTAGTATAGTCTAGATGGTAGTCTCAGGAAAGGCAGCCATCTAACTCTGAGAAGTTAGAGAAAGCACAGTTCAGAACATTGCTGTTACTTCTGACATCAACTACAATTTCAGGGATTCTGAAGACCACCCTCAGTTTTGATTATACTAAAAGGGCTCATAGAACTCACTGAAAGCTGTTATACTCAAGGTTATGGTTTATTACAAGGAAGAAGATAGACTAAAAGTAACCAAAGGAAGAGATGCATGCATGGGGCAGGGTTCAGGATGCTTCCAAAGGTAGAACCTCCAGTTGTCCTCTCCCCATGGAATCATAAACAGCACTAACTCCTCTCAGTAATAATGTGTGACAATATGCAGAGTACTGCCAACCGGGGAATTTCCCCAAGCCTTGGTACTCAGACTTTTTCTGGGAGTTCAGTGATATACATGGTTGCTCACATAATTGAACTTTAGTCTTGTGCCCCTCTAGAGGCCCAGCTGATCTCTTTAGTTTCCATCTCCTCTGGAGATAGAGCAGATAACGTGTGACACAAAGCCCTGTTCATAAAACACACTGTTAGATTGTCCATTGAGTCTGAAGGTCCCCAGGTAAAAAATGACACTCTTCCTTGAAATAACTTCCCCAGAGACCAGGCCAAAGGGCAAAACTTTCTTTGAGTAAGGTTAATTCTTTTGTACATAGCTTCACATTTCTGACTCATGGAGGTGCTCAGACTAACCAGAAAAGATACAAGGTGCCCCACTACATTTGAAATGTAAGTAAATAATAAATGCTATTTCAGTATAAGTATGTCCCAAATGCTGCATGGGACATACTTACACTTTTAAAAACTTGTTTGAAATTGGAACTTAACTAGATGTCTTTATCTTTATTCACTAAGCCTGGCAATCCCAATGGGCAGGGTCAAGGATAGAGGTAGTCCAGAACTGTACCTTCTACAGGATGATCCTCTGAATAGTGAAATTGTCTGGGCCCAAGGGTAGACCTGGGCAGCATATCTATTAGTATATATTTCCTGCAAACCTAAAGCAGAGTTGAGGACAGAAAAAAGGTCAGTCCCAGGGTCTCTAGCCAGGGATGACAGTTCAAAGCAGGCAGAGTTTAAGAACACAGCTGTGGCCAAAACTAGCACATTGACAAGGAGATAAGGGCCAGAGGACCAGAGCAGAGCTGGTCACTCCAGACACAGCATACGGCCAGTAGCCTGTCTCCATGAGTCAGTTTTAGATATCCCAAACTCACCCCTGTCAGCAAACCTCTGTTGGAGTCTCCCTCCTTGGACTCAGGCATACGTAGGTTTACATCCCAGTTTTACTACTGATTAGCTATTGTCCTGGGAAGATTATTTTCCAGTTTCCTCTTCTATAAATTGGGAATACAACATGTTTCAGAAAAATTTTGGAGAAAACCTGAGCTACTTTGTACAAATCTTCTAGCATGTAATAGTGGCTTAAGAAAATTTACTTATTTTCCTCCATTTTAAATGAACTTTTTTTGTTGTTATGAAGGTATACACTTTGAAGACACCTGTGAGAGAAACTAACTGATGGAACTGATGAAATGAATTATTATTATTATTATTATTATTATTATTCTGCTAAGGAAGTTAAATACGGGTTGGTTATGTTTCCCATCCCTGTTCTAAGTCTTTGCAGCCTCTGCAGGCTTAAAAGAGAACAACTCACAAGAATAGAAAACAACTATATCCATATGGGAAAAGATGTCACCAACATCCCACCAGAAAAATGACTAATTTCTTAGAAACCACTCCCCGAAACACCAACCACTTAATATTGTTTGTGCTGTGGCCTTTGTTCCCAAGCAATACATGTATTCTAAAAGTTCACATGTTCTTCATCAAGAGTAATCTTCAAACCCAGAGGGAAAGATCTCGAAAGCATTTGAGTTAATACATGCCTCTCACTAATGTAACCAAAATATTCCAGTGTTTTCCCTTAATACTCTCAATTTACAACTAGCAGACAGATGCTTCTTCTCAAAGGCCTTCATAAATCTTCCCATATGAGATGAAAATGAAGGATTTATTCTTGCCCATCTTTTAATTTTACTCAACACTCAATGAGTTATTCTTACAGCTGGCATTTCAAATGTATTAGTAGAATTTATCACTCAAAGGCTTATGCAAGGACTAAATTACACTAATGAATTGACTATGAATTTGAAGTCTAACATGAGGCCAAATATTTTCTGGCTTCATTTCTGTATCTCAGCAAATGGCTTAATTTGCTCCCTACTTATCCATTACTGCTAAATTGTCTTGCTATTATTGTAGCAAATGGCTGCAAACCCTGTCTTGCCCTAAGGCTCAGGCTGAGTGGAGTGGAATGAGGACGTTTGCCATAGACAAGAAAGGTAAAAAACCTGCCATCCACTCATTTTTGTTGAGCTGGAGGAGGCAGGAAGGGATCATAGTCCAACCCACCCTTTTCAGTGCCTCTAATAGTCACAGGCTATTCTTAACAGCTGGCATTTCCAATACATTAATGGAATTTATCATTGAGAAGCTTATGAAAAGGTTAAATTACACTAATGAACTGACTTTGCATTTAAAGTTGAACATGAAGCCAAATATGTTCTGGCTTAGGATTTTTTTCTTTTTTGTATCTCAGCAAACTACTTAATTTTCTTCCTACTCACCCATTATTGCTAAATTGTCTTGCTATTATAGCAATGCCTGCTAGCAGTGTTATAGTTAAGAGTCTGTGCATGTTTTCATTATAAGTGCCTATTTTCTGCGATTCAAACTAAATGGGGAACTATGGAAATCTCATAGGGCTCTCAAACTTTGCTAGAATTAGTCCAGTCTTAGAACTTTCCTTTTGTGCACATTAAAAACCAGGCCTTTCAGAGGAAGAAGTCAGGTATTTTCCAAAACTGTCTACTTTGTGTCCACTTTCTCTTGTGTGCTAGGTTTAATTTTAGATGAAAACTTTGTTGATGTTTATTTTAGCATCTTTCTATTTTCTTTCCCATGTTCATTGCTCTTTTGTATTTCAGTGAAGATTCTTATACCTCATACTTGATTGTGAAGAGTATATTCTCTAACAATCAGACAAGGAACAAGACTCAAAAGGGTAGAGGACTTCTGAAAAGTTTTCATCTGTGAAATAAAAATGAGAAAATAAAATAATCAACCTCAATTCCTTAAATTATATAACATGCAGAGTGAAAAGATTAAAAATCTTGGAATTCAGAATTAAGTTTGTGAGGGAGGGACAACCAGAAAACCAAAACCAAAACCAAAGAAAACCCAAACAAAAAACCCCTTTGCCTTAGCTCAGACTTCTAAAATCTCCAAGACTAGGAATCTCTATTCTAGTATCACCTTCCATACTATAGTAGGTCTTGGAGAGGCCTCAGTACTGCTAGACGGTCTCATCCCCAAATTCTGTCTTTTCTTTAGACATAAGAGGTCACTCTTCTTGTTCCTTCTCCTTGCAAATAGAGTTCAGCCAGAGATCTTCCCAACATGGCCTAAAACCCAAGACTTCAGCTCCCATAGAACAATGTCCCCCAAGCCAAAGGCTAAGAGGTGGAGTCTGCATCATCACAAATTCCTTTCAATGGGAGACTGACACTTGGATTCAACTTCTCATCCCATGATTCAACTCTGGTAGAACTTGTATTTTAGCAGGAATAATCTGACAGTATTTCCCCACCCTTTTCAGTTATACACACTCTTGAACTTTTAGTTGCATGCCACAGGACACTTCTAGACTCATCTCCCTCTACCAGTTGCTCCCGGATTCAATGATCTGCCCTTTCATCTCTTCACAAAAATCTCAGATACTGGCCATCTTCTTTTCTTGTAATTCATCCTCTGTGTTAAAAATTGTTAAGGAGGAATAAGAAAACCAATTATCCCATGACATACAGAGGCTCTCTCACATAATGTCATGGGTCAAGTTATACTGAGTGGGGAAGCAAGGCCTTCTCTGTGTCATCTGGACCATTCTGTAGTTTCTTGTGATACTCTTGGGTTCCACTGATATCTTTCTGAACATACTCCAAGACTATGAAAATTATTTCAGTTAGGAGTCACTAGCAAGAAGATACTTATGAATTTATCCAACAATTCATTTTCTTTCTGATAACCTTGACTTTCTGAATAACCTCCCAATTCCAGTTACTCCAGAGTACCCTATAGGCCCAGCACAGAATTTGTTGCAACTTTTGAATGTTCAGAATCAGGTTCTGCTTCAGTTTCAACTTTAGGGAACAGACCTTCCCAGACATTCATAGCTCTCCCACGTTGCATATGAGGACAATGGAAGGCCCTATCCATGCATTCTGCTTTGCATTCAGATCTTTTGTTATGCTTTCTTTTTATATATGAAGGAAAATAACTTTTCCACCTATTAGGTTAAACTTAACAGGTGGCATTGTGTGCCACTCTCAGGTTCAAAATGATTTCTCATTTGCATGTGCCAAGAGTGAAAGCAGAGAACAATCATGTTTGTGGAGTCTTCTGTCACGGGGAGAAATATCCCAACTTCATGATTTCTCAGAGGCGCTGGCTGAGTAGAGCTATTCAGAGTGAGACGAGGCTAAAGAAGCCCTGATTACTTTAAAAAATTCTTAGTGCATTTTAAAATTGTAATTTTTTGTTAAAGTTTCCTTACAGGGAAGACCCTGTTCTTTTGGCCTATGTCAACCTCATCATTTGACTCCTTACCTTTTCGGGGAACAGAATAATGCCATCTCTGATTAAGATCTGTGTGGCAATTGGAGAAAATTCCAAAGATATATGAAGCAAGGAAAAGCCAAAGGATCAGAGGTAATAAGTTGTAATAAGTGAGTTCTGCTTTAAGTCTAGGGAATTTTTCCTTTTGCCAAGGCAAGTTTACTTTGCATTTTGAAGATATATTGGATGGAAAGGCCACCAATCATTCATTCTCTTAGACATTTATATATATGAAAATAATATTTTTTACATTGACATTCAGGTAGAAAACAGCATGCCCTAATTCTAATAGCGAGTGATGCCAGGGAAAACAAGGTACTGCACCTTGCCAAAGTGAAGGACATTAGCCATAGCAGCAAAAAGTAAAACATACACGTGACATGCAAGTGATTGCAAAGGGAGGCTAATGTTCAAACTTTGTGGTTTGATTTTCCATTTCATTTCTTTTTTGGTGAGCCTAAATTCATTTTTCTAGGAAATTATGGCCATGTTGCATATGCATTGATGGTGGAAAATTCTGGACCATATGTCAGCAAAAGCCAACCCATCCTTCTACAGTTGTTCTCCAGTCAAATTTGTTAATTGTCCAAGAAGGAATACACACACACTCATATATACACACTCATACACACACACACACACACACACACACACACACATAAATAGTTGCCAGTATGACTGAGCAACTGAAAGGTTTTGCATGATTGGCTAACAGTTCAAGATGCTACAGTCAGATATATTAGAAGATCTGGGAGACATTCTTTCAGGGATGCCCGTCTCCTGCTATCCCATGCAAGACCCTACATTTCCTGGCTCCATATTTTTGCTCCCATTGTTCCTTCTTCTTAAATTTCTCTTCTCTGCTTCCTTTGTACCAATCCCGCAGAACCTAGGCCAAATATCACTTCTTAAACCTTTATCTTCTCCCAATTCTGAAGTATTTACTGCCTCCACTGAATACTGTAGCAAACATACCTATAAGGAGACACTGGAAAGAGTAAAGTGTGTTGATTATGAGCAAAGGCCTTTAACATATAAAGATCTGGACTTAAGTACTAGCTCAGCCTCTGACTGTTACAGCCATATGACACCTAGCAAATGTTTTAAACTTTTTAAGTCTCGTTTTCCACTTCTATAAAATGAGTAAAATAAAATTGATCTTGTGGTGTTGTTGATATGATCAAGTGAGATAATGGAAGTAAAGCATTTAACCAAATGTCTGTTCTATAGAGAATATGCAATAAATGTTGACTGTTGATACTACATCAGAGCACTTCCCACTTTCTTCCTAAATTCTATGCATAGCTCTATATCCACCACCCTCCCACCTCCCCCCACCAAATTCTAAATTCAGCTAAACTGAATCAGGTTTTCTATACCTATGCCTTTCCCAGAGGTCCTAGGACAGTGCCTTGCACTGAATACATTTGTTAAATAGAGGAATGGTGGAGATTTTGAGCTAGCAACTTGTGTTTGGCTCTTGAAATGCATGATCTTTTCGGATTACCTTGGTGAGGTCAATGGCAAATAGGTATCACGTTTCAGAATGCAAATAAGGAGACACAAGAAACACAGTGGATAAGTGTTGGGACTGAGGACATTTCAGAGGATGACGTGTGTGTCCTTGTTCATCTATAACCTCTCAAAAAATAAATAAATAAAAATAATACAGACACTCAATAAAAAAGTATGTACTGGGTCTGTGAAAACCAAACTGCCAGTCAATCTGGTTGACTCAGTGGAACAACAGTTTTTGAAATGTCAACATTTTGTATGAAACATCTGGTTGTTGACAGAATTAGCCATTATAGGAACTAGTTGTCAGTCAGCTCTTGGATACCCAGGCACTAAGCTCTATTTTGAGCCTTTGGATTAATTGCTGAAGCTGAATTTATAGGCAAAGATTTCTCATTATTTTAAATTCTGAGCATGAACAAAAAGTGTGTGTAATTAACAAAAACTAATAAGTATATACTTGAACTATTTTATTCACAGATCAAATTGGGGGCTGGTCATTTTATCATTCTAATGATGTAAGATGGTGTTAAAATTCTAGGTTGCTAGTTCTCCAGGCCTCAGAGAATTCTCACCTCAGTAGAAGGTGAAAACTTAATTTTTCTCAGTATTTAACATTCATAAGACTTATTAAAAAACATACCGTAGCACCGCGACTTTTAATTTCCTCATGGCTTATGTAAATATGAGGCCGTCTACAGCTGGGTACGTGTGAGGTTTTCTTCACTCTATCCCTCTTTAAGAGAATTGTTTTTGAAAAATCATCTTTAATTTAGAGAAGCATTGTGCAAAATAGAAGCGTGTACACTGCCATCTGCCAAAATGTGTCAGAAGGCTCCCTGTGGCGAAGCTCACAGCATCCTGTGGTTTTCAACATCATTACTTGAGGGATTCAGCAAGGTTCCTCCTAAACACTGTTGAGGCTTTGCTGAACATTTGGCAGCAATGAGATTACTTTAAGCAGCTCATTTTGGTTATAGCCTGAAAAGATTTCCTGCTTTTATGACGTAACCCCCTTTCTAAGAGGGTGGGGGTGAGAAGGAGATGGGGCAGTTGGCCATTGCAGAGGAGGGAAGGAGCCCTTCCTTTAGACTCACTTGAGGAGTTCTGGAAAGTGAGACATCCTGTTCTAAAAGACATGACTCAAGGCAAGGCCGCTTTAGGATTCACCTTGGTAAGAAACTAGACTCAAGAGACAGAACAGAGTAGAAGTTAGAGCTACTGGTTTGATTTCCTGATTTTTACCATCAACATCTGCTGCAGTGGGAAGATTATAGACTGGGTCCCCACTGGGATGCATGTTAGCACACACAGACGCATACATTCAAACGACATGTCATGTACAGCTAGAATAATCTTCCTTAAATATTAGTTTTCTAATTCTTTGTACAAAATCCTTCAGCCGTGTAAGTTTTCAAATCAAAACCCTTCAAGTCAGTCATTCAAGATTTTTGTCAATTTCCCTGCCCCCTCACCACCCTGCTGCTCTTCCCTTCATTTCATTATTCCTGAACGTGATGCCTAGAACCCGACTAATCTATCTGCACCTACACCCTTTGCTATGCATCTAGTGCCTTTCTATCCCATAACCCAGTAGTTTCCACATTTTTAAACCTGAAAATCCTTTCAGAAAATGGAATTGTAAATAGAAATTGATTTTGTCAAATGGGTAAAAGCAGAACTATTCTGTTTAAACAGGAATGGGGGGCTCTCATCTCTGTCTCTTGAGGTCCCCATTGCTCTCCTTGCCATTTTACAGTGGTAACATGAGTTCCCCTGTGTACGTGTAGGTGTTACCAAACACATTTAAAAACCAAGGGTCTAATCTCTTTCTTAGTCGCCTCTCCAAACACCAACCAAACTCACTTGCTCTATTAAAGTCCTACGTATCTACTTCCATGGATTCAGATTGCCCCTTTACCCTGCATCCCCTCGGCATTTCCTGCTTTGTTTTGTAAAACAGTACACAACAGGTGACTTGATATTATGCTTCTTAAAGACAAAATGGCTTCACTTTATCCCTCCCATTCATCTCTAACTCCTGTAACATGAGCAGGGGCTGGCATAACAGTCCATTGAATAAAGAAGTATAGAAGTTACTCTCTTTCAAATTACAAAGGTTTCAATTTATAAATTTTCATGGATGTAAGCAATGCTGTGTACCAAAGGCACGACTCTTCCTATCACCATTAGATGGCGATGCCAATTGCGTTTGGACATTTAAATCTTGGCCACTGTCTTGATCCTGAAGGAGTGTCTTTTAACAGATGGATGTAAATGCATGTTGAGTGGCACTTTTCAACATGGACTTAATATAGCTTATAACGTTACTAAAAGTATGTAAGTAAATTTACATGTTTATAAATTTAAAAAACTAGTTCAAAAATAATGTTAATCAGTAAGAACTTACTTCATATACTGAAATAAGCAGCTGGAGTTCAAAGCTGAAGCCAAAGAAAAGCTAACAACTCTACCTTTTAAAGAACCATCAACAAGTGGAACCAACCAGCTACCGGACCTTTCTAAGAGTCACTTAAAAATACTGGCTGCTACAACTTCATCCTTCACCCCAGCTCCCATTCTCCTACCTGCAAATTTAAGGAAAAGGCTGGGGGAAGGGGCAGAGAGAGAAAGTTATGAGAATCAGTGGTGGCAGCAGCCTTGCGAATATTATGTTTTTGTGTTAAGAAGTTTTGGGGTTTTTTTCTGCTGTCTTCAAGCCAAGTGAAGGGTCCTCAAAGAGAATCACTTAAAATGAATGGGGTTGCTTGCAAAGACAAGACCCTGCACATCCTTCTCCTTATAGACATGGCCCAGACAGTGGACTTGCTGTTCTGCGCTTTATTTTGCTGAACCAGGGAAACATGAATTGAGAGATGAGAGGTTGAAGAGAAGGGGAGGTAGTGGAGCAGCCAGCCTTCCTATTATTGGGCTTGCAAAGAGGTTGAAGCTTCCTCTGAGTTTAGTGGACACTGAAGAAGATATCTGGACCAGGGTCAACTTGCAGGGTGAGAAGTCTGTCTGACAGGCAAACAGAATGCCAGAAGTGAGCTGCTGTGGTGTATACTGACAACAGGCGCAAAGCTGCTGTTGTTGATGGGTGGAGGGTGGAAGAAGACAAGGAGATGTGAGGAGCCCCAAAGGGCCCTGCAAAAACTTACACATGCCCCCTAGGTGTGTGGATGACTGGGCACTGAGGCCAGCCAGCGTTGGCCAGAGAAGCAACAAAAACCCACAGAAAAAGATCAGCCATGGATAAACATCAAGAGATGGGTGCTCTTTTCCCCCAGTGTCTTTCCTATACTTTAGCATTGTAGGAATCAGGCCCTTGAAAGGGAAGGGCTGGTACAAATTCAAGTTAGGGTATGTCTAATGTTAGAGGTAGCACTAAAGTTAAGGGAGGAACTAAGATAAAATCTGAGAGGAGAATTCTCTAATCTCTTTCTTAGTAGCCTTTCCAAACACCAACCAATTATAAGCCAGACTTTGATTAAAGGACCTGGAAAACCACCAAGCTTTCCATGTCATTAAGGGATCTTTAGGGTCATTTGGGCAGAACATGGTTAAACAGTGCTTGGAAAAATGAAATTGTTTCATGTTCTTATTCCCAGTGAGTTGAGGATGCCCAATAAAAAGTTAATTATATTAAGTTATAATGAGAAAAAGGAAGCCAAACGGTAAACATTGTTGTATACGAATTTTAAGAGAACCCCAAAGCAACAAAAATCTATAGTTAGAATTTTTACAGCCCATCTGCCTTGACCAACCTACAGATTGGTCACCTATATAATGTCACTTTGGACTCATGAACAAATGGCTTTTTTGAAACTTGTTGGTAAAGAGAGGTACTTATTTCAGTATATGAAGTAAGTGCTTACTGATTAACATTATTTTTGAACTAGTTTTTTAAATTTATAAACATATAAATTTACTTACATACTTTTAGTAATTTTATAAGCTATATTCCATAGATTTTATAAGTTGTATATTAGAAGTCAAATAGGTCAGATAGCATAATGTAAAAAGTTAAAGTCCCACCTGCCACATGTTCACTTTCCACCTCTGACCATTTATTATCAGTCTCTTGTTTGTTTTTCCAGAAATGTTACATGTCTCTAAAGCATGTAGACACCTGAATGTATTTGTCTTCTTTATAGCAAAAAATAGCATTTACCAGACACAGTGTTCTACAACTTGCTTTTTTCATTAAAACTGTGTCTTAGGCATGCCCTTATGTCAGCACACATCAATTCACCTCATTCCTTTTAAGCACTACATAATATTCCACTTTATTTTTGCCTCATGCTTTAACCATTTCTCCATTTATGGACTTCTAGCTCAAGGACATGTTTTTAATGTGCTGTCACATAATAAATCAATGATTATTCTCTCACACATATTTGCCTACTTCTAAAATGAGAGCCTCATTTAACATTAGTGAATTTACAAACTAATGTTACATCAAATGATATTCTTCTGAATGCAGAATCTGAAGTATTACATAATATTAAAAACTTGGCAAGTAATAAGAGATTAAATTATACTCCATATAGTTGATATTATTACAGAATTTTAAAATGCTGCATTTTAACCCTCAAAGTTGGCAGTCCATATATGACAAAAGCCAATAGTCTTATTTAACCACTGCACCCCATAGTACCATGCTTGATAACAGAGTGTACTAAGAGAACACACGTGCCTCCTTAAGCAGAGATATGATGAGAATGAATAGGGTAATATGTTCAGTCTCCTTGGGATGGGAGATTGCAGACGCCAGCATAAACAGTGTGACTCTTTCCTCTCTGGTTCACCCAGGCTCCATAGATGATAACGCAAAATCCCTGCAGCAAAGCTTATCTTCTGTTTGTTTGTCTTCTTCAAAGTAATCTCAACCTTTCTCAGTTTATCTGAGGTCAAAATACCTTCTGTTTTAATGAACCAGGGTAAAGGGCAGAGAATGTTACCACCAAGGCTGCCTCTGAGCTGTCTCTAATATCTGAGACCATACATATTTTTCCTTAAGATAAGTGTCTCTATCAGCATACAACTCTTATTCTGGTTTTAAGCTACTCACCATCCCCTGTTACCGTCACTCCTGCCCACTCACTCTGACTGCTCACCCGAAACCTGGACTAGCCCTGCCAGAAACCCAGCCCTCCCTGGAAAATAACTTGTGTCTGAAAATGGTGTTTATCTGAGGCTTGTTTATACTCAGTAGTATGTAAGTTGAGAGACCTCATAGCGGAAGCCCCTCTTATTGAGAGGTGTGTCTGTGTGAGCATACGTGTATGTATAAAAAGACATTTCAGTTTTCAATAAACTGTTTACTGTTCAAACATTAAATAAATGTAGAACTGTTTTAATCAGCTGAACAAATATTTAATGTACACTCCAGCATAAGAGCTATGTTTAAAAATATCCTCTATGCTGCTAAGACACAGGGAATTTATGGAAACCAGTGACCTAAAAGGTAAAATAAACATTCATGGGGGGGAAAAATGAAGCACATAGTTTTAAATTTAAACTGATCTCCCTACTCTTTTACTAGCATCCATTAGTATTTTATCCCTCTGTGTGTGTGTGTGTGTGTGTGTGTGTGTGTGTGTGTAAGTGCTGATTGGATTACGCATCTGCTTACATTTTCTAGAACAGCTAGTGGTCAGGTAACTACCAAATTAATTTCCAGTAAATTGCTGTGCGAAGGTAAAACACAGCGAAGTTCATATTCTGTCCAGGACTGCGATTCTTGGATTAAGTGTTTGTTTGCTCTTTATGTTCCAAACACTGGAGGTCATTCATGACAGGAGTAGCTGGGTTTCTGTCCACAGCTGTTCCAAGGAATTGTCTAAAACTCTGACCGGAAATGCTAAGTTCTTAGAAAACATTTAATCCTCAGTAGATTCTGTGTAAATATCGTAGAAACTTAGAAGAAAGTGTGTATTGTTAGAAAAACAATCTCTTACAAAGATACATGGGAAACTCCTTTAATAAAACAGATGCCACACTCTTTTCACTAATTTTATTTTTAGTTGTATCTGCAAAGAAGAATGAAAAATAAAGGTCTTAAAGTGGCTGGCCATGTGTTTCAACTCTGATTGTCCTGCTAGTCCTGCTAATTTAATTCCGCGAGCAGACCTCTAATTGAGAGCTTCTTCTGTGCCTACATTGGTGGAGAACAGAGAAATGCAAGAGCATCGGCAGTACTTGGTTGCCCGTGGCATTAATTTCTCTTAGTATTTGGTGGTAGTTTAGATAAAGCAGCTTGTGGGGGCTGTGTATTACATGGCCACAAACTCATTTGCTTTTTCTGTAAGTACCATACCCACCCCAGGTCACCAAAAGGATCTTTAACAGGAGTTTACTTCCCATCTGACCAGATCGTGGATGTAGTCAATTCAATTTGGCATTCAGGAATTTAAAATACCAGAGTTACTGGCTTTCAAATATGTGCCTTTTTTCAGGCAGATGTAGCTTTTCATTTTCCTTCTGGTATACAATAGCTACTCATTAAATATAAAACTTGAAGTTTTTAAGTAATTTTGTTTTTGCCATTTCTTTTGGAACTTGGCACCATCCACATGTTTATTAAGAAAGTTTATTGCCATTGGTCCAAAAAGAAGTTCTTCAATTTTAGTTGGAATCTAAGTTGTAACTGGCTCCCTCTAACTCAGTGACAATTCATCCTTCTGTCCATTATCACTGATAAAGTCATCATGTTTCTGAGAAGACTAGGAAAATAACACTTCAGAGCCTAAGTTCAGCTGTTCATAACCATAATGAAGAGGAACTGGAAGCTGAGAATTAAAAAGAGAAGAAAGGAAAGGAAGCTACTTAGCAATCAGAAGAAACACAGTGTTTATGAGATGATTAGAAACCCATTTGAAGTGCTTTTTCCTAACTAGCTTTAGCAAAAAGGAAGTTGTCAACTTAAGTCAATGAATACAACCCTATATCCACATGACTGTGAAGCAATTAATGCACCTTAATACCATAATGAAATGGTTAGAAATTATTAAAAAAGCCTCTTCCAAATTTGGGGCTGTTTTTCCATGAGGAGGCTTTGATGTCTGTGCTGTCAGACAAAGCTGGCTCTTATGTCAACAGAAAGATGATGTGCTTGGCGACAGATCCACAGGCATAATGCAAATATACCTGCCCTCCTTCTCAATGACCTCTGAAATAACTACTGTATTTGAGCTGAAAAAATAGAAAATTAGAATGTTTTCTTATTTAGCTTCAGGTAGAGGCTTGGCTATAGCAATCTCTGAAGCACCATGGAAAATATATGGCACTTCCCACTGTGTTTTTAGACATACAATACATAAATACAGAGATAGCGATGAAAAAAGGTCTCCATGCTGGTGTGGCTTAATTCAGGCTATTTTCCTGTCACTCTTAGCTTAGCTTGCTATACCTGATTTGAGGGTACAGTATTAACATACTATCATCCTGAGGTGGTTTAATTCAGGCTTATTTTCCTTCTCCATCCCAGCTTTCTATACCTGACATGTGGGTATGGTATTAACATATCATCCACATAATGAGGGCTTGCCTGGACAGAATAACAACCTTAAAGGTAGATCCCCTGTGTGCTTTTCAGACTTGGACTTTTGCATACCAGCCTAGAGAATAGAATTAGATTCTATTCAGCATTTACATTAGTCATTTTCTCCTCCTGGAATTCATTTCAAAACAATCGCTTCTTCAGGTTTTCCTTCTATCCTGCTGTTTTGTTTAGTGTTATTATTTCACTTCCTCTCCATACTGCAAGCCGTAGGTATAAGACAGCCCATCCATCTATTAACAATTAATTATTATCATTATAAATGTTACTTCCCTTGGTTTCTTACTCTTTAGTCAGGCTTGAATTTAAGGTGATCAGGGCACAAAGGGAGGCTTAAGCAGGACCTGCAGACATCTCCACATAGCCCAGTGGATGAGCTTTTCCTTGCAGGCAGGGAGGCAGGCTTATCCTGGAAGACCAGGGACTCACCTGAACCGTCTAGATTATGACCACTGTGTTCACTGTGGCAGCCTGGAGGACTGAGAAGTTAACCCAACACACTCCGATGGCTTCACAATTGCCTAGGAGTGGAGATTGGGAGATAACAGGCTTAGCCACACTAACCACTTACTTTATAACTCAGCCTGTTACAGATGGAGGTATTCTTCCTGACCCTCCAGGCATTCCTGCAATAAGCTGGGGAAGCTGTGTAAGCATCTGCAGTATCCCAGAACTGTTCCAGAGAGGCCTTCACAGTTGGCCCTTCACAGACCTTGGAGAGATGTACCTGTGCACTCCACTGACTACAGCCAGGTTTACTCAGTAGAAGCCCCCCTATCCAAACAGAGTGGGTTTCTAGTCAGAAACGAGCATCATCACAGGCTGGTAAACACAAACAAAGCACCCCACATGGCCCCTTTCTTTTGAAGGGTAGTGCAAATCCAAGGGTCAGCGAGCAGGAGAATATCACCAAACAAACGGAAGCTGTGTTTGCTCACCATGACACAAGAGCAGCGCATGTCTCGGGGAGGATTTTCTGTAGCATGTCCAAAATAAACGGACATGGGTGAGTGGGTGAGGGTGGGGTGGTATTCCTGCTTCAAAGTCTCCTCCACGCTGCTCCTGGAGCAAGAGACCTCTTCAGGATTTCTCCCCACAAGAAAGCACTTAGGAGCTTGCCATTTGTGGATTCACTGTCTTTATCTGTTTCAAACTGGAAGAGATGACAGCCCTTCTGTTTGTTTTCTGTTGATGTTAAACAGATGCACGGGTCTATTACAGCCACATGGGCCTAGTTCAAGATGAGGCAGCAATAGGAATGTAGTTGCTCCTGGGCCAATGTGGAGAGAATGAATTTGCCTATTATTTTGTATATGCATTC
Source organism: Macaca fascicularis (assembly GCF_037993035.2). Classification (NCBI taxonomy): domain Eukaryota; kingdom Metazoa; phylum Chordata; class Mammalia; order Primates; family Cercopithecidae; genus Macaca; species Macaca fascicularis. Next base: position 113,239,177 of record NC_088389.1, read on the forward strand.
AATATTTTTATTTTAAGGTTCCAGTATTCCCAGTGTATCAAACTATACCTACTCTTAGCTCTTTTCAGAAGCCAAGAGTTCTCAGCAGACCATGACATAGACTCCAGGAATTATCTGTGACTTCAAAATCAGCTATTATTACTTCAGGAGATAAGATCGAGTCTGCAAGGATTTATTTTCTCAAACCATGATTTGGCTGTGAAAGGCAATGAAACAGGAGAAGAAAGAGTTGGGGGAAGTAAGAATGGAAAAAAAGCAGATGTTGGGTTGGTCTTTAATTATTTATATATTTTTAACATTTGAACTTCATTTGAACCAGTTTGAATTCTTTGGGCTTTCTGATGGCTGGGCATCATAGTGAACAAAGCTGCCACCCACGTGGCAAACGTGAGAAAATCCTCACGTTTTCTAAAAAGGATTTAAATTTAGATATTTTACAGCTCTGCTTCTGGAGTAAGATGCAATAAAAACTGAATTGAAGATATTTTAGGTTGCAGAATTTTTACACTTTTTTTCCTGTGTAAAATGAGATTTTTGTAGGCAATAGAAGTCTCAGATCATTTTTGGAAGTGGGTAGGGGTATAAAATATAAGTGGATTAAATTAGTAATATGATGACAACCTGGATTCAAAAGTGTCTGTGAAGTTTGCACAGATAACATTACCTCAGAATTTTTCCCTTAGAGAAAAACAATTCTGAGATGGAAATGAAACTGTGGCAGACATATTCCATCAGGTGGAGGACAACTGGCTCCTGGCTTACAAATACCCAGGTGGAAAGTCATTTTGAGAAACCCAACTCTAGAGGCTTGAATATGCCTGAAGTTTCCAGGAATAGATGTCAAAACAGGACAAGCTTCTGGAGACAAGGAAACTCAGATTGGCCCTTTATGCCACTGCCCTCCCACTGCGCTGAGTAGGATAGTCCATCTTAAAGAGCATCAAGAGTTACAATATTCTGCAAGTTATTTCTCTGAACTCCCCTGCTTGCCAGATGGTATTTTCTTCCCCATAGTGATTCAACTATATGATGACCAGGTACCCAGATTTTACTATGGAGGTCTGTACACAATTGAGAACAATCTTATATAGAAGCAATATGTGTCCCAAAAGATAACGTCAGCTTCTTATGACAAAAAAAAAGCTTTTGTTATGAAAATTTTCACTTAACACCATGCATTAATGTTCATTTGCTTGTTTGTTTGCTTTGCACATTTTTCAAGACTTGGGATTATAATCGCCCATTTTCCACCAATAAATACTATAGCAATGGATACACAATGAAAACCAATCATTCTACAAAATTCAATGTGCTAAACTGAACATCTGCAAGCAGTTGTTGTTATCTATTTAACAAATCCTATAATGGAATGGCTAAACTTTAAAAATCTTTTTTTTTTTCTGTGATTAGATATGTGTCCAAAAGGAAAAATATACATATCTTAGATTCGGAGCCTAATTAGTCCATTTTCACCCTGCTGATAAAGACATATCCGAGACTGGGTAATTTATAAAGAAAATGAGGTTTAATGGAGTCACATTTCCACGTCGCTGGGATCATGCCTCCCGATCATGGTGGAAAGCGAAATGTATGTCTTACATGGCAGCAGGCAAGACAGAATGCGAACCAAGCGCGAGGGGCTTCCCAAGATGAGATTTGGGTGGGGACACAGCCAAGCCATATCAGAGCCTATATGTATGTTTATATATAGAATCCAAGTCTAATTTTGAAATAAAGATATAAACAATTATTAGCTTTTTAAAAAATGAAGCTAAAATATGATTTTTATGAACAAATTACCTTTGGATTATCAAATAAAATGTTGCATGTCTTTAATGAAAGCAGTGAGCTAGTATGTGAGTAAAACTACACATTTTAAAGCTGTGATCATCTAAGGCTTTGCTAAGGGAATTCCAGTTGATAACATGATCCATCCTCTTAATTAATAGCCACTTGGGAAGTACTAATGAAAGACTAACATGTATTAATTCATTCAATACACATGAGAGTCCAGTTATACATCCAGTGATACATCAGGTGCTGTAAAGGAGCTTGTAAAGGAGTTTAGTGGAGAAAGTGGGCATGTAAAGACTAATTATATGTAGGGTGAACAGTTCAAAAACAGAGGCCTGTATGACGTATTAGAAGCAGGAAAAGATAACCAGGGATGGCTTCACAGAGAAGGTGTTCTCTGAGCTCAAGTTTAAGGTACAAGTAAATCTTAACCCCGCCCCCAAAATGTAGAAAATGCCAACTCCATGGGCAGGTGCACTGTAGGGGCTCAATGATCGTAAGTTCTGTTATTCCCTCTCCTAATGTTCTTTTAAGCTGTGGGTTGTTATTGTTAAAACGTCTCTAGATCTCCCAAACTTCAACCTTGGCAGTCACGAATTCAATAATTAAAATTTTCCCATAACTGACACAAAGACACAATTATATTAAACATTAAATCTTAACTTGGTTGCCTTCAAAAAACTATACAGTCTAGAAAGATGATCCCAACATCTCCATTGTATACTTTATATACACCTCATATACAGTATTGTGTTCTGGTTATCAAATTCTCAGAGACATGAAGAAACATAAATCTGTACAGGGGATAGCGACAAGACAATGAAGGAATTTCAAGCTTTGCAAATAGAGTCAGTAGAAAGAACTATGTGTGTTTAGCCTACATTAAAAGGAAAACATTGCTTTTTATAATTTAGAATCTATCATGTGGTAGACACATTTGACTTATCCTGAATGTTTCCAAGTAATGTATTCAAGGCTAGGTAATAGAAGTCATAGGGTGATAAAATGTGGCTCAATTTAGGGAAGAACTTTCTAATGCTCAAACTCCTCATCAAGCTTAGAGCAAACAGTCTGATAGGGACTTAATGAGATATATTCAAATGTCACCTAATTGGCTGGACGGATGCACAGAAAAGTCCATTGCAGCATTGATATTCTGCGATTCTATAATATCTAATAGAAGCTGGATTTTGTTTTGTTTTTATTTAGTTATCCTTTTTCAGTCTAACAAATGATTCATGGAGAATATCAAGTAAGTCATTCTGTGAAATTTTTGCACCTCAAATTGTGTATGTAATATCCTATTATTCATATACATATAGAAACATGTTGGTGACTAATATTCACTCCTTAATATTTGTATGGTAAATGAAGTCAAAAAATACTCTTGATGTTAATTGACAGCCTTTGTAAATACCCCCATCAGTTTGGAATAGAAACAGGACCCTTGCAAAGATCAGAAGGCAATGTCCTACAGTGAGAAAATTGATACCATGAAACAGCAATTCTCTTTGAAGCTCAGAGAAGAGGTCCACAGAGGAAATTTAAACACAGAAAAGCCAAGATTTGCCAACTATGGGGGAAAAAATGTCAGCATCTGAAACTATTTCAAGCAAAAGTCTAATTTCTAGCAGTGGTAAATTGTCAAGACTGGGCTTGACAGGTCAAGAGGACCAGTGAAGGGTGCTTTCCTCCCCTAAATCTCGTGTCTTAAACAACTCTCATAGCAACTGGTTAGGAGGGTCAGAGGACCCAAGAAGCCAAAAGGCATTTGTCTAAGTATCTGTGGAGTTCACAGCCCATGTTATCCTTGGACATTACCCAATGACCTGGTGTGGACAGAATCCACTGGGCTTAGTTTCATGGAGATAAGCAAACACTAACAGCAACTGAAAGTAAACTTCAGAAACACATTTTTATAAAGGAGCCTGTGAGTCTGAGATTACACTTATAAAATCATCTGTACAAACACTCCTGGGAGCACCCCTCCCCCCAGCCAAATCATATGTATATGTATACACACAAGCCTTTTGAATTTTTATTTACATAACATAAAATTAATCATTTTAAAGTGAACAATTTAGTGGCATTTAGTACACTCACAATGTTGAACAACCACTGCATTTATTTAGCTACAAATATTTTTATCACACCAAAAGGAAACCTCATACATGTAGCACTCCTCTCCCTGCCTTTCCCAACCTGTAACAATCACCAATCTGCTTTCTGTCTCTAGGGATTTACCCATTCTTGATATTTTATATAAATGAAATACAATGGAGAAGTGGTCTTTTTTCACTTAGACAATTTTTTTAAAGATTAAAAAATCATTTATATACATTTTTTACTATGCTTTATTTTGGGGTCCAAATTTCCTTATTTTGGATGTTAAAAACAGCACTGTCTGTTTGTGTGGCTCTCCACAAAGTACCTTTACTCCCTTCGTATACTTTGATCATTACAGCTATTTTACAAAGCACTCAGGGATAACCTTATTATCACTATTTTACAGGTGAGAATATTGAGGCAAAGTGATATGCTCCAGCACCCCCACAGCAAAGTTGTGCAGTGATCTCTGGGCCCCTCATTCCACTGTCTTTTCTGCAGCACCACACAGGTTCCTATCTGAGCTCTTACTAATGCATGTAGCCAAGCCTTCTCACACTCAGAAGATCCTCACACTCAGAAGATATTCTAATATAGCCTAGGATCTGTATTTTTTTTTTAATTTCAAGAGCATATTTTAAATGAACAAAATAAATGGAAATAGCTTTTGGATGTATCATTACTATTTGCACTTAATAGAGAGCTGTTTTGACACATAACAGTTACATATGACTGGAAGTAAACTGTGCACACAAGACCAAGTGCACACTATTCCAAGTCCAAATCTCCTCTTGGAGTCAGTTGGAAGTCAGCTCAGCTGCCAAGTCTTCAGGTCTTGCGTGTTGTCTAGAGCTTGGCTTTTCTGTCTGTACAGTAAGAAAGTTGGATAGAAATGACCCCTCAGGTGTCTTCCAGATCAATATTTTACAACACTTAGCTAAGCACCAGCTCAAACTCAACACTGAACTCTTGTGCTCCATCCACACAAGGCGAATTACAACTATTTGAAAGATGAGTCAATCGAAACTTTTCTTTCATTATCAATGCCAACAGCCATCCCATTTTGCTGAAAATTTTCAGGACATCGTGAACATTCTTTATCAAACTCATTACCCCATCTAGATTTTATTGACTAAATATTTTGTATGTAAACAGACAATGCATAAAAAGGTCCTAGTAATTTGATGATGGCCACATTCTTGCCTTTCTGGTATAAGGCAACATTTCAGATGAGGAGCTCATTCCATGGTAGAGCTGTTCATATTCATTGCTCTTGAATTGTACGCAGTCAAATTAGAAGGACTGCCAAACAGCATTTTTAGCATGTTCATAGACATGTGTTTCCAACCTGGTGCTTAAGCCCAATCATTAACTTGCCATCAACCAAAAATTAATATCTGAATCTTGTTATGTCCCCTCTATAGATTTTGCCGGCTTAAGTTTTATTTTTAGTGGTGGCTTCTGCAATTCACCCAGGATAGGGGAGTAGTCAGATTTAGCAGGGCTAGACTGCCATCTAGAGACCAGAATTTGAGTTCCAACATCTTGCTCCTCAGTGAGCTTGCTCTTTAACAAAAGCAGCAACCTGCCGAATGAAGCTTGGCAAGGTGGGAGATGTACCCCGAATCTAGACATCATCAAGAGCAAGGAGCTTGTGGCCCGGCTCTGAAAGCCCTCCAGTCACTGAAGGTTAGGCAGGACCTTAATGACAATGAGTAGATCGAACCCTGTCCCCTGGCTCTGGAGTGAGCTCTTAAACTTTGTCTTATAAGCAGAACCCCATCTGCTGGAAGTGGAAACTACACTCCTTGCCAGTTCGAATTTTTACCCAGAAAGGAAGGAGTTCTTCTCTAGAGAAGAGAAGGCTAAAAATGTCTTTCATTTTATGTGAGAATCCAGTATCCATATTTCTCATGAAACTCAAATCTGCCTTTCATTTTTCTGCTTCAGCCTAACTTAAGTTTGTGTATCTTGGCCACATTTGATACCATCTTCTGCTTTTTGTGACTGCAGTTTAAAAGGACCAGTGGTCCCTAAGTTTTTGAAATTTGGATGTAAAGATATTGTTTCTAGTGTTTCCATCGAAGGTGCATAGTTTGGAAATCCCTCTCCCTGTCTTTTTTCCCAAAACTGTCCTTTAGGGCCCCATGCTAAGCCCATCTGTTCCATCAGACAGTCCTTTGATGAATGTGAAAAGGCTGGCTGGAGAGGTGCAGAGCTGAGACTGAGGTGGCTGAGATTTATTAACTCATGTCCATTTGGTAACTGTGTCTATAAGTTCCGCCCTGGGAATGTTTTAGAAATCAAAAATAGCAACTATTATTGTTAACCTCAAAATCGTAGGCCACAAGAGATCCCAATTTGCTGATAATTAAATAGTCAACTCTGTCCAACAGAATGTCATCCAAGAGTTTTTCAGCTAATGATGAGAGTAACCAAAAAAAAAAAAAAAAAAAAAAAAAAAAAAAAAAAAACCAGAGAGAGAGAGAGAAAACAAAAGGTGGACTATCTTGAAAGACTTTTATAAATAGAGGCTAAAGTGCACCATATGCATCCAAAATTCTAGTGATATCATATCTGGCTAAAGCTCACATCTTGGGAACTTTTAAATCCAAGAATTGCTTTTGATGCAGGTATTAAATGATTTTTGGAAAACAGACACTTCTGTGTAGTATGGTAGAAGAGGCTTGAGTTTTAGAATTCAAGCAACTGAGCTTTGGGTCTCTGCTCTCTCACTCACAAGAAAGCCTGGGTAAGCTTCAATTTCCTCATCTATAAAAGTTGGGGAAAATGACATGAAGTCAATATGACGATTAAACAGAATAACCTCTTTGAAAGTGGCCCACACATAGTTGGTGCTTAACAAATGCTTACATCATTTCTTTCCTTTAAGGTCTGACATCTGCCTTCCTTACCTGAGCCGTGCTCTGCAGCTGGAAACAAGGATGTCAATAATATTTGTTCTGATAATTTTGCTTCATCCCTAGAATGCTAAATCTTCTAAAGCAGTGCTTCTCAAGCTTGAATGTGCATATGAATCACTGGAGGATCTTATTAAAATACAGATCTAGTAGGTCTGAGATGTTTCTTGGAATTCTGCATCTCCAACAAGCTTCCAAAGGATGCTGTTGGTTTGGGGACTACATTTTGACTAGCAAGGCTCTAAATCAGGGGTTGGCTAACTACTACCCATGGGTGAACCTCCTGTGTCTGTAAATAAAGTTTTATTGGAATGCAGCCACATCTGTTCATTTACATATTACTTCTAGCTATTTTCCTGCTATAACAGTAGGATTTATGATCTGGTTCCTAACCCTTCTTGACCGCTGCTCGAAACCATTCTCTTTTTTGTTCCTGATGTGTAAACTAAGTTAATCACCTGCAGGAGCACTTGGAGGGCTGAGAGAGGAAAGAGAGGAGTAGATTAAGAGGGAAGGGTTGCTCCGTGTATTAGGTTCTCATTGCTACTGTTCTAAATTGTCACAAACTTAGTGGCTTAAAACAACACATATTTACTACAATATAACCCTATATGCCAAGCCATCAGCAATGCTGCATTCCTTCGGGAGGTTCTAGGGGAAAATCCATTTCCTTGCCTTTTCCAGCTCCTAGAGGCTGCCTACATTGCTTGGCTCATGGTCTTTTCCTCCTTCTTCAAAGTCAGCATGGTAGCATCTTTCTGACTCTTCATCTGTTGTCGTATCTCTCTCTGACCACAGCTATGAAAAGGACCTTTAAGGGCTCATGATTAAGTTAGACTCAGCTAGATAATCCAGGGAAATCTCCTCATCTCAAGACTCTTAACTTAATTACTTTTTCCATGTAAGATAACATATTCACAGGTGCTGAGGATTAAAGTGTGGATATCTTTGGGGATTCTGCCTACCACACTACCTCAAAGCATATTCTTCAAAACAACAATTTTCCAATCATTTCTCTTTTGTAATATGTTAACACAGCAGTCTTGATGATGAAAAGACGTTGGATGAAGTCACATGATGCAAAGACCATGTAACATGTAGAGAAGGTAGTCAAACGTTTACCTTTCTGTACTTCCCTGACTAAACAAGGGAAGTACAAGGTGTACAAAGATACCTCGTACATCTGTGCAAGTAGACACTGCATAACTCCGGGAGTGCCCTGAAGTTGCTCAGCGCACAAACTTTAAAACCATAGATGGAAGCGCTGTCCTTTCCATCCCAGCTGCCTCATCCTGGGATTAGAATTTGTCTACCCCTCTAGCTATTGATCATGATTAAATTGAATTCTTTAGAAATATTCTCATTAGCTCACACTGTATATAAAATAATTTGCTCACTTTAAGCATGCTGTAAAAAAAAAAAAAAAAACAACCTGAAAAAAAAAATGTAGGGAAACATGCATTACTAGGCATGGGATGAGACCACTTGAGTAGCAAGAAGCTTAAAAACCACTTGAGTAGCAAGAAGTCACCCAGCCTTGGGCTGGTACACAGTGTCCTCACCACAACAAGATCAAGCAACCCAGAAAGATTTGGGTTGGAATCTCCCAAGATTCCAAGAGGGAGAGAAAATGTCTACCTTTGGCCCTGGGGCAAGAAAGCAGGAATAGGAATAAAGAGAAGAGGAAGGTGCCTTCACAGAAATACTTCTCAGTTGCACCTGTAGCCTCACAAGAAAGATTTCAGATATGAATCCCTGGCAACTGCCTTCTAGGCTGTTAAGTTTAATCCTTCACATTTTGAGTATGTCATGGTACTCCATAAAAAAATAAAAATGAAAATAAAAAAATTTTAAAAAGCTTATTGCATAAGCCACTGTGACTCTCCTAAGCTCATTCTGTTCAACAATGCCAGCAATATAGTAACAGACAAGTGACCAAGAAAGTATATGTGACCCAGCCATTGTATAAGATTTTATTTTGCTGAAGGTCAAGATAAATTATCATGAAATCCTTGAATATACTGTTACAGGGTTCCTGGGGACAAAAGGTTTCCTTTCAGAAGAGCTTCTCAGAAGCAAAATGTGCTGTGTTTCAATCCTCAGCTAACTTTTAGTTAATGACTCTTGCCTTTTCTCCTACCAGCTCTGCTTATTAAAAGGAGAATGCAATCTGGAGTGTGTGCTGTCAGAATGAACAGCAGGGTCAGTCACTAATCCGAAGTTGTATGCCCCAGGATGCCTGCTACAGAATGGGGAACTGCTTACATTTGATTAACCTTCCAGGTAGAGAAATGGAGGCAGCTAGGGGTCTGCAGCTACATGACATGGTATAATAGTCATTTTAAAATATGGCATTCCTGGGGAGATGCAAGAAAAGTCACAGCATGAGGTGCTGACTTAGTATAGCGAATGAAGATTGTGTCTACACAATGGCGAGTAAGCCTTTGGGGGAAGGACATAACCAACCTGGGCATTCATTTTCTTCAATATATTTGTAACAATATGATAATCCCTTACATCTGTATGGTGCTTTATGAAGAGCATAATGCTTCAAGGGCATCACCCCATTTGATCTTCACCACTGTCTTTTGTGTCAAAGAGTTAGAATCCAGGAGTGCATTCCCCATTTAAAAAAAAAAAAAAAAATCATGATTAACTGTCAAAGCACTTTTCTCTTTCCAAGGCCTTTTCTTTGACAATACTTTAGGTATAAACAATGAAGAGGGGGGAAATATCATTGGATGGGGAATGGGGGAGTTGGGGTAGTTAGAGAGTAGACAAAATCATACAATGTTTGGAAAGACATCTCCTGAAAACGTTTCTCTCAGGCAGGAATGCTCATGGGTCAAAGAAAGCACAAGGTCACTTTTATTTCTGAGGCACCAGGAACAATAAGAATAAAAGACTTTACATGTTGTCTTTCCTAGTAGACGATGAGTTCCAGGTGGGCAGCGGTGCAGTAAAACACCTAGCACTTTTATAGATACTCAAATAACATTTGCCGACCAAATGGATGAATGGAATAAACAAAGCAAGAAGATCACCATAAAATTATCAAAACACAGTGATGCCACTGTCACGTTCGATCAAATACATGTGAGAAAGCTTGTGAAATACATATTCGCAGTGGCATCTTTTAAATACATTTGTTCTGACTCTCTAACCTGAGTTGTTATCATTAGTTTGATGCCATAATTTTACCATAAACCTGCTGTGGGTACCTCAAGTAATGCGTATTTTAATAATTGATTCCTTCAGCCAGCTATGCCCAGTGTATAGACTAGAACGTCTTCATTCTAACAAAACTCTGACGACAGAAATAGGAGCTTAAAAGTCTACAGTTTCCTCTCCTGCCTCATATTTTTGTTATTAAGCAAATATTCCTAATAATTCCTTTTCTACTTTAGAGTCAAAGAGCATCCTGGCTCTTCTTCCACCACTGGGCCTATTCCACCAACAAGCCTCTGAATTCTCACTTACTTACCAGTAGCCTCTTAAATTTGTGACAACAGATGAAAATCCACTCTTTTGCACCTTGTTTACCCAGATCAAGGCACACACTGTTATAAAGCCACTTTTGGTTGAAGAAAGAATTAAGAATCTGCCTTGTCGGTACTAGATTCAATTTTCCAAACCTAATTTTTAAAAAGGCTGTTATTACAAACCAAACCTTCATGCAAAAACCCAGCAAGAATCAGCCTTTTTTTAAGGAGTTTCAAATTCCTTTGTGTGACAACCATGGTTTAATAAATATGCCAAAATAGACATTGTTCTAGAGAGAAAGCAATAGAGATAAGAAATAACAGTGGGCACTTTTGCTTGAGTTGGGGTTGTAATTTCAAATAGAAGTACAGTATAAATTCTTTGGAAAGGAAAACTTGCTGGAATGTTAACTTTTTAGTCATCAGAAGATACTTGTGGACATTCGTCTTTAATCTCTAATTTTCTGTACAGCTATTTGTTAGCCTGATAACAGTGTGTTTTATGTTGTTCTCCATTAACCAGTGCTATAGTTTTATGAGGCATGTAGAGAAAGCGGAGGAGGATATCACCCTCCTTAGGAGTGTTATTATATTTTGTTGTTGTTGATTTTCAAAGGAATTTGGACAACCACCTTTGTTCAGGGGAAAAGGGAAGAGAAATGTTTTATTGCTGGCCAACTCCAAAATGTAGCAGTTGGCAGGACAAAAACCATTTCTTAAGTTTGAAAGAGATGATAAAAAGCAGTCTTAGCTATGTAAATAACTATGAAATCTTCATGACTTCTTTCTCAAAAGAAGGAAAAGAAAGGGAAAAAATAAGCATGTGGAAGAGTATTGTTCCTTTCTTTTTTTACAAAAGAGCCTTGAAATATGTTTAAAAATATTTTATGAGGTCACACTAAAAAAAAAAGAGTAATTGGAAGAAAAATTCTGCTTGTCTAAGCGAAGAGCACATTTGTAGCGGTAGGGTAAATGTTTTATCGATTGAGAAGCTGGGAAACTCAAGTCATTACTCACCACGGGCTAAAGAATAATTGCTAATGCTCTGGCGGAAAGATTAAAAACAGTTTCTGGAAGTATTTCTTACAATGATCAATGGTGTATCATCCCAGGCCATTGGATCTTCAATAACATTTTTCCCTTTTGGGATACAATCAATTTTTATAATATGATTCATTTGCCAGTGGGCATGCTTTCTTCATACGATGAAAAGGCACTTATGCATCTTATATTGTTGAAAAGTAATCTTATACAGCCAAAGATCAGGCTGTGGTGTAGAAACTCACCTGAATTCATCTCTATTTCAAATGGGTTTGTGAAATCTTCTAGGGTGGAGGTTGTTTGGGGGTGGGGGAAAGGCGGTGGGCAGTTGCTAGCTTCTTTGTTATTGCTTCGTTAACTCTTTAAAAATACTTTTAGCACACTCTGAAAACAGTCGTGATCGTCGTAACACTAAGATAGTGACGGAAGATGCTATATTAGATTTGAGCATATGCTGCTGTAAGCTTGACTCATTTACAACACTAATTACCATGGCAGAGCTCTCAGGTCAAGGGTTGGCTTACAGCTGTCTACTGGCTGCCCACATCTGACAAGGCCTTCAGCATCCTGCAGCAGAGCTCAACTTCGCTCCACTGCTGCTGAATCCATCAGTGCATCTCTGCTTTAATAAATAACAGCTTCAGTCATGAGAGGATGTGCTGATTCCAAAGTTTCTCCCAGGAGAAAAAGCACTGAAAGCTTGGGCACAGCCACTTTTAGGCTCCAGCTTGCCATTCGACTTGTGGTGAGAGAACAGGATGACCCCACGTCCAGGATCTGCCAAATGAAGAGGGAAAAAAGAAGAGGATGAAGGAGAAAAAGAGCAATACAGCCAAGCCCAGCAAGTGATACAATGTTCTTTTGATGGGTGACATGCACCCCAACCTGGAATTTTGTTTGCCTCTTAGAACAATAACGTTTATGAGATTACAGAATGGTTAATTCCCTTTCTCCCTATTCCAAAGTCTCCTCAATCAACACTCTGGCCTTATACCCATGGCACTGAACATCCAAATTAAAATAAAAGAAAACAAAATAATTATTGAAAATATGGCTTAGATTGCTTATATTTCAAATATCTCCTTGTTTGATAGTGATATTATACCCAGCCTAGTTTCCTGACCACAGCCCCACAAGTGTTTCCATTTGAATGTTTACCATGGTCTAGACACACTCACTCACTACTTTTCAGTTTTGCCTGTTTCTAGTCTATTTATTTGGTGAACCCGGGTCATTAGATTCTTATTTCTTTTTTAAAAATTTCAGAAGAAAAAATATTTAATCTCAAAAATATAAAAATTGAAATATATTATTAACATGTCTACAATGATTTAGAGATTTTACTAAATAAAAAAGCCCTTATGTTTCTTCATAAGGTCATTGCAATTTTAGTTTTCCCAAAAGGAAATTTTAAATCATTCTTCTCATCATAAAAAAGAAATGGTTTTTTTTTTTTTTTAGTACTTGCTTAAGCCCAGCACCAAGTAAAAGCCAAATACTCATCAGATACATCTTATAAATATTCAGCTTTTTATTTGTTTTTACAACAACCCTACGAAAGTACGGTTTTTGCTTTTTCTTTTTTACAAATTAGGAAATTGAGACATAAAGAGGTTAAGTAACACTACTAACCATGGCCACCAAGCTAGGTTCTGGCAGAGCTCAGGATGGAACCAGCTCTGTCTACTCTGATGGCAAGGTTCTCACCTCACTGTGTTTCACACGCCATCAGTTTTACTGGCTCCCAATTTGCTCAGAGTATGGATATAATCATATAGGTTAACTTACACTTCTGAACCCAGAATTCAAGACCTTCCCTAATCTGTTCCTCATGAACCACCCTACCAGTGTTATCTTTGGTAACTGATACTCTAAATCTTCCATGCCTGACGAAATGTTCTTTTTGCTATTTTGTCTACTTGTGCCTTATATCTTTCTTCCTTTCCAACATTACTTCTGCTGCTGCAAATATCACATCCCAAATTGACCCTGCTAGAGGTTCTTTCTCACCACTCTGAACTTCTACTCCTCTTTGTTTTATACTACTTTGAGAGTATTTTGTGTTTCCTTATAGTCATCTAAATATGTCATGTATTTTATTTCTATATTTGCATCCATCTTGGTGTCTAACATCATGCAAGGTTCACAATAAGGTCTGAATTAACGTTTGCTGAATAAATGAATAAAAGGTAGACATAACAATGTCGGTCCATCAGGAATAACAGATACTCTATTGAGAATGCCTTTTTAAAACTGTTTTATTTTTTAATTTTTTTAAAATTTTTGGAGACGGAGTCTTTCTGTGTCACCCAGGCTGCAGTGCAATGGTGCGATCTCGGCTCACTGCAACCTCTGCCTCCTGGGTTCAAGTGATTATCCTGCCTCTGGGATTACAGGCGTGCACCACCACGCCTGGCTAATTTTTTGCATTTTTATTAGAGACAAGGTTTCACCATGTTGGCCAGGCTGGTCTCAATCTCCTGACAGGTGATCTGCCCACCTTGGCCTCCCAAAGTGCTGGGATTACAGGCATGAGCCACCATGCCCGGCCGAAATGCCATTTTAAAACACTTCCAGATGTGCAAGTCATTCCCATAACATAATTTTAGATTTTTAACCTAGCCAAGAATTAATTAGATCTTGGTCTTTGGATGGTGTGTTAATTTGCTCAGGGTGCCATAACAAAATAGCACAGACTGAGTGGTTTCAACAGCAGAAATTTATTCTCTCACAGTTTCTGGAGGCTAAAAGTCCAAGATCAAGGTGTCGGTAGGGTTGGTTTCTCTCTCCTTGCCTGGCCGACTTGTGTCTTCCCACTGTGTCCTCACATGGCCTGTCCTCTGTGCTTGTCATCCGTGGTGTCTCTTCCTCTTCTTACAAGGGACACTGATCAGATTGGATTAAGGCCCACCCTAATGGCCTCATTTTAACTTAATAACCTCTTCAAGGACCTATTTCCAAATACATTTTGAGGTACTGGAGTTTAGGGCTCCAACTTATATATTTTGGAAAAATGCAACTTAGCCCATAATAGGGAGGTTTTTGGGAAAAGATAGAAGGTGCTATATGAGGATGAAAACATTAACAAGTAAAATGATTAGTTTGCAAATAACCATTTAGAGTCCCTGGTCCTATCATGCAGCCTTAGTTTTATTTGAAGAGTGGGCCACTTTGTTTAATGGTGAATCTGTCAGCAAATCCGAAAATACCTGAATTATACAATTTATAGTAATCATAGTGAACACCCAAGGCAATTTCAATTACAGAGCAATTCATCAAGTATGAATTAGGACAGGAAGAGTCTGAAAACACAGACTGAGTTAGAGTGAGAGATGTTGTGTATGCAAAATTTCTTCTCCAATACAAAGGTGGTGGTGGTGGGGGGCGTCTCTGCAGAATGATATAACAAAGGATGACTATTCCAAAAATTGTGTTTGCTCCAGCTCTTGGAAGATACTTTTGATGCTCCAACGAAGTAGAAAAGAGCTCATAGATTTTCAAGGCTGCAACTCAAGCCAGAGGTATGCTGTTAACGGTTCAAGACAGGGGAAAATTGTAATATATGGCCTCCAAATTTACACTCTTCCTGACCCGGGTAATGAAACATGAACCACACATTCAGCTTTTGATAAAGTAGTGCTCAGTTGTGCAGTGAGGGACTGCAGGTAAGTATTTATTTCTCTGACGCAATCCGAACTTGTCCTTGACTGGCAAGGCTTTTGCATTAACCCTTTTTGCAGAGGATTCCGAGGAGGTTGGTCCCTGGTGATGAAGTTTTACTACATTTACCACCCATCCTTCAGATTTTCATTTTCTTGTAATTATTTCAGTTCTGTATGCTATTGCTGCTTCAGTTCTGCATGCTATTGCTGCTGTTACAACAATAACACCATCTTGAATGATTACAAATTGCAGTTGAAGAAAAGGAGATAATTTCTATGCAACATTTAGTCAGCCTTTAGCAAGCAAAAAATTAAAAAAAAAAAAAGGTCTGTGAGTCCATTTGCATTGCTATAAAGGAATATCTGAGGCTGGGTAATTTCTAAAGTAAAGAGCTTTATTTGGCTCATGGTTCTGCAGGCTGTACAAGAAGCATGGCACCAGCATCTGCTTCTGGCAAGGGCCTCAGAAAGCTTATAATCGTGGTGGAAGGTAAAGGGGAGCCAGTATGTTACATGGCGAGAGAGGAAGCAAGAGAGAAAGGTGGAGGTGCCAGCTCCTTTTTTAAATAACCAGCCCTCATGTGAACTCACAGAAGAGTTCACTCATTACCATGAGGAGGACAGCAAGTGATTCGTGGGGGATTGGCCTTCATAACCCAAACGGCTTCTACTAGGTCCACTTCCAATATTGGAGGTCACATTTCAACATGAGATTTGGAGGGAACAAAACGTTCAAAACATATCAGCAAGCCATCAGAACTTCCCATCTCAGAGATGCACCATCCTTGGGCAGTTTTGTCATTTTGGAAACATAGAATGTACTTACAGAAACCTGGCTGGGATAGCATACTATGTACCTAGCTATATGGTACAGTTTATTGTTTCTAGGCTACAAAACTATGCAGGATGTTACTGTATTAAATACTGTAGGCAACTGTAACACAATGGTAAATGTTTTTTGTATCTAAACATAGAAAAAGGACAGTAAAAATATATCTTATGAGACCACTGTCATATATGTGGTCTGTCATTGACCAAAATGTCTTTATGCGGAACATGACTATATTTCTGTAGTGAGAGCTTCAAAGTGAAACATAAGGTTTGGCTCCAAGGAAGAAGGAAGGGGTGTTTGTGTGTGCATGTGTACATATGTGTGTGCTTGCATTCGGGTATTCTAAGTGGGATGAAGAAGACCATGACTTTGGGGAAGAAAAATGGAATCAGTCTTTGAAGGAGAGAGCTAAAAGAATGGGCTCCAGGCTGGGCAGCTTGTGGAAGAATAACAAAGAAGACCTGACACTCACCACTTCATGGAAAGGGCACTGGAACAGAAACCAAAAGAATAAAGACCAGTAACAGTCCAAAGAATGGAGGGGCCGTTTAATCCCATGGGAGAAGAAAGGTTATAGCTTTGAGCTGAGTATGTGTCTCAGCTTCTGGGAAGGTGGCTTGCACAGGGACTTGGAGTGTACCCTCAAGAAAATGGCACGTGAGGGCCCACAACCCTTACTGGGGTGGCATGGAGGCAGCAAAGCTAGGACTTCAGCTGGGCATCACCTCAGCAACCTGGGAGAGCAAAAGACCATGGAAGATTGTGGCAAATTCCAGGCTCAGTCTCTACTGCCTACCATAAAAAGCTGTGGGAGCGGCCAGGGCCTCCCAGAAAATGAACAGAGGGTCTTCGGTATGTAAAATGGGCTTTTTCACTATCTGTGCACCCTGACTATACACTCAGAGGCAAAACATGTTAGAATCCACTCAACACACGGTTGTTTAAGAGACCCAAACCCTTTAAGAAAAATTCAGTGGCATCACACAAAGTTTATTGAATATGAAAGTACAAACAGAGTTTCATTCAGTAACTAACCAGCTATGTGGGTTTAGGACAGTTGTGTAATTTCTACGAGCTTCAGCTTACTTGTGTACAAAATGGAAATAATTGCCTCATAGAGGTAATGAAATGGAAGTGAAAGCATAGTGTAAATATTTATTGAGCACTTATTAGGTACTAAGTATGAACAGCAGTTTCAGCAGTTGAATAAGGAAGGCAAAACCTTGGCCCTCATGGGGTATAGAGGCTTACATTGGAGTCAGGGCATATGCCACTTAGTGATCATCAACACTTACCTGCTTCGTTCCCCTCAAAATTAGGCTGGAGCTTTCAGACTTGATTCTAAAAACTAGATACAGGTGAATGTGATATGGAAAAAAACTGGGCTCAGGCTATGGGATGTAGATGGATGCGATATAAGGGGACTGGGGTCTGGACATGAGATTTAGAGATTCAGGTAGATGTGGTGCGAGGGGACTTCAATCTGGCAATGGGATGTGGGTGGATGTGGTGTGAGGGCCTGGAGTCTAGCAATGGGATGTAGGTAGATGTGGTACAAGGCCCCTCTAGTCTTGGCCCTCAGAAAACATTTTGCATGATCATCCTGCTGTCCCTCCCCTTCTGTGGTGACTATAGAGGCCACATATTCCACATGCTGCAGCTACAGATGTGTAAGAGCTATACAGCCTACATCTGACAGTGGTAGGAGTCAACAACAGATTGCATTTCAGAATTGATCTGCTCCCACACATAGCCTCTCTCTAGCAAACCTGAGGCATGCCAACATGGCCCTCCATGAGAGTGAATGAGCTTGGAAGCACATCCTCTTCCAGTTGAATCTTGAGATTGCTGTAGCCCTGGCACCTTAGTGGTACCGTGTTGAGAGACCTTGAGCCAGAGGCATTAAGCTAAACTGCACTCAGACTCCCGACCCACAGAAGCTATGAGGTTGTAAATGTTTTGTCATTTTAAGCTTCCACATTTTGGGATCATTTGTTACGCAGCAATAGATAATCAACACAAACCCACAGTCTCATCCATAGGTGAATGGATAAACAAACTGTGGCACATCCATACAATAGAGTGCTCCTCAGCAATAAAAAAGAATGAATGGTTGATACATGCTACAACATGGATGAGGCTCAAAATATTTATGTTGAATGATGGAGACCAAAAAAAAGAGTACCTACTGTGAGATTCCATTGATATAAAATATAGAAAATGAAAACTAAACTACAGTGGAAGAAAGCAGATGAGTGACTGCCTAGGAATGGGGGAGGGACCAAGAAAGGTTGGGGGCAAAGGATTACAAAGAGGCATGAAGAAACATTGGGAGGCGATGAATATGCTCACTGTCTTGATTGTAGTGATGGTTTCACAGATATAAACATACCAAAACTTATAAAAATGTACCCGCTAAATATATGCACTTTATTAGCTCAGTAAATGAATTGTAATTCAATAAAGTTTTTAAAAATGTCTTTGTCTGTCTATACAACTCTGCAATGACCCTTTTTACTGAAAGAACTGATTATTTTTTCCAGCACTTTGTAAATCCAGTGATGTCCTCTGCATCCTAGTCTTGCATTTGATAAACTTGGACTCTCCTATTCTGTGTTTATGAATCTACCCACTTAGGATTCTCTATTAAAAGAATACCGTCAATTATAACACCCACCTCCTTTCAAAATAATGAGCTATTAAAAATCATTGTCTCTCCACTCGTCTAGTTTGTAGATAGTTCATTTACTCTTCCAGCACTGACCTTCGTCTTCAGACGACATCCCCTTGAGACAAAACCCTGGACTCCTAGATTTGTGCATTCCCAACCCAGACACAAGCTAAGGAAGCTTGTCAGATGAGTGTTTGTTCAAACAAGTTTATCGGCGTGTAAAGAGGGATCAAGGATGCATTCTATACATTGTAGATCTGCAGGGAAAAAACAAGACTAAACAACAACAACAACAAAAAACCCTCTCGAAGCCTCAGCCTTCAAGGTTTTAATTGAGGCGGAGGGTTAGAGGGTTGAAGCCAGTCCTCATCTTTTCAGACCTCTTTACCGTAATTTGATGGGGTTTTGCTTCCTGATATGAATTGCCACACTTATTGCTAGTCTTCACTCACTCATCTCTTTAACTTCCCCACTGCTTTGGCAGCTATCTGAAGAGTCATCAGTCTACCAAACTTGGACATGAAGTGCAAAATCTAGATAAAATTCTGATATCACCTTAACACCTTCCAAATTATGGATTCAAGCTGTTGAAACCTTTTTATGGCTGAATAAGTGTCCAGAAGCCATAACTTAGAAGATGCTTAATACATTCTATAATGAATGAGTTAACGGATCCTTTAACTTCTGTAGAGCCGAATACTGGTCAGTGGTTTTAATTATTTCCTGATTGGATGAATTACATTTATTATTTCTAGGATTTGCTAAGGAAATGGTTCCAAATAACATTTTAGTTAATGGACATATACAAATAAATACATGTTATAGGCATAGCCATTTACAAAGTCATAATTTAATTGTATACTTTTTATGATGAGAGTTATATTACAAAGTTATCAACAAACTCTGTTATATCTCACTCCTAAGAAAAGACTTGCTACGAGTCTCTTGAATATTTTCAGTAACAGTATGCCTATCTGATCCTGTGAAATTTCTTTCTCCATTGTGAGTGTCAAAGAGGACTGTAGACAGAGTGTACACGAGCCATCAATGGCTTCGCCTGACATCTCATTCTCTTCTCATGCCTGCTTTATTTGTTTACTCTTCTTTCCATTCTCTTGTCATCTAACACCACAGCAACTCTCTTAGCTTTGCAGAGCAGGTGATGTTTGTTTATGACAAAGCTGGGGCAAGGCTGAGGCAGGCCAGAGGTGACATGTACAACCCCATGCTTTTTTCTAGTATCGTAGTGTCATTTTAAAACCAGAGAATTAATTTAAAGTCAGCAGCATATGGGAGCTAAAGGATAAGGATACAATGAATCAGAAGGCAAACATCTACTAGAATAGTGTATGTGAATAAGAGGTGGGGCTCTGGAGTTTGAATCAAAGATGATGAAAAGAGAATATGACATCAGTTCCACGGAAGGAAAACCTAAGGGGCTGCTCCTCCATGCTGGGTAAATTATGGAGAAAAGTAAATGAAGTCTGAATTACAGCTCCATTACTAAAAGCTATGTGACCTTACTGTCTCAATGTCCTCGTCTATAAAATGGAGATAGTAATATTTAATATACTCATGTCCCAAATCCAACATGTGGTAAATAATATAAAATGCATAAATATTTTAGAATATTTCCAAACACATAATAACTTCTTAGAAAATGATGCAGTATTTCTGAAATATATTCCAAAGTGTACTAAGAGGAAATTTTATTTTATGGCTTGTTACTATGCATTATATAAAAAAATAGCTCTGTGGTAAAATTATTTATAATATGTGAAGTTAAATAATTTTAAGTTGTTTTAAAAAATGTTGGAACTCTGAAAGCCTTTAATATAATAATATTTATGGGAGAGATATTATATCTAGAATTTCCCAAATTTATTGGACCAGAGAGCCATTTGGCTACATTCTGTGGAACACCCATTGGCAGTGATCAGTTACCTCATAGAAAACCAATAATTCACTTAGGGTACTAACAATGAGAAAGGTTAGCTCCAATGAATTTGTTCACTTCTAGAAAAAAGCTAGTTTTAGTTTACATGTATTTTGTATTTTAAAGTCAAATATTAATTTCTTATGTAGTTTTATTACATAATAAATGTGAAATAAGTATCAGAAGCACCAAAAGCTTCTCAATATTCATGACTTCTAAAGGCCCTAATTCAGCCCAGCTCTTGGAGAAAAACTAGTTTATTATGGCTTGACTCTACCCACACAAAATTAATAAATAAGAGGACCTTTGCGTATATACTCAGTAATGGGATGGCTGGGTCAAATGGTATTTCTAGTTCTAGATCCTTGAGGAATCGCCACACTGTCTTCCACAATGGTTGAACTAGTTTACAGTCCCACCAACAGTGTAAAGGTGTTCCTATTTCTCCATATCCTCTCCAGCACCTGTTGTTTCCTGACTTTTTAATGATCACCATTCTAACTGGTGTGAGATGGTATCTCATTGTGGTTTTGATACATATTAACAAACCTGCACATTGTGCACATGTACCCTAGAATATAAAGTATAATAAAAAAAGAAAAAAGAAAAGATAACAAATAAATGCCAAAAATAAAAATAAGAGGACCTAGTAGGTAAGAATACTCAGTATCACTCAGGAATTAGAGAACTCAGAGCATTAATGGAGTTTTTTAATGATAAAGGGTCTGTTTACCAAGAAAATGAAACAGTTTAAAATATGTATACACCCTAAAACTAAAAGGCAGAGGGACCACCCTGGTGGGCCTGGCAGGCAGAGTCACCAGTCTAGTGGGCCCAGAGGACAAAACACTGAACCAAAGAGGACTATTCCCAAGCATTACAAATCTTTGCTCTGCTAGACTTCATACTTGCTTGAGACTTGTGACTTCTTTTTTCTGTTGAAGTTGTTCCTTTTGGAATGTCTGTTCTATTTGTGCCTCACCATTGTATTTGGAAGCAGATAATGTGTTGTCTTATGGTTTCCTTAGGTTCACAACTAGAGAGAAATTTTGCCTCAGGACAAATCATACTTTGAGTCTTACCTATACCTGATTTAGCTAATATTTAAATGAGATTTTGGACTTAGAGCTGATACCGGAGTGGATTAAGATTTTGGGGGCTATTGGGATGGGGTGCATGTATTTTGCATGTAAGAAGTACATGAATTTAGGGGGACCAGAGGAAAGAGTGTTATGGGTTAATATGCATTCCCCTGATATTCATAGTTTGAAATGTTAATGCCCAGCACCTTGAAATGTCAGTGTATTTGGAGATAAGGTCTTTAAAGCAATAGTTAAGGTTAAATGAGGTCACTGGACTGGAACTTAATTCAGTATGGCTGATGTCTATGTCAGAGTAGTTTGGATGTAGACATACATAAAGGAAAGAACGGGTGAAGATAGAAAAAGAAGATGACCATCTGTAAGTCAAGGAGACAAGCCTCAGAAGAAACAACCCTGCCGATACCTTGGTCTTGAACTTTTAGCATCCAAAACTGAGAAAATCAATTCCTGCTGTTTAAGCCACCCGGTCTGTGGAACTTTGCTATGGCAGTCCTAGAAAACTAATACAAATCAAAACTACATGAAATACACCTGACAGAATGAAAAAGAGAAACAGGCAGATCCATAATTACAGTCGCAGATGTCAACACTTCTTTTTAAATAATACATATAACTAATTAATAGAAAAACAGTAATGATATAGAAGAACTGAACAATGTTAGCAGTCAACTAGCTATAATTGACATTTGTATTATAATTTGTGATTGTGATTGTTTTGTCACTGAATTGACATTTATATAATACCACCAAACAATAGCAAACACATATATTTTTAAGTGCATATATTCACCAAGATAGAACATATCTTGGGTCCCAAAAGAAATATTAATAAATTTCAAAGAATTAAAAATCATAAAATGTATGTTTTCTACTAACAATAAAATTAAACTAGAAATCAGTGACAGAAAGATTACAAGAAAGTCTCCAAACTAGCCGTTTAGCAATATGCTTCTAAACAATCTGTGGGTCAAAGAAGTAGCAAGAGACATTTAAAAATATGTTGAACTGAATGAAAATAAATTTACAATGTTTCAAAATTTGTAAAACGCAACTAAATCAGTGCTTAGAAGGTTTTTCAAACATTACATGCTTATATTAGAAAAGAATAAAGTTATCAAATCAACAATCTAAGCTTCCACCT
This sequence comes from Macaca fascicularis, assembly GCF_037993035.2. Classification (NCBI taxonomy): domain Eukaryota; kingdom Metazoa; phylum Chordata; class Mammalia; order Primates; family Cercopithecidae; genus Macaca; species Macaca fascicularis. Next base: position 113,261,866 of record NC_088389.1, read on the forward strand.
GAAAATCAACAAATTTTAAAACAACCATAAAATAATAAAAATTAATAAAAATAAAACCTTGCTTTAAAAAAGCCCAGCAACTGAAATCTTGCTTTTAAAAATCTTGTCTTTTAAAATTGATGAACTTTTAACCATATGGTCAAAGATAAAAGAGAGATGACACAAATTACTAGTAACAGGAATGAGAGACGGGATATTACTCTCAATGATGATGCCTTTATAAGGATAATAAGGGGATACTACAAACAACTCTATACACATAATTCAACAATTTAGATGAAATGAAGCAGTTCCTTAAAAAACACGTAAAAGCAAAACTCTCCAAAGTTGAAATAGATTAACCGAAGGGTCCTTAACTATTTAACAATTTGAATTTACAGTTGAAGTCCTCCAAAAAGAAATCTACAGACCTAGATCATTTTACTAATAATTCCACTAAATGTTCAAGAGGAATTAGCAATGATTCTAAATGTATCTTTCAGGAAACAGAAGAATCAGAAAACACTTACTAACAATCCTTCTTTAGGCCAGCATTATCCTGACACCAAAATAAGACCAGACACTTCAAGAACTCTATAGACTAGTAGCCCTCATGAACATAGATACAAAAATGTTCTCAAGAAATACCAGCAAATTGGATTCAGGAATATACAAAATGAATAATAATTATATACAACCAAGTAGAATTTATCCCAAGGCTGGTTAAATATTTGAAAATTGCTCAAGGTAATCCACCAAATTAACATTCTGAAGAAGAAAACCCATATGGCTCTATTAATAAATGCAGAAAAAAAGTTTGACATAATTCAAAATTCATTCACTATAAAAACTTTCAGTAAACTAGGGATAGAAAGGGACTTCTACAACCTGACAAAAGGCATCTACAAAAATCTTACAGCCTAAAACACACTTAAAGGTGGAAGATTGCTTCCATCAAGACAAGCAAAGAGGTAAGAAAATTCTTTCTCAATACCCCTTGATATCACACTGGAAGGCATTGTCATTTTAAAAAGCAATAAAAATAATTAAAAGGTACACATATAAGAAAGGAAAAATTTAAACTGTTCCTATTTATAGATAATCTAATTAGGTAGAAAATTTCAAAGATTATACAAAAAGCTTTCTGTAACTGAAATAGGGGTTTAACTAAGTGACAGGATCCACAGTCAATACAGCCACAAAATTTCTTTTCAGATTTCCATATACTAACAATATATCATTGGAAATGAAAATTTTATAAATAGATATCTCAATATCTCCCAAAATGAAATATATAAGTAATTTTCGAAAAACACTTTCAGGATCTATATGCTGAAATACATGAAGTGTGAAATATATCAAAAATACAAATAAATAGAGAACATACATGTTAATGGAGTGAAAGACTCAGAATCGTAAAGATCTTCATTTTATCCATATTGATTTCTATTATTAATGAACAAATTTCATTAAAAATCCTATTAAGATATTTTTGCTGATATAGACAAAATGATTCTAAGATGTGACCCAAATCTAAACAGAAATACATTTCTTTTATGTACACTTTGCACACATAGCCCACAGACAACTGTGTACAGTATTTTAAATAATTATGTGCACGAAACAAAGTTCACAACCAACAAAAAGCCAAGGTGTCACTGTCTCAGGTGCCCATGTGGACAATCTGTGGTTGCTTGGCAATTACCATCATTCCTGACTGAATTTATGTGTTACAGATAAGCAATCATTTTCTTACATTTCTTCACACATAAGTACTTAACAGTAAAAAAGATAACATGCCATTAATACCATGAACAAATGATGTGTTCAGGGTAACTGAGCAACACAGTAGCATCACCCACCAGAATACCTGTATCAGCTGTTAAACAACAGCAACACCAAACATTGGCTTTCAGTCTTCACCTACAATGCTGTGTTTTGACTAAAAGATTATTGTACATTGTATTTTATATTTTTAATTGCAAAGTAACATTAGAAGCAATTGAGAGCCTGGGAAGTGAGCCTCTAGGGTTGAGGAGTCATTCTGAATAGACTGTGTGTGTTATATGCCTGCATTTTGACTGTGATCTGTGGCATGAGATCAGGAGAGGAATTTTTCACTAATAATGTATCACTTTAACACTCAAAAAGTTTTGGATTTTGGAGTATTTCACATTTCGAATTTTCAGATTAGGGAAGCTCAGCCTACATATCCTTATGATACGATCCAGCAATCTTCCTCCTGGCTATTTACCCTAGAGGTAAAAACACGTATGTTCACCCAAAACCCTATAAATGGATGTTTATAACAGCTTTATTCTTAATAACCAGAAGTTGGAAATAAGCATATTTAATGAATGACTGGATAAACAAGCTATTGTATATTCATAGATGGAATATTATCTATCAATAAAAAATAGAGTATTGACATACATGAAGGCATTATACTGAGTGACAAAGGCCATTCACTACAAGTCATAAACTGTATGGTTCTATTTATATGTCATCATGGAAAAAACCAAACCTATAGTAGAGGACAGATCTGTGTTTTCTAGGATTTAGTGGTGGAAGTAGGACTTCAAAATCCTTCATCTAGTTTGAGGATAGGATTTGATTTTTACTTATCATTTATTCTGTTTGTTTATTTTTAATGTACATAAAGCGTTTCTATTCTGGGAGCCTACAATTTTGGAAAGTGAAAAGAAAACAAAAATTCATTATTATTATTTTTTATTTCCTGACATGTTTTTTCTTCCCTAATGCAGTGACCATAGATGGCTGAGCCAATTGAATAGGAAGGACTAAAGACAGGAGGACATAACAGTAGTGACATTCATTTACTGATGAGTAAATTCACCCAAGGTCACATAGGGAGTAAGTGACAAAAGGGCATTGAAAATTGAGTCATAAGAACTATCGTTGGGGTGAAAAAAGCAGGAGGGCAACATTATAATTTCGTGGGCCCAGGCACTTTTACCTTTCTGGACTCTTATTTCCACAATACTAGTAATTTTTTTTTATATAATTTTAAATACTTCAACATTTTTTAAATTTAAAGCAAAATTTAATAGAGTTTTCACGGGCTCTAAAATTTTCATTTTCTTTACATTTTCATTTGAAGAAAATTAAAGTTTTTTTCCAACCATAAAAGCTCATTTTTTTCCTGATTTTTTTTTATTATACTTTAAGTTCTAGGGTACATGTGCACAACGTGCAGGTTTGTTACATAGGTATACATGTGCCATGTTGGTGTGCTGCACCCATTAACTCGTCATTTACATTAGGTATATCTCCTAATGCTATCCTTCCCCCCTCCCCCCACCCCATGACAGGCCTCGGTGTGTGATGTTCCCTTCCTGTGTCCAAGTGTTCTCATTGTTCAGTTCCCACCTATGACTAAGAACATGTGGTGTTTGGTTTTTTGTCCTTACGATAGTTTGCTGAGAATGATGGTTTTCAGCTTCATCCATGTCCCTACAAAACACATGAACTCATCCTTTTTATGGCTGCATAGTATTCCATGGTATATATGTGCCATATTTTCTTAATCCAGTCTATCATTGATGGACATTTGGGTTAGTTCCAAGTCTTTGCTATTGTGAATAGTGCTGCAATAAACATAGGTGTGCATGTATCTTTATAGCAGCATGATTTATAATCTTTAGGGTGTACACCCCGTAATGGGATGGCTGGGTCAAATGGTATTTCTAGTTCTAGATGCTTGAGGAATCGCCACACTGTCTTCCACAATGATTGAACTAGTTTACAGTCCCACCAACAGTGTAAAGGTGTTCCTATTTCTCCACATCCTCTCCAGCACCTGTTGTTTCCTGACTTTTTAATGATTGCCATTCTAACTGGTGTGAGATGGTATCTCATTGTGGTTTTGATTTGCATTTCTCTGATGGCCAGTGATGTTGAGCATTTTTTCATGTGTCTGTTGGCTGCATAAACGTTCTTTTGAGAAGTGTCTGTTCATATCCTTCACTCACTTTTTGATGGGGTTGTTTTTTTTTTCTTGTAGGTTGTTTGAGTTCTTTGTAGATTCTGGATATTAGCCCTTTGTCAGATGAGTAGATTGCAAAAATTTTCTCCCATTCTGTAGGTTGCCTCTTCACTCTGATGGTAGTTTCTTTTGCTGTGCAGAAGCCGTTAGTTTAATTAGATCCCATTTGTCAATTTTGGCTTTTGTTGCCATTGCTTTTGGTGTTTTAGACATGAAGTCCTTGCCCATGCCTATGTCCTGAATGGTATTGCCTTAGGTTTTCTTCTAGTGATTTTATGGTTTTAGGTCTAATATATAAGTCGTTAATCCATCTTGAATTAATTTTTGTATAAGGTGTAAGGAAGGGATCCAGTTCCAGCTTTCTTTAAAGTTCATATGGAACCAAAAAAGACCCCACATTGCCAAGACAATCCTAAGCCAAAAGAACAAAGCTGGAGGCATCACGCTATCTGACTTCAAACTATACTACAAGGCTACAGTAACCACAACAGCATGGTACTAGTACCAAAACAGAGATATAGACCAATGGAACAGAACAGAGCCCTCAGAAATAATACCACACACCTACAACCATCTGATCTTTGACAAACCTGACAAAAACAAGAAATGGGGAAAGAATTCCCTATTTAATAAATGGTGCTGGAAAAACTGGCTAGCCATATGTAGAAAGCTGAAACTGGATCCCTTCTTTTCTCCTGATTGTAAAAGAAACTTCCCTGTATAGTATAATGTGGATACACATCATTATAAATTTGATTAAACTCATAAAACGTATGACACCAAGAGTGAACCCTAATGTAAACTATGGACTGTGGGGGATAATGATGTGTTAATGTAGGTTCATCATTTGTAACAAATGTATCACTCTGGTGAGGAATACTTTTAGTGAGGGAGGCTGTGCATGTTTGGGGGTAGAGGGTATATGGGAATTCTCTGTACCTTCCTCTCAGTTTTGCTGTGAACTACTCTAAGAAATAAAGTCTCTTAAGAAAAAAAAATTGTTGTGGCCTCCTAAATGTATTAGGGGCCCCCAACAATGTGCCTGCTATGTCTAATGGATAAGCTGTGCAGTACCTGCAAAGTCGTCACTAATCTAAAAATTGGAAAAGTTCTTTAAATGTCTTAAAGGAAAGGCATGACAGTAGTATTACAAAAATGATACTTCTGACTCCAGGATGTCTAAAGCAGACTTCAGGGAAAGAGTTGACACACAGTTGTCACATTGGTAGGCAAATGCATTTGAATCTGTGGGTCTTCAAATTTTCTTTTTAATAAAATAACTCAGACTCTTTCATCCACACTTGAATACTATATATTGTCCAGGTGATGGTGAAGAGAAAACAAATAATGAAGGGATCAGATCCCAGGTTTTTGGAAAACTGTCAATCAATTACATAGCTTGCTTTCTCCATACTTGCAGCTACCACACCAACTGAGCTCCCTCAGCTTCAGCGATCGGCAGTGGCTGAGTAGACAGATAATTACTTGCAACCACTACAAGGCAGAGTGAAATGGGCTTTTTCCACCTGTAGGTTCCCTGTTCTTTATTAAGAAGCCCTGTATTCCCCACTGCCCTCTAACTGGGAAATGTTACCAGGAATCAGCCTTTGGTCAACCTCTCAGATATCATTGAGTTTATTGAATATGAATCTTTCCTTAGTCATTTCCTCTATTGCCCATGTTAGTACCTTATTCATGTGTTTGCTCTGCGTCAGGTAGTTTTTTTTCTTTTTCCCCTTTTCATTTATCAGCCTCCTGGTGAACTTTTGAGACCTAGCTTCCAAAGCCACCTATTCCATGGCTGCTCTCCAGATACTCGCTCTTAGAATTAATATTGCTTTTCCTTCCATGGAAATTCTAGTTATCCCTGTTTTCACCATACAACACGTGTTGTAGTTCACTGTAATATGCCCTTTCCCTGAGCAGTATTCAAAAGCAATTGTTGGATTTGGAGATTGAGTTGAAGTTCTTTCTTTAGGTTCATCATTACTGTAATTCTTTCCATTTACTCTCCCAGCTACATTGATTTAGGAGATGTGAAATATGCAAGCATTAGGCATTTGAGCTAATGCATGTTGCCAAGCACTTCAGACAATCCTCAATTTCTCTGAAATGTTGTACTTCAAAGAACCTGTTAAGGATTCAGGAAGCAGCCACTGAGTTAAGTCTCTGTATTAGATCAAGTAGTTTGTTAGAAACCAACAGTGACACCTATAAGCCAGATCCCAAATTACCTTTCATCACAAAGTCTTTAGTAGCTGCTAGTGTGCTCAGTAGGAGGCGCCTTATACTTCCCCAAGTCCAAGTTCTCAATGGGAGTGTCTGTACTGATCCTGCTTCCCTGTACTTCACTCCAACTTTGTCAGATTTTCTGCAATAGCATATACAATTGTAATAGCTAATATTTCCCAAGCGTTTACTCTGTTTTAGGGCACTCTTTGCTCCTTTTATATGTTTTGTCACTTTCTCTTCAAAAATTCCACAGGGGAGTAACATTGTTACCATTTAAATAATGAGGAAATAAATTTTGATTGGATCAAAATGATTAGATATATTTTTGCACAACCCTATTGGTTGTAAGATTACATCTTCTAGCCAGTCTGCAGGATAAAGGGAAAAGTAAAGATGAAGGTGGTGATAGGGAGTTGTGTCTCCTCAAAGTTGTTGACGTGGCCTAATTTTGCATTACATCACATGTCTCACAAGTATTTTGTACAGTGCAGGTCCCCATGAAATGTTGGGGGCACTGCTTTGTATTTATATAAACATTTGGTTACCTTGAAAATACAAGGACAAGGAGAAGTAGTGCTTTTAATTCTGCAAGAAGAGGTTTGAAGTTTGGAGGAAAAAAAACCTGGAAATCATAGATAATGCATTCAGAAGTTCATGCCTAAAACACCAGCTTTTATACTTCAGCACACTTAGAGGAGGCCCTACATACCTGAATGTTCCTGATGGGCATATTTCTCACACTTTCTTTCTAATGAGATCGAAGAAGAAAGAGGAGAAACAGTACAAACTTCACAAATAAATATTTGAAGTTATTGAGGTATAGGAAGAGAAGATAACAAAAGATATGTTTTTAATGATACTCTTGTGTTTAGGTCATACTCCCTTCCAGAATATCTGTATCTAAGAGTGAATGGGCAGATAATGGGGAGGACTCAACCATATCATATCAAGAGAATCATATCAAGAGAATGCAACAAGATAGAGAATGTCCTTTCTGTTTTCAAGATTTGAGAGCTACAGAGTCTCAGTGCATTTTATAAACCTTCCCCCCAGTGCCCACTGTGATGTAGGAATAAGTGAGCATTAGAATTACCATATGGTGGAAAGTTTCTGTGGCTCTAGGTTTGGCCTTCAAAGATTATGTGGAGCTTCTCTAGAACATGCATGGGTTCATCCCACTAGCCTAGGAAATCTCTCTTAAAACTAAGGTTTTATACAATAAAAAAATTCAATGGATTATCAAATGTTGGAATTAAGATCTGATAGTGCTGCTTACAGCATGTGTATACATTTGGTGGAGTCACAGAGATTACAAATTCCATTTTCTCATCTGTGGAGATAATACATGACAGAGCAGGAGCACCATCATCTCAGACAAACACTGCCACTTTAAGTTCCAGCTCCCTTTATAGCCTCATGCATTTCAAGGAAATCACTTCTCTTCTTACTACAAGAAGCCAGAAAAAGCAGACAGTAAAACACAGATAAGACAGCTCAAACACAGAGGGAGGTGGGGGGAAAGTCTCTTGGGTAACTGCCAAACTTCACCCTCATACAATAGGCCCCAGTAAAACAGTGGGCCTTAATAATCACATTCCTTTTCCTTCAGGTGCACTAAGATAGGGAAGCTAAAAGCAGACTCAGGGGGTATGCCTGCAACTACAGAAAGATGTATGGGAAAAGACACACAACTCTCCCTCCCAGATAAGGGCGACAAAGAGACACACAAGCATTCCAAGCCTCTGATAAGCTCTCCCACCCTGAATTCTTAAAAACTCTTAGTCTGTAAGAGAGTGCATCTTCTGACCTAATTCAGTCAGAAGTCCCTCCCTGGTTTGAAATAAACCTGTTGACTGTTGAGCCACACTTCGTGTTTCTCTCCTTTTTCTTTAATTCTTACAGTACCACTTAAAATACTGATAACCAACCTAACAACAGTGTTGTGGAGATTCAGTGGGAGAATACATGAAACTTGATTTGTAGCCTGTGGAAGAGCTATTCAATATTTACTTCTTATTCATGATTCTTTTTGAAGTTGAAATTTTAAAAACTAGGACAATGGTAATAAAATAGCTCACAAAAAGGAATAAGCTTAGCATTCACTTGGGGATTCGATATAAAACAATCCTTTTAAAATGTGCTTTTATTCTGTGTGGACATTGATTTATCATAAATTATTTATTATGTCTTTGAGGATTGTTTAATCAAACAAAGACAATCAGAAAATGTGTAAGTCTCAGTGACTTCAGATATGCTCACAGGATTTGTTGCCTAAGACAAAACTCCTGGCACAGGACTGGGAGTACTGGACCAGCAAGCTTTTGACTTTCCTTCCTCTTTCTTCCTCCATCCCCTGCCCCCCCCCTGTACCCGGAAAGTCTAGGAATATCATTTTCTCACAGTATTCTGTTATTTTTCTGGGCCTCAATAGGGCATACATGGTTTCTCCTTCATTAAACTTCAAAGCCAAGAGTAAAGAAGAGTTTCTTGTGTCTTTGCAAATATTAGGAAAAAATCATAGAATCTATCAAATTTAGACTCAAAATTAATTTTTTTTGTAAACAAACCATTATCAATTTAAAGCAGCCAGCTGAGATGGACAAGACAAATTTTCTCAATGCTATTTAAGAAAGTCCCTGTTAATGGTCTTGGATAAGAACATTTGTAAACAGGACAGAAAGACTCTAGAATAAGAAAAATCATTCACAGCAATGTGAAGAAAATCCAATTTTTCTAAATTTTTGATTATTATGGTCCCTGATTCCTCCCTCCCATTGGCTAAGGGAGTCCCATAATGTGTAAAACAATGTCAAGTTTAGAGAGAGGGTGCTTTCTAGAAAACTTGAAAGTCATGAAAGATAGTAAACCATCATCACTCTGTTCTTTTGGAGGACTTAATGGAAATATAATGAAAGACAAGAAATTGATTTCCACTGGAAATAGGAATTTTAATTTTACCAGGTGACAATACCAAGATCAGCCTCCATACTTATATTCCTGCTCTGCTTACTAGGAAGCACTTAGATAGTTTAGCCAAGTTCATTATTTCAAGTTTGTTTCATGCTGACAGAAATAAAAATGATGCTCACATATTTGACATTCTAAAAACTGCTTTCAAAGTGTCATTACTATGATTAACATTTTGGAATAACTTTTTCCTGTCTTCTTTCACATACAGCCATATGCAGTATTTTTTGTCCATACATCCTTTTAAGTAATACATCAAATTAAGCCCAGAAATACTCTAACTGGGGATTACTTTGAATCTTTGTATGGATGTGGCACCATGCACCTAAGCCCAGTGCATGGGAGAGGGTTTCCATTTTTCAGCATTCTGAAATTCTAAAAGTAAGCCTAGTTTTGTATTTTTGCCAAATTGAAGCTTATGGGAACACTTTAGAGAGTGATTTTGCTCGTTAAATGTGCTGGGGAAACAAGTTTCTTGACTGATTACAAGGGAAAATGCAACCGAATGAGATACCTAATTAAAAAAAAAAAAAAGTAAGTAGCAGCAATGTTGAAGACTATCAGAAGTTTAGCAAATAAAACCAAACATGGAATGTAAGTGCACATATTCGTATTTCAAACTTATTGGTGAAAACCTAGAGTCTATAGCCCCAGTGGTCAAATACATTCATTGATCCCCAGAGTTCTCAGTTCCACTGGTCTCCATAGAGCAAGAATAGGACTGGTTTCATTTTCTCCCTTGGCTGATTGGTTTTGGAGATGCTGCTAATTGCTCCCTTCCCCAATAAGTTGACCCAATGTCCTCATATATGTGTCTGTCATCATAAGAAGTTGGAGGAAATACCATTCTGGACATATTGGTTACAACTCAAGCTCTTTAGAGGCCAGTAAATATTAATCAGGATATATGTGTGTCCACATTTATAATCTTTGCCTTGGCAGATTTCATGATGAAGTCTCCAGAAACAATTTTAGTAAAAACAAAAATAGACAACTGGGACCTAATTAAACTAAAGAGCTTCTGCACAGCAAAATAAACTATCAACAGAGTAAACAGATGATGTACAGAATGGAAGAAAATATTTGCAAACTATGCATCCAACTAATGTCTAATCTCCAGAATCTATAAGGAACTTAAGCAAATCAACAAACAAATAACAAACAACCCCATTAAAAATGGGCAAAGGACATGAACAGACACTTCTCAAAAGAAGACCTGCAAGCAGCCAACAAGCATATGAAAAAATATTCCACATCAGTAATCATCAGGAAAATGAAAATTAAAACCACAATGAGATATCATCTCACACTAAAAAGTGAGAAAATAGCAGATGTTGATGAGATTGTAGAGAAAAGTGAATACTTATACACTGCTGGTGAGAATGTAAATTAGTTCAGCCACTGTGAAAAGCAGTTTGGAGATTCTCAAAGAACTTAGAACTACCATTCAACCTAACAATCCCATTACTAGGTATATATCCAAAGGAATATAAATCATTCTACCAAAAAGACACATGTACTAGTATGTTTATTGTAGCACTATTTACAATAGCAAAGACATGGAATAAATCTAGATGCCTATAAATAGTGGACTGGATAAAGAAAATGTGGTACATATACTGTGGAACAGTACACAACCATAAAAATAATGAAATACTGTCCTTTGTAGCAATATGGATGCAGCTGGAGGCCATTATCCTAAGTGAATTAACACAGGAATAGAAAACCAAGTACTGTAGCTCTCACTTATTAGTGGAAGCTAAACATTGAGTACACATGGACACAAAAAGGGAAACAATAGACACTGGAGCCTAGTTGAGGGTGGAGGATAGGAGAAGGATGAGAGTGGAAAAACTACCTATCAGGTATTATGCTGGGTGATAAAATTATTTGTACACCAAATCTCAGTGACATGCAATTTATCCATGTAACAATTCTGCACAAATATTCCTTGAACCTAAAACAAATTTGAAAAAGAAAAATAATAGGTACAATAATGAATACATATTAAGAAAGAAAAAGTAAATCATGATAAACTACAAAAAATAAGTTGGGACACCAAGTGTTTACATTTACATGGCAAGATAGAAACATAGACACAACTTTTTGCCACTGGTGGCAAGTTCCAAGTGGAAATTCTTAAACTGCTTGCCAAGTTTAATCTTGAATGGGGTATGTAACCCGAGGTGTGGGCACAGGGAGGTCATTCTTTACTTGAGCATTCTGAGCAAATTGGTTACAACTCAAGTCTTTTTAGAGGCCAGTAAAAATATTAGTCAGGATTTATGTGTGTCCACATTTACAATATAGTATATCATTTGAAAATCTACAGCCCAGTTTTACTTTTCTATTCATTCTTAACAACGCCTATTATAAAGGGCTATACAAATTTCTCAGGAAAAACAAACTAAAAAGTTAATCTATTAATACACCACTCTGATTTTCCCTATGTTGAATTCTTTAGGCTGGTTAGAATCAAGATGCCTAAGATGTCAAGATGTCTATAAAATTGACTGAATATCTTTGCCTTAAAGTTGTGGCACAAGACTTGAACCATATGACTTCTAGCTCCCACTGCTTAAGCCCTACCAGCTTTTTCCATGGCCAGATAGAAGGAGATGAAGGGAGGAGTTGACTTAAGCCTGAGGGTGTGGAGAATTTCTCCAAGGCTGTGGAAGTTAGGGAGCATAGAACAGTTGGGTTTATGGATACACCACATATAAGATTTCTTCATGGAAAAAGGTTGATAATCTGAATGAAATGGTCAGTGGAACCCTCTACTTAACCTTCCAGTTGTGTTTCTTATTTATATCCTGGTTTAAAAATTGCAAATAGTTTGATGTGGTGTTTTATTTTTTGTTTGTTTGTTTTTGCTATTGGCAAAATATAAGAATGTTAGCCACTATCCCAGAGCCACCAGGCAACTATACCATTACACTGTTATGTTCAAAAACTAGGACAAAAGAAGCCAAGGAAAGAACCTTTCTCCCCGCTGTACTGAGGAGAAGATGAGGAGGTGTTCTCCCAAGTCCAAAAGAGAGAAGTAGTTCTGAGTGCAGTGTCCTCACAAACTTTGTCTCTCAACCTTTAGTCATATGTCCTACAAACTTGTGGATAAAGTACATTCTTTGGCTAGTATTCTTCCTTTCATTTGTAATCATAGGATGGTTAGTATCTTCCCATATTAGAGACTGAAGATATCACTTATTTGTGTCCCAGCAATTAATAATAGTCCAGATGGCATCAGGTGGGGGAATAATAGGGAATAGAGGGAAAGCAGCTTACCACATGCTGCATTTCTTCCGTAGAAAAGTGATGAAATTTTAAAATTGTTCTAATTATTAATTTATATTAATAGACTTTATTTTTAGGGCAGTTTTAGGTCCACAGAAAAATTCAGCCAAGTACAGACGGTTTCTACACCCTCTTCATGCACCCAGTTTCCTCTATTATTGATGTCTTTCATTAGTGTGATATATTTGTTACAATAAATGAACCAATATGGATGCATTATTATTAACTGATACAGTTTGGATATTTGTCCCTACCCAAATCTCATGTTGAATTATAATCCTCTGTATTGGAGGTGGGACCTGATGGGAGCTGTTTGGATCATGGGAGTCAATTCCTCACGGTTTGGTGCTGTCTTCATGATAGTGAGTTCTCACAAGATACGGCAATTTAAAAGTGTCTGTGTGTGGGGGGCTGGAGGGAGTGCCACACACACTTTCTCTCTTGCTCCAGCTTCACCATCCACAATGAGTAAAAGCTCCCTGAGGCCTCTCCAGAAGCAGATGCTTATATGCTTTCTGTAGAGCCTGCAGAATCATGAGCCAATTAAACCTTTTTTTTAAAATTAATTACTTGGTCTCAGGTATCTCTTTATGGCAATGCAAGAACAGCCTAATACTTTAATTAAAGCCCATAGTCAACTACTGATCTTTTTATTGTCTCCATACTTTTACCTTTTCCAGAATGTCATAAAATTTTAATCATACAGTATGTAGCCTTTTCTCATTGGCTGTTACTCAAATAACAATATGCACTCAGGTTTCCTGCGTGATTTTTCATGATTTGATAGCTCATTTCTTTTGAGCACTGAATAAGATTCCATTGTCTGGCTATATCACAGTTTATGTGTTCACCTACTGAAGAATATGTTGGTTGTATTCGTGTTTTGGCAAATATGAATAAAGCTGCTCTAAACATTTGTATGCAGGTTCATGTGTGGACATAAGTTTTCAAATAATTTGGATAAATACCAAGAAGCATGATTGCTGGATTTTATAGTAAGTGTATGGTTACCTTTGTAAGAGACTACCAGGCTTTCTGCCAAAGTTGCTGTATCCTGTTGCATTCCCACCAGCAATAAATAAAAGCTCCTGTGCTCAGCGTACTCACTAGCATTTGATATTGTCAGAGTTGTGGATTTTAGCCATTCTCATACATGTGTAGCAGCATCTCATTGTCATTTTAATTTGCAATCCCCTAATGACATATGATGTTGAACATTTTTTCTCATGCTTATTTGCAATTCGATATTCTTTTTAGGGAGATGTCTGTTCATATCTTTTCTTCATTTTTAGTTGGGTTTTTTAAATTGTTGAGTTTTAAGAGTTTTTGTATATTTTGAGTAGAATTCCTTTATTAGATATGTATTTTATGAATATTTTCTCTAGCGTAGCTTCTTTTTAAAATTCTCTCTGCAATAGTCTTTTTGAGAGCAGAAGTTTTTAATTTTGATGAAGTTCAACTTATCAGTTTTTTTCTTTAATGAATCATACTTTTGGCATCATATCTAAAATTTCAGAGGGGCTTCAAGATGGCTGGCTAGAAGTATTTCATGCCCATCTCCTCCACTTAGAACCAAAATAATGCATAGAAAGTCAAACTTCAAATACATTATCCAAGAGAAAATGTTAGAATTCAACAGAGAAGTGAAGGAAACACCAAAAACAGGGAAGGAGAAGGATGAGTGGCAGCCTACCTGGCCAAAATCAGCTGGCAGCTGGGAGTGACTTCCCAACATGGGGAAAAGGTGAGTGAGTGACTTGTGGACAGTAGCCTACATCCTCACCATTGGATCCTGAAATCCTGGCCAAGGGAGAACACTTTGATCCTGCTAACCCCTGAAACTAACATAGGAAGCTGCCATGGGACAGAAGTGCTCCAGGGATGGGGCTTGCACTGGGTCCCACACCCTTTCTAAGACCTAAGTGTCTATAGCAAGTCACCATTTTAAAACCTAGCCTTTGGCAGACTGCATGCTGTCCTGGGCCCCAGTAGTGCTGAAACACAGGCATTACAGAAACCTGGGCAGTTGCTATTGAGACTGAAGAGAGAGCTGGGAGTGCTCCCACAACCTGGGCTAAGAAGCAAATGAGATGTGGGCTGTAGCAGTCAGTGCCAGGAAGCAAGTGTCACTCAGACTGAGACAGGAATGTGAGCAGAGTGTGAGCTGCCACTGGAATGTAACTGGGAGCTGGGTGGGGAATCCTGCAGCCAGGATGCGGGTTTGAGCTAGGCATGGACTAACTGCCTCCACCCACGAGGGGTGGAGGGTGAGCCTCACTGGGACAGGGAATAAGAGGGTAATGCATTCCCCACTAGCTGCCCAGGCTGTGGCCACCAAGGATGGCCCCACTGTCTTCAGTGTCAGGGTCTCAGCATGACTGCTACAGCTCCTCACCTGAGCACTCTGCCTGAGGCCTGAGGATTATACTGCCACTGCCCACCCTGGCTTGTGCCTGCTTTCATCACTGGGAGACCTGAACACAAGCCCACCCAACCCAGCTTTGTGCCCTCAGACAGAGCACATAGCTCAGGATCCTGGGGACTGCTCAACCCAATCTGCCACTTTGGGCACCTGAGCACTCCTTTTAAGGGGCTGAGGCTGAGCCTAAACTCCTGGCTGCTACCACCTCAGCTGGCAGCTACCTGCAATCACCACCTATGGGCCTAGAGAGTGGCCCACCTAGCCCATCACAGCCACAGCCAACATTAATGAGCACAACTTTGGACACAGAGAATCATCCTACTATTGTTACTGCTATTTCCCATGCCACATTGACTGCCCAGGGGCCCAGGAAAATTCCCACTTGCCTGGTCCACTGATGTCACTACCAGCATCTGAGAAAACCACCTGAAGGCCCAAGAATCAATTTGCCCATAACTTCCAACACAGGTGCCAGCATACCTTGCCCTGGGGCACAAAGATAGGCATGCTCAGCCCATTGCTGCCACCACTGGGGCCCACTTTTACATTGTTGGTGGGACTGTAAACTAGTTCAACCATTGTGGAAAACGGTGTGGTGATTCCTCAAGGATCTAGAACTAGAAATACCATTTGACCTAGCCATCCCATTATTGGGTATATACCCAAAGTATTATAAATCATGCTGCTATAAAGATACATGCACACCTATGTTTATTGCGGCACTATTCACAATAGCAAAGACTTGGAATCAACCCAAATGTCCATCAGTGACAGACTGGATTAAGAAAATGTGGCACATATACACCATGGAATACTATGCAGCCATAAAAAAGGATGAGTTCATGTCCTTTGTAGGGACATGGATGAAGCTGGAAACCATCATTCTCTGCAAACTATCACAAGAACAGAAAACCAAACACCGCATGTTCTCACTCATAGGTGGGAATTGAACAATGAGATCACTTGGACACAGGAAGGGGAACATCACACACCAGGGCCTATTGTGGGGATAGGGGATGGGGGAGGGATAGCATTAGGAGATATACCTAATATAAATGATGAGTTAATGGGTGCAGCACACCAACATGGCACATGTATACCTATGTAACAAACCTGCATGTTGTGCACATGTACCCTAGAACTTAAAGTATAATAATAATAAAAAAGAACATTTTAAAAAAATATTCAAAGTGCTGAAGGAAAGTAACTGTCATCCAAGCATACTATCCCTGGAAAACTTACCCTTTGTAAATGAAGGAGAAATAAAGTCTTTCTCAGACTAGTGAATGCTGAGGTAATTTGTTGCCACTAGACCAGCCCTGCAAGAAAAGCTAGAGGGAGTCCTAAATCTGGAAGTGAAAAGATGACATTTACCACTATGGAAATATGTGAAAGTATAAAACTCGTTGGTAAAGCAATAACACAAATCAGAAAGAGAAACAACTGAAATGGTATCACTAGAGAAATCCACCAAACTGCAAAGACAATCAATAAAAGAAAAATAAAGGAACAAAGATTATAGCCAACAACCAGAAAATAATCAACAATATGACATGGCAAAGCCTCATATATCAATAATAACTTTGAATGTAAATGGCTTAAATTCTCCATGTAAAAGATATAGAATGACTTAATAGATAAAAAAACATGATCCAACTATATGCTCTGTTCAAGAAACTCACCTTACCAGTAAAAATACATATAGACTGAAAGTAAAGGGATGGAAAAAGATGTTCCATGCGAATGGAAACCCAAATGAACAAATGTAGCTACACTTACATCACATAACACAGACTTTAATTCAAGGACAGTAAAAAAGACAAAGAAGGTCATTACCTAATAATAAAGGGATCAATCCAGCAAGAAGATATAACAATTTGAAACATATATGAATTGAACACTAGAGCACCCACATTCATAAATAAAATATTTCTAGATCTAAGGAGAAAGAGGTAAATTGCAAACAGTAACAGTGGAAGACTTCAACACTCTACCCTCAGCATTAAGCAGATCATCTAGACAGAAAATCAAAAAAGAAACATTGGATTTATACTGAAATTTAGACCAAATGGACTTGACAGATGTTTACAGAATATTCTACAGAAAAACTGCAGAATATATGTTTTTTTAATCAGCAGATGGGATTATATCTAGGATTGACCATATATTAGGCCACAAAACAAGTTTTAACAATTTTTTAAAAACTGAAATAATATATAAGCATCTTCTCAGACCACAATGGAATAAAACTAGAAATCAATACCAACAGAAACTTTGGAAACTGTACAAATAAATGGAAATGACATGTTTCTGAATGACCATGGAGTCAATGAAGAAATTAAGATGGAAATAAAAAAATTTATTGAAACAACATAGCAAAATACAACATACCAAAACCTGTGAAATACAGCCAAAGCAGTGCTAAGAGGGAAGTTTAGGGCAATAAATGCCTGCATACAATAAGTAGAAAAAGTAAACAAATGAACAATGTATATAATGTACTGCAAGGAACTAGAAACACAAGAAAAAAACAAATCCAAAATTTACAGAATCAAAGAGATAATAAAGATAAAAGCCAAACTAAATGAAATTGAGACTAAACAAAGGTACAAAAGATACAAAATTAAAAAGTTGGTTCTTCAACAAGATGAAGAAAATTAATAACTTGATAGCTTGACTAACCAAGAAGAGAGGAGACCCAAATAAAAAAAAAAAAAACATAAATGAAAAAGAAGACATTACAACTGATACCACAGAAATATAAAAGATCATCAGAGATTTTTATGAACAACTATATGCTGAAAAACTTGAAAACCTAGAGGAAATGGATACATTTCTGAAAAAATACAACCTACCAGGATTGCATCAGGAAGAAATAAAACACCTGAACAGACCAATAATGAGTAGTAGTAATAAAAAGCCCCACAACAAAGAAACGAGATGGATTCACAACTGAATTCTTTGAAACGTACAAAGAAGAACTAATACTAATCCTCCTGAACTATTCAAAAAAATTAAAGAGGATTAAATTCTCCCTAACTAATTCTATAAAGGCAGCATCACCCTGATACCAAAACCAGATAAGGATGCACAACAACAACAACAAAACTACAGGCCAATATCCTTGATGGACGTAACGTAAAACTCCTCAGCAAAATACCAGCAAGTCTAATACAACAGCACATGAAAAAGGTAATACACCACAATCAAGTGGGATTTATACCAAAGATGCAAGGATGGTTCAACATACGCAAATCAATAAATGCAGTACATCACATCAACAGAATGAAGGACAAACACCATACAGTCATCTCAATAGACACAGAAAAAGCATTTGACAACATTCAGCATTCCTTTCTGATAAAAAAAAATCGCAATAAAATGGCATAGAAGGAACCTATCCCAAAATAACATAGGTGATTTACAAAAAAACACACAGTTAACATCATACTGTCTGGGGAAAAGCTGAAACCCTTTTCTCTAAGATCCAGAGCAAGACAAGGATGCCCTCTTCTACCACTCTTATTCAACATAGTACTGGAAGTCTGAGCTAGAGCAATCAGGCAAGAGATAAAAATAAAAGGCATCCAAATTGGAAAAGAGGAAGTCAATTTTTTTCTCTGTGCTCATGATATGATCTTATATTTAGAAAAACCGAAAGACTCTACCAAAAAACTCTTAGCTTTGATAAATGAATTTGGTAAAGTTACAAGATACAAAATCATTGTACAAAAATCAGTGGCATTTCCACAAACCAATAATGATCTACTGAGAGAGAAATCAAGAAGGCAATTTCATTGCTTTCATTTTGTAGCTATTAATTTTGTAGCTATTGCTATAAAAATAAATACATAGATAAATAAAGTATCTAGAGGAATAAATTTAACCAAGGAGGTGAAAGCTCTTTGCATGGAAAGCTATAAAATGCTGATGAAAAATTAAAGATGACACAAATAAGTGGAAAAATGGCCCATATTCACAGATCAAAAGAATTAATATAATTAAAATGACTATATGTGCAAATCAATCTCTAGATTCAGTACAATTCATATCAAAATACCCATGCCATTCTTCACAGAATTACCAATAAATAAAAACAAAAAACTCTGGCCTGGCATGATGGCTCAAACTTATAATCTCAGCACTTTGGAAGGCCCAAGCAAGATGATCACTTGAAGTCAGGCCAGGAGTTTGAGGCCAGCCTGATGAATATAGTGAGACCCCATCTCTACCAAATTTTTTTTAATTAGCCAGGTGTAGTGGTGAGCACCCATAGTCCCCAATACTCAGGAAACTGAGGCAGGAAGACTGTGTGAGCCCAGGAGTTTGGGGTTACAGTGAGCTATGATTATGCCATTACACTACAGCCTGGGTGACAAAATGAGGCCCTGTCTCAAAATTTTTAAAACAGAAAAGCTCTAAAATTCATATGTAATCAAATAGGAGTCCAAATAGCCAAAGCAATCTTGAACAAAAGGCATAAAGCTAGAGGCTGGAGACATTGCACTACCTAACTTCAAAATATATTATAAAGCTATAGTCATTAAAACAGTATAGTATTGGTATAAAAATAGACCAATGGAACAAAATAGAATTCATCAATAAAGCAACATATTTTCAGCCAACTGATCTTCAACAAACTGACAATAACTTGCACTGGGTGGGGAAAAGACACCCTCTTCAATAAATAATTCTGGGAAAAGTGGCCATGCAGAAAATGAAACTGAGCCTTATATCTCTCCACTATATACAAAAATAAACTCAAAATGGATTAAAGACGAACATAAATACACAAAACTATAAAATACTAGAAAAAATGCTAGAGAAAACTCTTCTGGATATTGGTCTAGGCAAAAAATTTGTGACAAAAACCTCAGAAGTACAGACAACAAAACAAATAATGGACAAATGAAAATATTTTAAGCTAAAAGCTCCTGTGTAGCAGCAAAGGAAGTGATTTTCAGAGTGAAGAGACAACCTGTTGAATGGGAGGAAACATTAGAAAACTACTCATATGACATGGAACTAATATTCAGAATGTAGAAGGAATTCAAACAACTGAAAATGAAATAAACCCATTAAAAACTGGACTAATAGACATTTCTCAAAGGAAGACAAATTGACAACAGGTATATGAAAAACTGCACAACACCACTAATCATTAGAGAAACGTAAATCAACACTATTGTGAAATGTCATCTTACCCTAGTCAGAATGGCTACTATTAAAAAGACAACAAATAACGGATGTTTGCAAAGATGTGGAGTAAAGGGAACTCTTATACACTGTTAGTAAGAATGTAAACTAGTACAGCCTCTATGGAAAACAGTATATCAAAAAACTAAAAAGAGAATCACCCACTTGATTCAGCAATCCCACTACTGTGTATCTACCCAAAGGAAAAGAAATCAATATATCAAAGGGATATCAGCACTCTTAACGTTTATTGCAGCACTGTTCCTTATAGTGAATGGAATATATATGGAATCAACCAACCAAATTTTTCATCAATAGATGAATGGATAAAGAAAACATGGTATATATATACAACAGAATACTATTGAGTCATAAAAAGAATACCATTTGAAGCAACATGGATGAAACTGGAAGTCATTATCTTAAGTGAAATAAACTAGGCACAAAAAGGCAAGCATCACATGTTCACTTACATGTGAGAGATTAGAAAAATTCGACCACATAGAGGGAGAGAGTAAAAAGATAGATAACAAAGACTGGGAAGGGTGAGTTGAGGGGAGGGGAGAGATAAAGAGACATAGGTTAAAGGGTACAAACATATAGCAAGATAGAAGGAAAAAATGTATTATTTGACAGCAGAGTGGGATGACTATGCTTAACAAAAATGTATTGTATTTGGCTGATGGACACCCTAAATACCCTGACTTGATCCCTATGCATTATATACATGAGTCTACTATCACACTGCTTTGCCTCAGGTAACTGTTCCCATTTCTTCTCTCAGAGGGAGATTTCATCACTAGAAATCCTATCTTGTTCTAAAAATATTTTGTGAGCAGTTTTTCATTAACAGATGTATTCCACATTTATTTAGCTGCTTCTCTTCCTTCATGTATGTGTACAGTGTTGACTCTGTTAAACTCTGTAGTACAAGGATGAGTGTATTAACTTGATCCCACATAATAGGACATTAAAAGGAATCTTTGGAAAAGAAGCAATGTAATAGTCATTAACAGGGACAAGTACAAGTCTTCAATGAAGGCCACCATATTTGGCCATGCTGTTGGAATATCATATTGTCACATGATGGTGTTAGTATTAGACCTTCAAGTATGGTCATTTGAAAGGAATCGGAAGACCTTTACACCTACACATGCACACATGTGCACACAGAGTGAAAAGTCAGATCTTCCTTCCGCATGATCCTAGCAGGGAACATCCTTTATTGTCTATTCTTCCTCTCACTTTCTGAGAAATGTGAGTCCTACTCACTAGAAGCTTTGTTTTGGAGTGACTCATCTCCTTCAGTAACATTACCAGCCTTTCCACTTTGTTCCAGCTACAAGATGCAGTCACCAGAATAATTTAATGCCCTCCTGCTAATTGCCAGGGCTAATAGAAAAACTGCTACATCTCTTCAAATGTTTTCATTTACATGTTGATTTCTTGCTTCCCACTTGGGAAAGGTGTGTTTGGCTTCTAACTGCTTTTGATCTAATGGTTCTGTAGACTGACCTACTTTCATTTTCGTACTGCTGACATTTATTTTATTTTCTTTATTTAAGGGCAGAAAATAACAGAAAGGTAATCAGCATGCATTTAGGTCATTGTAAGTGTCTTAGTTACATTTGCATTTTTCTGTTAAAAGTCTAACGCTGCCTTTGAATGATTTAAGATATTTGGACAAGAGGAAAAATAACCCTTCCTTCCCATAAATCCAGAGTGAAAACAAAGAGAATACATAATCCACCTGCCTTGATTCAGGACCATGTAAATTACATCAGCTGCAGTCATAGATTTTGTCAGCCTCCAAGAAATCATCCCCATAGGACCAAAATTCAGGTAAGGCAGAGGGCCTCTTTTTTCCCCATAGCACTAGAAGCTTTGAAGGACCCAGAGGACAGAATCCTACCTTTTTGATTACTGGGTTTCAAGGCAGAGTGTGATCTTTGTCCTAAACAGGGGAGGTGACATCCAACTGAGCTCCATCTCACTCACTCAATGTGGAGAAAAGCATAGAATTATGCTTCAAGGATCTTTTACATATTTCAAGAACCAGAATGAGGTTTGCACAAACCTGCAAAATGATTAAGTAGCAATAAGGACACTGCATGTAAGAAGGCAAAATTGTGCCAGACTCTTGTAGTATTTGGGACAGATACAGGAGACAGACAGGAACTACCGTGATGAGTTTAGCAATTAAAGGGAGAGTGGTAGGAGTTCATCTGTGCCACCGGTTGGAGATCCTTACATCAGTTTCTCAGTTGTGGTTTTCTTTTACTCTTCAAGGGTTCAGAGCACCGCATTTCTCAAATTGCATTCTATTTTGTGAAAGTTTCTCATAAGGCTAATACCTGTTTCTGCGGACGAATAAGTTTGGAAAATACTGATTTACAGAAAGTTTATTTACATTTTATTTTTTTATTTTATAATTTCTCTGAGTTTTTAATATGACAATATATATTGTGACTCTCCAAAATAGAGGAAAAATAATAAATACATTCCAAACTAATTGACCACAGAGCCTCTTTGTGGAATGACACTATTTTGTAGTTTTATTTTTAATCAAAATAACATGCATATGGTCCTAAAATCAGATATTGTTAATGAGATGGTAATGAAAAAACAATCTCTGACTCCCATTTCTGGCTACTTCTATTCCTGCTCCATAAGAAACTTCCTTTAACCAAGTCTGTTTTAAGATTTTCTGGTTGTTACCCACATGATACACGTATAACATTATTTGTTGAGTTGTCAACAATGACATGGATTTTTTATGATATCCCTTGACAGGCTGAGATTTAGGTTTACTTACGTCATGTGTCCACTTTTCCTCCCCCTCTTCTTAAAATAGCTATATAATTATTTTTAGTTACCTTAATCATTACCTTTGTAGTTTTTAATGAATAGACACAAAATTATTTCTTGTGGCATTCATGTTTTTGTCCCTTTTTATTTAGATTTGCAGAAGAGTTGCAAAAATGGAAATGAGAGCTTCCATATACCCTTTGCTCAGCTTCTTCTGATGTTAACATTTTAAATAACCATGTTGTGTTTGTCAAAATTGAGAAACTAACATTGGTACAATAATATTAACTAAATGAGAGACTTTATTTAGGTCTCTCCACTTTTTCTCTTGGCGTCCTTTTTCTGTTTCAGGATCCAGTCCTGGATATCACATTGTGTTTAGTCAACTTGTCTCCTCACTTTCCTCCAAGTGATGAGGGTTTCTCAGTCTTCCTTATCTTTCATAAGTTCAAAACTTTTAGCAAGTAGTGGTCAGTTTTTATCTGATGTTTTATTATTATTATTATACTAAAGTTATAAATTTGAGGGAAGAATATCACAGAGATATCCTGTGTAATATCATATCAGGAGCATATGATACCAACATGACTGATGAAGTCAACCTTGATCACTTAGATAAGGGAGAATCTGCCAGGTTTCCCACTGTAAATTATCATTTTCCTCTTCCCATGCTCTGTTTGTTCATTAGGAGCAAGTCACTAAGTGTAGCTGCACTCAAGTGTAGAAGCATTAAGCTCCAACTCCTGCAGCTGTAAGTAGCAAAAAAATTTGCAGATGGATGCTAAAACTACCACAATAATGAACATAGTTTGGGGGAAGATATGTTAAGGTACAAATATTGCCTTAAAATTGTCCTGCTAATTTAGAATTCATCAGTGGATCTTGCCTGCATTTTTATTACTGTGGTATTCTAATGGTGATTTTCCATTTATCGTATTTCCTCTACATTTATAAGGTAGAAGTATTCTATTTTTAAAAATGTCCTTTTCCTCTAATTTAGTCATGTTGTCTGTGCGTGCGTGCGTGCGTGCGTGCGTGCGTGTGTGTGTGTGTGTAGAGAGAGAGAGAAACTATATCAGTATGGGTTCATGAATATTTATTTTATTATTTGGGTTATAATTCAATGCTATTGTGATTTATTTTCTGGCTTAAATTGTTCAAACGATAGCCATTGGCAGCTCTTTCACATTGACTCTTATGCCCTTTTGACAAGCCCATCTTTTTTTAAGACTTCTTTACTGGAATTACAAAATATTCCAGATTCTTATATTTTTTTTCTATCCAAGTCCTAGAATCAACTATCTCTCCAATGTTACTTTGGTTTATTTTACTGAAGAATAGTATTTAGAAACCAGCATCTGAGCACCAGGTATACTTTATGTGGATAGGGTATCACTGCTTCCAGCCCATTACAGGGGACAGAGCTAGAAAATAATGTATGCATACTAACCCATTTGTACACACATCAGTACATTTATTTCTGTACCTATATGTGTGTATGTGTATGTATGGAAACATGAGTTCATATTGATATCTCAGCTTCTGATCTAGCATCATAGGGTTCACCCTAGCATTTCCAACTTGCTTATTTGTAACTCCTTTTTCTGACAATGAAAGTGACTGGGCTGTCATGATCTACTATATATTTACTTATTTGTTCAACCTAGTATACAAATACAGTAATTTTAGGATTGCTAACTCATATCTAGTCTTACTGTTTTTAAAAATTATTTAGTTTCTTTCTTCCTCGACCCCTTCATTGAGCTTATGGCATACATTTGTAATACAGTCAATGCAGAACACTATAAGTTTTGGCGAAGCCATATATACACCACCACTGTCCCCTACAGAAGAGTTACATTGCCCTGAAAATTCCCTTGTCTGATCCATTTGTTGTCCATCTCTCCCTGATTCCCAATTCCCAGAAACTACTGATCTGTTTTCTATTCCTATAGTTTTGCCTTTTCCAGAATGCTTCATAAATCAAATTATATATTACATAGGTGTATAGGTCTGGGTAGCAAAAGGCACTTATAATTCATCCATGTTGTTTAGAGAATCAATAGTTTGTTTCTTTTTATTGCTGAGTAACACTCCGTGGTAGGGATGTACCACAGTTTGCTTACTCATTCACCCACTTAGGTGACATATGAGTTGTTTCTAGTTTTTGGCAATTATAAATAAATCTACTATAAACATTCACATATAGCTTTCTGTGTAAACATAAAATTACAATTCACTCAGGTAATATTTGGGAGTGGAACTGCTGGATCATATAGTAAGTGTGTGTTTATAAGAAATTACCAAACTTTCCCAAAATGTCTCTACCATATTGCATTTCCACCAACAATGAATGAGAGTTTCCGTTGTTCCTTATTATCTCTAGCCCTTGATACTGTCAAGTTTTTGTTTGTTTTAAATTTAGCTATTATAAGGGTGTGTAGTTGTATTTTATTATAGTTTTAATTTGTATTTTCCTAAGTATTAATGGCATGAGCATTTTTTCGTATGTTTACTTGCCATTTATATATCTGTTCTGGTGGCGTGTTTAATTCTTTTGTCCATTGGTCTCTTGGGTTGTTTGTTGAGTTTTAAGTGTTCTTTACATATTCTGGGTATAATTTCCTTATCAAATATGTTATTTGCAAATATTTTATCCTATTCTGTAGTTTGTCTGTCATTTTTAACTGTGTCTTTTGCAGAACAAAAATGTTAAGTTTTAGTGAAGCCCAATTTATCATTTTTTTTTACAAAAATGTATGATGTTTTTGGTGGTGTATCAAAAAATTCATCAGCATACCCAAGGTCACACAGATTTTTACCTATGTTTTCTTCTCAGAGTTTTATTCCTTTACATTTCACAGTTAAGTCTGTGATTAGGTTAATTTTCTAAAAGATGTAAGATGTATGTTGATGCCACAATTTACATTTTTATATAGTATGTTTTTAAAATTATTGTAACTATTATTTTCAAAAGTTTTGTCTTTTAACTGTCATATTAAAGACATAAGTAATTTACATGTCATCATAGTATTAGAATATTCTGAATTTGAGTATGTACTTACATTTCTCAGCAAGTTTTATACTTACAGATGTTTTTATATTAATCATTAGCATTTTTTTCTTTCAGTTTAAAAAACTCCCTTTAGCATATTTTGTAAGACTAGTCTGATGGTGATGAAATCTCTCAGATTTTGTTTGTAAAATAAAGTATTCTCCTTCATTTCTGAAGAATAGCTTTGTTGGGTACAATATTCTTGGTTGGCAGTTTGTTTTTTTCCTTTGGCACTTTGAATGTATCATTCTATTGTCTCCCAGCCTGTAAGCTTTATCCTGAGAAGTCTTCTGCTAGCTCTGTTGAAACTCCCTTATATATTTTTTACTGCTTCTCTCTTTCTGCTTTCAGAACCTTCTCTTTGTGTATGATATTTGAAAGTTCAATTATAATATGTTGTGGGGTAGTCTTATTTAGATGAAATCTGTTTGGAATCTTTTGGCCTTCTTATACCTAAATATTTACAACTCACTCCAGGTTTGGAGAGTTTTCTGTTACTATTTTTAAAAATAAGCCTTCTACCCATTTGTCTTTCTCTTCCTCTTCATGAGCCCTATGACTTATAAATTTGTTCTTTTGAAACTGCTCCATAAATTGTGTACATTTTCTTCATTCTTTTTCATTCTTTTTTCTTTTCTTACTGTATATTTTCAAATAACTTGTCCTGAAGTTCACAGATTCTTTTTCTGCTTAATTGCGCTATTGATTCTTCTATTGCATTTTTCATTTTGTTTTTGTTCGGCCTCCAAGACTTCTATTTGTTTGTTTAAATTATTTCAATCTCTGTATTAAATTTTTCATTCTGATCAATTAATGTTTTCCTCATTCCATTGAATTGTTTCTCTGCATTTTCATGAAGTTCACTGAGCTTCCTTAAAACAGTTATTTTGAATAGTTTGTCAGGCATTTTATATATCTCCACTTCTTTATAATCAGTTACTGGTATTTTATTTTGTTCATTGGGTGAGGTTATATTCTACTAATGGTTCTTCATGCATATGGTCCTGCATCACTGTCTGCACACCTGAAAAAGTAGGTACTTTTTCCACTATTAACAGGCTGGCTTTGTCTGGGAAAGTCCTGCAGCAGGTGCCATGCAGGTATGGGTCAGGATCCTGGAGCAGCTGCATCCAGTGTGGCACTGCCAAAAGCCTGAGGCCCCCTATGGCATCAGCAGCATTCAGGTAGGCCAGAAGCCTGGGACCGCCACAGTTGGCATAACATTGGGTTGGGTCAGAAACCTGAGGCTCCTAAGGCCAGCCTGCTGTGGAGGGCTGTCTGGAGCTTGAGGCTGCTGATGTCAGCCCAGCATTGATGTGGAGATCAACTTTGCTACACCTGGGGCTATGTGATTCTATACGACACTGAAGTAGGTCTAGCCTGACATCTGGGGCTATGTGATTCTATTTGACACTGAAGTAGGTCTAGAGACTCAGTTCATGGGTATCAACCTGAAATATGGGGCCACAGGAACCTACCTGATGCTGGATTTTACTGTGGTGGGCCCAGCATTGAGGTTCAAGACAAACTCCGGTGCTCACTTTCCTCTCTATATGTCAAGCAGACAGTGTCTTTCCCCAAGCTGGGCTGCCTGAGGTTGAGGGATGGGTGATGCAAATAATGTAAAACTATCCTGCGTACCTTCTTCAATGCATCTTTTCTTATTTTTGTGCTACAATCAGATATTCTGATCTCTTATCTGGTTTCCTAAGTTCTTGTGAAGATATTTTCATGTCTAGATAGTTATTCAAATTGATGTTTATGCTGGGGTACAATAGCTAGAGAGTTTTACTCTGCCATCTTACTCTGCTACTCTCAAGAGAGTGTTAATTAAATGCTAGGAAAGATATTTCATTTGATAAGCTCATCTGGTAGGGCAGAGGGAGCTGTTTGTCAAGTATAATGACCACCATTCTCATAAGATGAAGCAGAGGCTTCTTTAAAAAGAAACAAAATATTCTTTGGATACAGAAGTTAGGGAACATATCAGACTGGGTGGAATGTCTTTAAGGCTAAATGTGTAGAGCAAAAACTTGAGGCTGGTGTAAGGTGAAGCATAAATTTGTCTGAAATGGAAGGAGAAAAACAACAGTAACAAATTGCAAATACATGGGCAAATGAACACAAGGAGTAATCCTGAACATTGATGTTTTATATTTTAAATTTACAAGGAAAATTTTTAAAAGAACATGAGACATTTCCAAATACAGCAAAATATATTTAAGTGGGGGTGTATATAGTCCTAAATTGGTTTTTAAATGTAGTGACAGAGCTTTAACAGAGTTCTCAAGATGGGACGATGTCACTCATAGCTTTTGATCATCTTAATATACTCCTATCTGTAACATACCCATAATTCTATTAACTTTCATTATAAAACTCAATATATTTAAAGAGATATGACTTGATTTATAGAACATTGCTCTGAAGAAAACTGTAACGAAGAAAAAAAAGTGAAGCTGGAAACATAAAATAATACTTTCCAAAGCTCCATTTTTTGACTTACTTATATATCTAGGTTCTTATTTTTTAATACTTGAGAGAAATTTTAAGGCATATAAAAGTAAAAATATAATTTTAAAATTACCCCATCATTACTACTTAAATTTCATGTATATTGACATCATGTCTTATTTTCTTAGATTTTTTAAATAAATAAATAAATTATTATGGAAAAAATAAAATTCATTTGTACTTCGCTCCCAATTCCATTCAGTTTCTTCCCTCCACTAGGGCTTTAGCCATCCTAAATTTAATGTCTACCTTTCCTCTTCATTCTTTGCTTGCTATTTTATCGTTATTTTTAGCTTTTCTGTATTCATATGTGAAAGTAATAAATATAAATATGTTTTTAAGACATTCATACTGCATATATTTCTGCATATTTTTCATGCATCATTTTGAGAACTATTGATGTCTATACATATAAACTTATTCAGTTAAATTGCTGTATAATTGCCAACATCCAATTGTGTCATATTTGATTTGCTTGTTCTTTTTTTCTTTTTTCTTTTTTTCTGATTTGCTCATTCTTCTACCATTGCTGTGTGCAACTTTGCACATCCAGCGCTGTCCATAGGTGAATGAATGTCTCTTCCATATTCACTTAGATAGAAATTTACCAGGCCACATTATGCACATTTTCAATTTTTCTACAAACTGCCAAATTTTTCTCTAAAGTGGTTTTACTAATGAACATGTCCTTAATCAAAATATGAGAATTTCAGATTTAACACATTCTCTCCAATCCTCGATATTGGGAAGCTCTTTTAATTTTCGCCAAGCTAACTAGTGTGAAATATAATCCCATGGTTGTTTTAACTCATTATTCCTTGATTTTTACTGGAATTAAATACACTTTCCACTTTTATTTCCCATGTATTTCTTCTGTGATTGCAATTTTGTGGTTATCCTTTCCTGATTGATTTGTAAACCTTAAGAATTAAAACTCTTGAAATTTAATAGGACAATTCCTTTTGTTCATTTTTATTTTTTAAATCTTGGCTATTCTTGTGCTTAGACATTTCTACGTAAACTTTGGCATTTTTTTTTTACTTTGACAAAACCGTCCTGTTGGGATTTAAATTTGATTACAATTTATAGATTATTTTGGGTTCTTCTCATATTTTAAATCTGCCTTAAGTATTTCCGCATTAAATAGCACAGACATTCAGAAAAGTACTAGAGGTTAACCAACCCATTGGTATACTGTAATTAAATTATAAATGTGAATTTATTTTATCTTGTGATATGTTGAAAAGGAAGAGAGAAGTGGAAACTTTTTGTATATAGAGACTTGTTTTTGCATTTATTTTGAAAATCTGGCTAAATTAAACATCAGATCTCAAATGTTTCCATCATATTAGATCTGTCACTGAACAGTAAACAAAGTCAGAATAAGTTTATAATAATTTAGAAGAAAATGATTAAATTATATATGCTTACTATAAAACTACTTTATTCTCAGTCCTGGGCCCAATTCTGCAATACACAGAAAGTAATTTCAGAATTGCTAACCTATGCTACTGTGAAAAACCAAATCTACTGGAGTGAAATACATTTTTACAGTTCTTTTTTCCCTGTGGGCTAGAGATACAAAGTCAGAGCACTTCATTCTGTGTCTTGCTTATTTCACCTATCATAAAGACTTCTAGTTCCATCCATGTTGCTGCAAATTACAGGATTTTATTCCCTTTTATGGCTGAATAATATTCCATTGTGTGTGTGTGTGTGTGTGTGTGTGTGTATATATATATATATATGTTTTCTTTATCTAGTCATCTACTGATGGACACTTAGGTTGATTCCATGCCTTGGCTATTGCAAATAGTGTTGTAAGAAACATGGGAGTGCATATGTATTGTACATACGATTTTTATCTCCAATATACTGAGTTCCTTTCTTTTGGATATGTATCCAGTAGTCAGTAGTTCTATTTTTAGTTTTTTGAAGCATCTCTCTACTGTTTTCTATAATGGCTGTACTATTTTACATTCTGACCAACAGTGAACAAGCATTCCCCTTTCTCCACATCCTCACCAGCATTTGTTATTTTTTTTGGGGGGGGGTCTTTTTTTATGATAGCCATTCCAACTGGAGTGAGATAATATCCCATTGTGGTTTCGATTTGCATTTCCCTGATGATTAATAATTTTGAACTTTTTTTTTTTTTAAATTTATTTATTATTATTATACTTTAAGTTGTAGGGTACATGTGCATAATGTGCAGTTTTGTTACATATGTATACTTGTGCCATGTTGCTGTGCTGCACCCATCAACTCGTCATTTACATCAGGTATAACTCCCAATGCAATCCCTCCCCCCTCCCCCCTCCCCATGATAGGCCCCGGTGTGTGATGTTCCCCTTCCTGAGTCCGAGTGATCTCATTGTTCAGTTCCCACCTATGAGTGAGAACATGCGGTGTTTGGTTTTCTGTTCTTGTGATAGTTTGCTAAGAATGATGGATTCCAGCTGCATCCAAGTCCCTACAAAGGACTCAAACTCATCCTTTTTTATGGCTGCATAGTATTCCATGGTGTATATGTGCCACATTTTCTTAATCCAATCTGTCACTGAGGGACATCTGGGTTGATTCCAAGTCTTTGCTATTGTGAATAGTCCTGCAATAAACATACGTGTGCATGTGTCTTTATAGCAGCATAATTTATAATCCTTTGGGTATATACCCAGTAATGGGATGGCTGGGTCATATGGTACATCTAGTTCTAGATCCTTGAGGAATCGCCATACTGTTTTCCATAATGGTTGAACTAGCTTACAATCCCACCAACAGTGTAAAAGTGTTCCTATTTCTCCACATCCTCTCCAGCACCTGTTGTTTCCTGACTTTTTAATGATTGCCATTCTAACTGGTGTGAGATGGTATCTCATTGTGGTTTTGATTTGCATTTCTCTGATGGCCAGTGATGATGAGCATTTTTTCATGTGTCTGTTGGCTGTATGAATGTCTTCTTTTGAGAAATGTCTGTTCATGTCCTTTGCCCACTTTTTGATGGGGTTGTTTGTTTTTTTCTTGTAAATTTGTTGGAGTTCTTTGTAGGTTCTGGATATTAGCCCTTTGTCAGATGAGTAGATTGCAAAAATTTTCTCCCATTCTGTAGGTTGCCTGTTCACTCTGATGGTAGTATCTTTTGCTGTGCAGAAGCTCTTTAGTTTAATGAGATCCCATTTGTCAATTTTGGCTTTTGCTGCCGTTGCTTTTGGTGTTTTAGACATGAAATCTTTGCCCATGCCTATGTCCTGAATGGTACTACCTAGGTTTTCCTCTAGGATTTTTATGGTATTAGGTCTAACATTTAAGTCTCTAATCCATCTTGAATTAATTTTCGTATAAGGAGTAAGGAAAGGATCCAGTTTCAGCTTTCTACTTATGGCTAGCCAATTTTCCCAGTACCATTTATTAAATAGGGAATCCTTTCCCCATTTCTTGTTTCTCTCAGGTTTGTCAAAGATCAAATGGCTGTAGATGTGTGGTATTATTTCTGAGGACTCTGTTCTGTTCCATTGGTCTATATCTCTGTTTTGGTACCAGTACCATGCTGTTTTGGTTACTGTAGCCTTGTAGTATAGTTTGAAGTCAGGTAGCGTGATGCCTCCAGCTTTGTTCTTTTGACTTAGGATTGTCTTGGAGATGCGGGCTCTTTTTTGGTTCCATATGAACTTTAAAGCAGTTTTTTCCAATTCTGTGAAGAAACTCATTGGTAGCTTGATGGGGATGGCATTGAATCTATAAATTACCTTGGGCAGTATGGCCATTTTCACGATATTGATTCTTCCTATCCATGAGCATGGTATGTTCTTCCATTTGTTTGTGTCCTCTTTGATTTCGCTGAGCAGTGGTTTGTAGTTCTCCTTGAAGAGGTCCTTTACATCCCTTGTAAGTTGGATTCCTAGGTATTTGATTCT
The DNA here is from genome assembly GCF_037993035.2 of Macaca fascicularis. NCBI lineage: Eukaryota > Metazoa > Chordata > Mammalia > Primates > Cercopithecidae > Macaca > Macaca fascicularis. The sequence goes on from NC_088389.1 coordinate 113,294,253, forward strand.
CTTTGAAGCAATTGTGAATGGAAGTTCATTCCTGATTTGGCTCTCTGTTTGTCTGTTACTGGTGTATAAGAATGCTTGTGATTTTTGCACATTAATTTTGTATCCTGAGACTTTGCTGAAGTTGCTTATCAGCTTAAGGAGATTTTGGGCTGAGACAATGGGGTTTTCTAAATATACAATCATGTCATCTGCAAACAGGGACAATTTGACTTCTTCTTTTCCTAACTGAATACCCTTGATTTCTTTCTCTTGCCTGATTGCCCTAGCCAGAACTTCCAACACTATGTTGAATAGGAGTGGTGAGAGAGGGCATCCCTGTCTTGTGCCAGTTTTCAAAGGGAATTTTTCCAGTTTTTGCCCATTCAGTATGATATTGGCTGTGGGTTTGTCATAAATAGCTCTTATTATTTTGAGGTACGTTCCATCAATACCGAATTTATTGAGCGTTTTTAGCATGAAGGGCTGTTGAATTTTGTCAAAAGCCTTTTCTGCATCTATTGAGATAATCATGTGGTTCTTGTCTTTGGTTCTGTTTATATGCTGGATTATGTTTATTGATTTGCGAATGTTGAACCAGCCTTGCATCCCAGGGATGAAGCCCACTTGATCATGGTGGATAAGCTTTTTGATGTGTTGCTGAATCCGGTTTGCCAGTATTTTATTGAGGATTTTTGCATCGATGTTCATCAGAGATATTGGTCTAAAATTCTCTTTTTTTGTTGTGTCCTTGCCAGGCTTTGGTATCAGGATGATATTGGCCTCATAAAATGAATTAGGGAGGATTCCCTCTTTTTCTATTGATTGGAATAGTTTCAGAAGGAATGGTACCAACTCCTCCTTGTACCTCTGGTAGAATTCAGCTGTGAATCCATCTGGTCCTGGACTTTTTTTGGTTGGTAGGCTATTAATTGTTGCCTCAATTTCAGAGCCTGCTATTGGTCTATTCAGGGATTCAACTTCTTCCTGGTTTAGTCTTGGAAGAGTGTAAGTGTCCAGGAAATTATCCATTTCTTCTAGATTTTCCAGTTTATTTGCGTAGAGGTGTTTATAGTATTCTCTGATGGTAGTTTGTATTTCTGTGGGGTCGGTGGTGATATCCCCTTTATCATTTTTAATTGCGTCGATTTGATTCTTCTCTCTTTTCTTCTTTATTAGTCTGGCTAGTGGTCTGTCAATTTTGTTGATCTTTTCAAAAAACCAACTCCTGGATTCATTGATAATTTTGAACATTTTTTATATACCTGTTGGCTATTGGTGTTCTTTTGAGAAATGTCTATTCCGATCTTTTGCCCATTTTTAATTTGATGATTTGAGGTATTTTGCTATTGAGTTGTTTGAGGTTTTTATATATTTTGGTTATTAATCTCTTGTCAGATAATAGTTTGAAAATATTTTATTGCATGCTCTCAGTTGTATGTGGGAGCTAAAAATGTAGCTCTCATGGAGGTAGAAAGTAGAATAGTGATTGTCAGAGGCTGGGAAGGGAAGAAGGAAGGGGAAAGATAAAGAGAAGCTGGTTAATGTCTACAAAAAACCTGTTAGATAGCAGAAATAAGTTCAAGTATTTGATTGTACAGTATGGAAATTACAGTTAACAAAAATGTATTATATATTTCAAAATAACTAGAAGAGAATGTTCCCAACACAAAGAAAAGACAAATGTTGGAGGTGATGGATATCCCAGTTACCCCAATCTGATCACTATACATGGTGTATATGTATCAAAGTATCATATGTCCCTTCAAAATATAAACAACTATGATACATCAATTAAAAATACAAAAAGTCATCTTTCCAGACAATAGGCATTTTGGATTTTTCTATTTCTTGAACTATATTTTATTTTCTATAATTTTAGCTGATGATTTTACTCAAATGCCTATTTCTGGTGAGGAAGCTTCATCATAAATTATTATTGTCAACCTCACTCCCCAAAAAGTAATAACCAATTCTGATTATCCCCAGAAATCATTTAGTATCATGTAATAAAATTACGTATCTGTAAACAAGCCAAAGTAATGCACTTAAAAATTCTTTGAGTTCAGTGTTAACAACTACATGTTGCAAGGAGGTGGTGACAGATTGTCTGGAGAAGGAAAGAGGGGCAGGTCACCATTGCCCTCTACGCTTTGCCAAGAAGTTTGTATCCTGCTATTCTTTTTTATGGCACAATTGTAATTATACATATCTATGGGGTATAATTTGATGTTTCAATGCATCTATATATTGTATAATGATCAAATAAGGGCATTTATTGAACCCATTACCTCTTGCATTTATCATTTCTCTTTTTGCAGAAAGCCTCTCTTCTGGGCATTTTGTAACATATTATACCTTACTGTTAACTGCTGTTACCTTATCATGCAATAGAACACCAGCACTTATTCTATCTAATTCTGACTTTGTACCCGTTGACCAACCTCTCTTTATCCTTCTCTCACTCCCCTCCCCAGTCTCATAACCACTGTCCTACTCTCTGCTTTTATATCAATGTGTGTGTTTTTTTTTAATCTATGTATGAATGAGATCACATGGTATTTATCCTTCTATGCCTGACTTAGAAGGTTCATCTCTGTTGTTGCAAATGATGGGATTTCATTATCTTCATGACTGAATAGTATTTCATCATGTGTATGCCACGTTTTCTTTATAATTCTATCTAAGGACAATGAGGGTCCATTAAAGAGTTGTAAGCATGAGAGAGACTGACGATTTAGAAAAATGACAGTGTATAGAGGATACATTGCAGAGGGGCAAGACTGGGACCAGGAATACTAGAAAGACAGAGAAGGGGAGAGCAGTCAGTTTACAAAATTGTAATTTCTAACACTCTTACCAATGGCTACCAAAAATTCTTAGGTTAATTATGAGTAAATTGGTTGAAATCAGAAGTCCTTCTAAACTAGGATAAGGGACACCATGCGGAGGAGGAGGGATCAGAGTGGCTTACTGGTGCTTCCTTCACAGACATGCAAAATTCTACGATAAGGTCCTATTTCTATGAAGGGTATTCTAACAAAACGCAAGAAGAGAATGTGCTTTGAGTCAAATATAGGGTTATCTAAAAATATTATTTCTATCACCAAAGAATTGGGAATTATAGAATCTAATGGAAAAAGAAAAATCTCAGAATCAAATGTAAGTTCATTTAAAAAATCTTCCAAAAGACAACCATTTTATAGCAATGTGTATTTAAACCTGTCATATGGTATGAATTTTTTTTAATTGAGATGGAGTCTCACTCTGTTGCCCAGGCTGGAGTGCAGTGGCATGATCTCGGCTCACTGCAACTCCCACCGCCTGCTTTCAAGCAATTCTCTTGCCTCAGCCTCCTGAGTACCTGGGACTACAGGTGTGCACCACTACGCCCAGCTAATTTTTTTGTATTTTAGTAGAGAAGGGGTTTCGCCATGTTGGCCAAGCTGGTCTTGAACTCCTGACCTCAGGTGATCTGCCGCCTCAGTCTCCCAAAGTGCTGGGATTACAGGTGTGAGCCACTGCACCCAGCCTGAATTTTTAATTAAGGCCAAATCTATATTCTCAAGACAAGTGGAGAACATTAGCAACCTTCTGTTTATTTGAGGCAAACTATCTTCTTTTCTTGAAAACATCAAGTTAATCATGGCCAAAAAAAATTGGGTTTATTACTTGCATTACCTGATAATTGCCTCACTTTCCTCTTTCACTTAGTATCTGAAGATATGGCTTTAAAGCCCTTCATAAAGCTCAGAAGTTAATAACATCAAATAATTTTCTTGGAATCCTATGACTGCTGCTTTATAAGCATAGCCAACTCACCAGGTCTGAGAGAAAAGAAGGCAGCGGGTGGAAAGCCTACTGTCCTCAGAAGCTTACTGATACTTTTAGTGTCTCCAGGGACAGTTTGATGGAAAAACAAAAACAAAACAAAACAAAAACATCTTTCAAATCCTCTTCATTCTAAGCAATGTAGATAATTAATAGTTTCTATTTTCCAAATAATCAACCATTGATAGTCCTTTTACATTTTAATTTGCTGCTGTGTAACATAAATGGCTAGTATATGCCAAGCCCATAACATTTAGCAGAATTGCTTCTCAAACACATTTGTATCAATTGATTGGGACGGGGTCTGGCTCTGTCGCTCAGGCTGGAAGGCAGTGGCACCATCTTGGATCTTGGCTCACTGCAACGTCCACCTCCCAGACCCAAGAGATTCTCCCACCTCCCATGGTGTGCACCACCATGCCCGGCTAATACTTGTATTTTTTGTAAAGACAGGGTTTCACCATTTTGCCCAGGATGGTCTCAAACTCCTGGAATCACGACTATTCATGTTTTGGGGAAACTGGCTATCCCCTTTCTTATATAAAGTCTAATCTTTCTAAAATCCAATAAAGAATTGTTTTTTTAAAATATGAATAAGTCTGCACTTATTACAGTAATGAGGTAACAAAGACTAAATCTGTAATATGCTAAGAAAGATGGAGGCCAGGAATTCTTGTCCAATATTTTCTAAAGTAAAAGCAACACATTAATATGCTTAACATCTAGTCATATGGATTACATGTTAGTTGGACTGAAATGTTAAAATTGCATCTCTAACTCTAAAAGCTATCAGTGCACAGAGCATTTTGACTGTTTCAGGTATCTTTCTTCTCCAGGAGTTTCTGGGAATTTAGAGGTGTGTTGGAGTAGGGTACAGGGAAGTTGGAATAAGTTCCTTGTATTTTAAAGCCCTATATAGGTGATACCTCTGAATTTATTGTATTGGAAGAGTCAGTGGTTTGAATGCCGCCTACAAACAATGATTTTTCAGTCATTCATGCAATTGACAAGCATGTGCTCATTTTTTAAATTGGTCAATTGACTGATACTAAGGTGGTTTGAATCAGTGGTAACTGATTGTCTGACTGTCATTAGTATTTGGGGCAACAAGAAAAGAATATATATGTTCATCAGTAAATTCCCAGTTAAATGTTTTATGACTTCACATGTAACTGAATCCTGTTCGAAGGTTGCAATTAAATTGGTCAATATCCACTAAACCTTTAACAACAAATGTAATATCAAATATCCATGTGATTCTCTACATTTCCTAGCTTCCGTTGAAGTTAGATTGGGTCAGGGTGATTGAGTTGAAGCCAATGGGTATGAGTAGAAGTGATGAAAGCTACTTCCAGGCCTGGAATTTTAAAAACATTCCACTTAATCTTCCAATTTCTTCTTTTCTTTTGCCTTGGTTTATTAGTTATCATTGTTGTGCAAATAAAAAAAATTACTACAGAATTCAGTGGCTTAAACAATCTCACAATTTCCATGGATCAGGAATTTGGGTATAATTTAGCTGAGTGCCTCTGACTCAACGCCTCCCAGAAGATTATCTTCAAGGTCTAAGCAGGAGTCTCAGGGCTCCAATGGGGGAGGGTCCACATCCAAGTTCATGCATATGGCTATTGGTAGGACTAAGGGCATCACTGAACCTTAGCTGAAGACATCAATTATTTGTTACATAGTTCTCTCCATGGTGCTGCCCACATCGTGTCAGTTTCCTTCTCCCACAGCAAAGACAGGTGAGGGAGGGAGGGAGGGAGGGAGGGAGAGGGGGAGGGAGAGAGGAAGAGGGAAGGAATGGGGAGAGGGAGAGGGAGAGAGAAGGAGGAGGGGGAAGGAAAGGGGAGAAGACAGGATGAGTAAAACAGAAGTCAGTCTTTTTGTAATCTGATCTCAAAAATTGGCATCCTATCACTTTTGCCACCTTCCATTCATTAGAATTAAGTATTTAGATCCATCCCACACTCAAAGACAGAGGATATCACAAGGGCATGAATATCACAAGATAGGGATTGTTGGGATCAATTCTAGGAGCTGTCAACCACACGTGGTAATCTTTAAGGTCATATTTTCCAGATGGTGTAACCACAAGATGGAAGCAGCCTGGATTCTTGATACTCTGCTAATTGGAAAACTGTGAAGGACATTTCCCCAGTACACATGAGATTGTGATATGAGCAAGAAATAAACCCCTATTGCATTAAGCCCCTGAAATTTTATAATTATTTATCACAGCAGCATTATATAAGGTTAGCCTGAAAATAATGCATTGGTTTTTATTCCTGAGCTCCTTAAATATGTACGTTTTTTCATGATTTTACAAAACTTTTTTTCAAGTGCCAGTGTCCATTTTGATCATTGTCATAATGATTAACAAACTTGTGTTATAATCTTGGTCTATGTACATGCTAAGGGTTAAAAGGAGTAACATGCTATATTTCTTCTTCTAGATTGGAAAACTCTTCATGGCATGGGCTGGGATGTATTTATGCACTTATTCATTCAAAAATATTAACTTCAATTGCATTTTCATATACTCTACATTTATCTTCATAAGCCTTACAGTAGTAGTTATAACTACGATAAACACTGTGAGTGTTTACTCATGGTAGGTGGGAAAATTAACTTTGTAGAATGAATGAACTTAGAATCCAAGGACATATTTATTATCATTTTCTGTATTTTCTCTCCTTTATCTGTTTTATATAATTAATTATCTTCTTCTCACCCTTAAGGCCTTAGCTTAGGTAGCATTTTTTCAAGAAAGCCTTCTGAAAACCTCAAAAACTAAGCTGGGTGCCCTTTAAATGCTCCCAAAGCACACTGAGCTGTGTCCCATTGTAGGCCATATCACACTCTATGGGCATGGCCAGTCTGCTGGCATGACTTCTTCTCTAAAGCATAAATTGGTGACTTGAAAGCATTCTTGTTTTCCCAGCACTTAGTACATACTACATAGTAGAGATGCAATCCTTTTTAGGAGAAGGATAAATGAATGAATATCATGAATAGTAGAGGCACTATAGCTTTCCAAGAATGTCTTTGTAAGTATTTTAAAGATGAAGACATTGAGCTACCTTTAATCTGACCAATTGATAACTTATTTGACCAGGCTACTGAGAAATAATTTTTCTGATCACTGAAGGTGACTAAAGGTAGTTCATGTTTCTATAATTGAAGCAATGCAATGGAAGAGGCAGGTAGAATGAGCGAAGAGACGCAGATATTAGCTATTAGGTGGTATTGATTCAAAGGATGAAAGCCAAACCAATACAATGTGGACCACTGTGCTCTGAAAGACAGAACAGATATGCATACAGAGATCTCAATTGATAATGAAAAAAAGCTGTGTATGTATAGGTCAAGATGTGGGCATTTACATGAAATGTCCACAATAGGCAAATACATAGAGACAAAAAGTTTTAGTGGTTGTAAGGGGATGAGGAAAAGGAATGGGAAGTGACTGCTAACAAGTATAAGGGTTTTTTTGGTTTTTGTTTTTGTTTTTGTTTTGTGTGTGTGTTTTGTTTTTGTTTTTTGTTTTTTTGCAGAGGAAGTGTGATGAAAATATTCTGGAATAAGATAGTCATGATGGTTGCACAACTTGCGAATATAAGTATAAATACCACTGAATTGTATGTTTACAAGTTGAATTTTGCATGAATTATATCTCAGTTAAAAAAAAGAATTGAAGTAGAGAGTGATAGGTGGTAAATAAACAATCCAAGGTTTTAATAGCACTCCAAAGTATTTTATAGTTTTTACACTGAAAGAAGAAAAATATCTATGTTAATAGCAGAAACTAAAATATTATCTGGCAACCACTCCAATAGTTAAACAAGGTTTAGCAGGCTCTGGTTTATTTGCTATAATATCATAATCTATTTTCAGGCCTGGACTTTTGAATTATATCTGGTCTACAGAAATGGATACTTGAAGGAAATGTGCACATAATAGCTTATTATAATTGGTTCTTTTTCACAGATAGAAGTTAGTTGGTCCTCCTTCTTTCTAAGCTTTTTCTCTCATTCTGCCTTTCAAGCATTGAGAATTGCGTTTTTGAAAAGAAAAGTATTTTGTGGCATCTTCCTTCATTTTCTCTTCTCTTTGGAATATTAAGCTTTAAAAGATGGGTTTTTGCTACACAATATTGAGCAAAATCATTTCTGCTATGTTTCAAGGCTGTATGAAATCTCCAATCACTCACCAAGATGAGAGGCCTCTGCCTGTGACCCTCTGATTAAGCATCCTTTCTATCACTTGGGAAAACTTAGTTCTTCTTGTCCTTTAAAGTAACGCCTTTGGAACTTGGAGTCACAAATAGGAATTCTATTAAAAATACATTGTAGAGGCTGGGCACGGTGGCTCACGCCTGTAATCCCCGCGCTTTGGGAGGCCGAGACGGGCGGATCACGAGGTCAGGAGATCGAGACCGATTTCACCGATTTTCACACGGTGAAACCCCGTCTCTACTAAAAATACAAAAAATTAGCAGGGCATGGTGGCGGGCGCCTGTAGTCCCAGCTACTTGGGAGGCTGAGGCAGGAGAATGGCGGGAACTTGGGAGGCGGAGCTTGCAGTGAGCCAAGATGGCGCCACTGCACTTCAGGCTGGGGGAGAGAGGGAGACTCCATCTCAAAAAAAAAAAAAAAATACATTGTAGAAATAATTTATCTATCATAAAATAGCATCAAATTTAAAATATACTTTAAAAGGAAGATGATAGTATATTTTGTGAAATTCACCAAATGTTCCCATTAAGAGAGACAGAGGAACAAGGATGGTAAAACAAAAACTCACTGACTCTAAACAAAACTAGGTGATCAAGTATCCCCATGAGCCCCTAAATATGAGCATGTAGGGGAAAAAAGCATCGAAAGACCTTTATAGTGTCAGCATTTGCGTGGAAGGAAGCCCAAAAAATCATATGAAATGCTAACAAACCCAAGGGTAGAAGAGCCCCAATATCTCTGGCCAGTACACCTAGCCAATTTAAGACCAGCAGTTGAAAATTAGAGGGCTTTTATGGTACATTTCACAGTATATGTAAGATCAAAAGAACAACAACAAAAAACCCTGTAAGTGTTGAACTGGAATTGGAAAAATCAGCATACATTAATGATGCATTTTATCTTAAAATGATCTGTTGCCAAGATCTGCTTCCTGTAAAGGCCTAGAAATACTGAACAACTGAGTAGCAATAAATAGCCTCAATTTTTTTACTTCAAAAAGCATTTTTCACTAAAAGGAAGTAATTTACATAGGACAAATGTCTCATTCCAGGTTCTGGAGCAGAAAATGTACAAAGTAAATCCAGAACATGTTGTCTTAATGATAACAAGGAAGTGATCAAAGACTACTGTGTCAAAAGGACTTGGCAACCAATCAGAGGCAGCATCCACTGAACAAAAATAGAGCAATTTGAGCATCAATAAAGACAGTAACTGCAATTAAATGAAACATAACAAATATGTTTCAATCAGTGAATTCATAGTGATATACTACCAAAAAGAAAGAAGGCGGGAAGGATGGTAGGAAGGAAAAGAGGAAGGAGAGAAAGAAAAAAGAAATGAAAAAGAAAGAAGAATGAAAAGGAAGGAAGGGAAGGAGGGAGGGAGGGACAAGGAGGAAGGGAGGAAGGGAAATATAACTAACTGCTAGTGAACCTACTTATTATTTGACAACTGGTAAATAAAGGGGAAAAAACTCAAGCATATTTTCTGTCTTTCCTAAATGAACTGTGCCACTGGGTAAACAAATACTAGATGAGAGCAAACTTTTTATAGAAGTATTCCAGCTAACAGATGAAGAAGATATACAAAATATTAGAGTATCTTCATTTCAAAAATCCAGATTAATTAATGGATGTAGGTGTTAATTATCTACAGCTGCTAACATCATGCAACAATATCCAACAACTTTCTTGTGGAAGTACTCAACACTACCTGTGAAGTCGTCTTGCCAGAAAAATCAAACCTCACCCTGATTAAGCTTCTAGATCTAGTGACCAGTTTACAGGAAACAGAACAGAAGAACACACTAAATGATGCCATGAACATGCAATCAGCAAAATCTAGAATGTAAAAAACTATAGAACAGGCAAACCAATTTACTTAATAGATTCATTACAAGAGGACAGAAAAGAGATGGAGGGGTTATCAATTTATGGAAAGAGACTTAGGGAGAAATATAACTCCATAGAAATAAGTGGATCTTAATTCAAATTAACTTAAAATTATATTTTTGGAGGAAGTAGAAATTGGAACACTGTATATTTAATGGAATTACAATTTTAAAAGATTTTTACTGTGATCATAATGGTATTGTGATCATGTGTATATGTATATATTTAACAGAGTCATTATGTTTGGAAGATACATATGGAACTATGAGAGATGAAATAGAAGCTGATATTTGCTTTAAATAATATGGAAGAAAAAAGTGAAGGGAGGTAGAAAGATGAAAAAAGATTGGTCATAATTTGAAATAATTGTTAAATCAGGGTAGTGATACATGGGAATTTATTATTGTATTTGTCTATTTCTGTTTATGTTTGAAGTTTTCCATAATAAAAGAGTTGGCCGGGCGCAGTGGCTCAAGCCTGTAATCCCAGCACTTTGGGAGGCCGAGACGGGCGGATCACGAGGTCAGGAGATGGAGACCATCCTGGCTAACACGGTGAAACCCCGTCTCTACTAAAAAATACAAAAAACTAGCCGGGTCAGGTGGCAGGCACCTGTAGTCCCAGCTACTCAGGAGGCTGAGGCAAGAGAATGGCGTAAACCCGGGAGGCGGAGCTTGCAGTAAGCTGAGATCCGGCCACTGCACTCCAGCCTGGGCAACAGAGCGAGACTCCACCTCAAAAAAAAAAAGAGTTAAAATACAGTATAATAGAAAATATACTAAAGATGGAATATGAATGATAAGTTCATAAATATCAGGGTATTTATCAATGCTGTGATGAAACTGTTTGTGTACATTGCTGTTGAAAATACTCACTAGCTAAAGTCATTAAAGGGAGCAGTTGAAACATTCAACCCTGAATCAAATACCCATTTCCTTCTTCAAACATTGCTGGAAATAGTTTGGTGTCTGGAAAACTGAGTCTATTATCTCCACCTGAATATTTGTATAAACACAAACAACCTACCTACTGCTCTTTGCTGTGCAAACAATTGGAGGGCTTACTAATGCAATGAACCAATCTCTAGTTAAATAAATAGTCATATTTTCACTCCATCCCACTAGAAAACTGGAGGAAAAATAAAAGTAGAGTTAACAATCAGTGATGTGGTTTGGCTGTGTCCCCACCCAAATCTCATCTTGAATTGTAGCTCCCCAAATTCCCTCATGTTGTGGGAGGGACCCCCTGGGAGATAATTGAATCATGGGGGCAGTTTTTCTCGTACTGTTCTCTTGGTAGTATACAAGTCTCATTAGATTAGATGGTTTGATAAGGGGAAACCCCTTTCACTTGACTCTCATTCTCTTCTCTTGGCTGCCACCATGTGAGACATGCCTTTCACCTTCCACCATGAAATTTTGAGGCCTCCCCAGCCACATGAAGCTGTAAGTCCATTAAACCTTTTTTGTTTTGTTAGTTTGCTGAATCTCAGATAGGTGTTTATCTGCTGTGTGAAAACATACTAATAAAATCAACAAACTGCACATTTCAAAAAGTAAGGATTGTAACGATTTTATTCATTGCTATATTCACAATTCTTATAACAATGCCTGGTACATAATAGATATCCTAAAAGCTGTGAATGAGTGAAAGGATGGACAGGTGGATACATAGATGGATGGATAGATGAATGAATTTTATATAAGTGAATTTCATGTAAATGTAAGTAAGCCCCAATACAGTCAGACTATGAATATTTCTATCTAAGTTTCAATTATTTTTAGCCTACAGTTGCATTTCTCTACTGGATAAAATAGTGCTTCTCAAACTTTAGCATACATAAGAATCACCTGGAAGCCTGTTAATAGATTTCTGAACCCCACTGCAAATTCTTGAATTTGCCTTTCAAACAAACTTGCAGGTGATGCTAATGCTGCTGATCTGTGGAACATACTTTGAGTAGCATTAATTAAGCCAGATTTTCTCACCAACCATCTTCATCAGAATTATTGGGAATCTCTTAAAATATTCAAATTCTTAGGACTCCGCTGACACCTACTGAATCATAATCTCTGAGAGTGAGTCTCAGAAAAGTGAATTTTAAGAAGTCATTCCTATGTACACTCAAGTTTTATAATGGCCTAGATGATGCTGCCTTCTAGAACTCTCTGCAATGATGAATGTGTTCTGCATGTGCAGTGTCTAGCACAGTAGCAATTAGCCACATGTGGCTATGGAGAATTGAAATGTGGCCACTGTGACTGAGGAACTGAATTTTTAATTTTAGTTTATTTTAATTAATTTAAACCTGCACTTAAATTGACATTTGGAGCTAGTGGCTACTGTATTAGATAGACAAGGTCTGGATTTTCAAACTCTCCTTCTTGAATCTAGAGTTATCTTTAGTGGTGGCAGAAGGGGGACCCACAGTATAGGGTTCCTGGGATCCTACTGTTTCAACCAGAGCAACTCTTCCTTAGTTACCTTGGGATGTCATTGACATTCTGGCTTCTTTACCAATTGGAGTCCATGCCCAGACTGGGACATCCCTAAAGTGCCTATGAAAGAGGAATCAAAGTGTTCTGACACATTTTCAGATGAATTGCACATAGTTAACTTGATGAAGTCATTATTTATCTGCCAAACAATTAGGTTTTGAGTCAAGTTTAATGCTGGCTTCTCAAGAGATTTCCAATGCAGTCACCAACTTATTATTTCATTAATCCTCATAATGACTTTGTGAGTAGAAAAAAGCTATTATCCCCATTTCACATGCAGAAAAACTGACTCTTAAAGAAAGTGATGGGCTTGCTGAAGCCTCCCTCAGCAACTCTCTGACGAGTTGTTATTTTTCCAAGTACTTCTCATTCTCTTTGAATAAGTAATTAAGGTCTCTACACTCAAGGACACTTCAGCAGTACTTTAGAAAGTAATTTTCTTTCTGGGGCAGCTACCTATCTGTGAGGATGGAACTTAGGCCCCTGATGAAATGGAACAAACCCAAACTGGACTCAGACATCTTAGAATTAAAGGGCAGGTTATATTATACTATATTGTAAGTATATTATACTATATTATAAGTACAGTATAATTATACTATAAGTATATAGTATAAGTATATTATAGTGTAAGTATATTATACTATATGTATAGTATAAGTATATTATACATATATAAGTATGAGTATACTATACATATAAGTATACTATATTATAAGTATAGTGTAAGTATATTATACTGTAAGTATAGTATAAGTATATTATACTATATTTTAGGTATAGGGTAAGTATACTATAAGTATACTATAAGTATAGTGTAAGTATATTATACTATACTATAGTTATAGTATAGTTAAGTATATTATACTATAAGTATATTGTACTATATTATATTATACTACATATTATACTATAGGCTGCATAATAAATTAATAAGGAAAGATGTCCACATAGGTATAGCAACACACATTAATTACATTTTTCTTTTTAAAATTACAATAGGGATAGAAGGAATATTTCGGGTGGAGTAAGAGATGGGAGATTGCTGATGGAATAATAAGAATCCTTCTCCAAATGACAAATTTCAGGTCATCCCCAGGTGATTTAGTTTTATAGCGGGATTCACTCCTGGGGCACATCCTCAACTAGATAGATTGAGACAAGACCATAGGCCATCATGAAGTCAAAGGCATAAAATTGTAATTAGCTACAAGTAGCCTAAGGAGACTTGAGAGTGCTGTCAAAGTCCAAAACTTGCAAAGCCAGCTATAGCTTCACTTTGCTTTACACAATGTAATTTGAGTTACCTACAAAGCCTGAAGGAAAGGAAAGCAAACATCTCAGAGATGAGTTCGCCCTGCTTGGAGGAAAGAAAACCCACTCTGGCTCCTCACTTTCTTTAAACCAGAGTTTCCTCTCAATAAGAAGTAGGTGGGGAGATTCTGGTGGATATTAGGGGGTGGAGAAGGGAGAATTTAGAGGGAAATTGGGATAGCATCCCCTGTGTTTAAAATAGAGAACACCTCCAAGAAGAGGGGACCTGGGTAGACTTTATTCACTTAATAGACTTTAAGTGCCTGAGGACACAGTACAAACTTGTTTCACATTATCAGACAGGCCCCCTCACGGCATCAGTGTCGGCAGAGACTCATGAATATGTAAATACTATATGTATCTTGGAAACATGCTTGACAAGAGAATAGCTAAAATGAACTGATTCTAGTTATAAGCCCATCAGCCTGCCATTCTTTATGTTTGAACAGGCAGGCTATTGCTAGGTGACAGATCATTAAGGCTATCTACTCAGTCAGCGGAAATGAAGAAATAATTTGTTCCTAATAACCTTCAGATGACCTCCCAGGCAAAAGGGAGTCTTTAAAGTGCTGTCTCTGCTGATACATGTCAGGCGGGAGGGTGGGGTTCTTCTGGCCCTGCAGTCAGAGCAGGGTGGCTGGTGAAACAGATTAATAAACACCTACTGACAGGGACATAGCGGGAAAAGATCTCATCACCTGCCATTATCGGGCTGATGAATAATTCAGAACTCTCCATCAGAGCCGAGGATTTCAGGCTATGCTGTGCTCTGCATTTGCAGGGAGGGGGAAGCATGAAGGCTCTCATTGCTGGGATTAAATGGGGGCCCAGGAAATTCGCTTCTGCTCCAGACTGTGTGGGCATCACAAGGGGTGGGGGAAGCAGGCATGAAAGAAGATTTGCCTCTTTGGAAGGTGGCCAGGCAGGTTTAGGGGCCAAGAGCTAGCAGGAACCTCCTCAAAGCCTCCTGACTGTCATGAAAAGTTTGGTGGCCAGTGCAGACCCCCTGCACCACCATGTGTCCACCACTAGAGTCAGAAAAAGAGGCCGCAGCTCTTGTTTCCTTGCCTGCTGGTGGGTTCCAGAGGACCAGGTAGGTCAGTCTCCCAGATGTGCCCCTCACTCCTTGAGCACTTCGTCATACCCCCATTTCTGCTCTCTCCCCGTGTATGAGAAAATATTTGCACTGTGATCCTTGTGTAACAGATTTGGGGTCAGCTGGCTTCTATGGGGACTCTCAGGACAGCGTCTAATTACCAGCTGTGTGATTCTGACCACATTCTATTCTTTCTGGGACTCAGTTGCCTGGTCTGTAAAACGGGCTGAATCATATCTGACTCAGACAATTATTGTAAGGATTAAAAAGAAGTACACATGGAAAGGCCCAGCAGAGTACCTGGAACCAAGCACATCCCATTTCATGCCAGAGACAAATGTCTCCCCCTACTCATTTGTTTTCTTACTCGGAACAAGGCAGGAACCCGACTGGACATGCAAATTTGATAATTCAAGTACTTAAATAAAAGGGCAGTTTCTACAGGTGATAGCATGATTTAGCAAACCAACAAGGGCTGGGAACATGCCCCAGGACTAATAACCGCAGGGATCACTTAGCACTGTTAGGCCTCAAGGGGCAGAAGGACAAGGAAAATTTGCTACTTGACAGAAGTCTTTCATAAAAGGTCACAGCCAACTGTGGTGACCTGGCAGGGAGGGAGCACAGGACAAATATCCCACTGTACTTTCCTCCTGCCACAGTCTTCTGCCTGGGCTTCCTTTTGGCTGAACTCAACCAGACCCCAGGCAAGAGGCCTGTTGATGGGTTAATAAGCCTCCTGGGCACACAGCAAGGTGAAGAAGGGTGGGAACTGAATCTGGAGGGACAAGTGGAAGAGCTGTAATTTACTGTCTGAGCGATGAGACTATTGGCACTTCTCCATCTGTGGTAACTTTCAATGTGTGTTGGATGAATTAAAAACATAGCAAGAGAAAGGAAAGGGTCTATGCACTTTAGAAGCCTTTAAACTAATTGAGGGTAGAGTGGGAAGGAGGAGAATAGGAGAGAGAAAGAGACAGAGGAAGGGAAGAAAGAAAGGAAGAATTTGAATTGTTATTATAAAAAAGTACTGATTTTAGAGTCAAAAATTTTTAGATCATCACTTACATCATTGCTTATCTTTTATTTACTAAGACACTTCTCCATCTTTCTGGTTCCATCACGTATAAAATGGAAACTTTGGATGACCTGATATCACAGGTCTTTCCTAGCTTGGAATTCATGACTTCAAGTGTGATCATAGGGTAGTTCTGCCAATACTTTCCCTTCCTCAGCACCTGAGGCAAGCATGGCCTGAAAGACAAAGATTGTCATTCCTCAGAACTCAGAGTTACACATCTCTTCCTAAATCTGAAATTGATTGAGAGCTCAGCGTGCCTTTGGTGAAACCTGTATGTCATCCAAAGACTAAACAACCCCATATATTCAACCAAGGTTGAGCTTTGCTGGGCTGGAGCTTATTAGTATTGGTCAAGTGGTGGGAGAAAAATGTGATACCCCATTCTTAAGAGATAAGCTGGGAAAAGCCTCTGGCCAACAGCTAGAAAAACTGTGGATTTTGTTGAGAGTCAATCATCTCTTATGAAGCACATTTTAAAGAGTATTGTTAAGTGGCTTAGAGATAAAGTGCCTTTTCAAAAACATTTGGTTTCAAGAGAGAAAGTGAAAACTGGGAGGCGTTAGGTAATTTGGAGGGCT
The DNA here is from genome assembly GCF_037993035.2 of Macaca fascicularis. Lineage (NCBI taxonomy): Eukaryota > Metazoa > Chordata > Mammalia > Primates > Cercopithecidae > Macaca > Macaca fascicularis. The sequence continues at coordinate 113,310,757 of NC_088389.1, forward strand.
GAAAGGAGGCAGAAAATGAAAGCAGAGCAGGTAGAGAAATGAGCAGAACTGGAAAGGAGGAGGCAGAGCTGTGTTAGAGATAGACCAAGCACAGCAGGAGAGGACCCTAAATAGGATGCAACAGAAAGTCTGAATCATCCAAATTTTCATCCATCTGGATCATTCTCATTACTAATTCTGAGTAAAATCGGTCCTACTTTTGTATTGCACCCTAAACTGTGAGGAATATAGCATGCTAGAGAAAGACTAGCAACAGCTTTCAGAGAGCCTTAAAGAATGGGCTATTTAGTTACTTGATTCAGGAATAGCATGCAGTTCATTCACTCATTACTTCATATTTTCAAGATATATTCATAGAGTATCTATTAGGTTCCTTACAATCTTCTGGAAATATATTCATGACCTACATAGATACCATGGTCAAGGGAAGTCTCTGAGTCTTAAATGATAAAGAAGAGCCAGCCATGAGAGAGGATCAGCAGAAGGAGCATCCCAGGCAAAAGGAGAAACCCATGCAAAGGCCCTGGAAGCCTGGCCAAGCTTTGCCGGTCATGGTCACTAATTATACTGATGAGAGTGTATTTGAAAAAGGTTACTGCCACAGGGTAGAGCCCAGAGGCAAGATTTACTAACAACAAACAAACCACAACAACAAAACAGCTACCTTCAGATAATCAGCAACATGGAGAAGGTTGCATAGCCCAAACAGAAACAGCAACTCACCTGCTCACATGGACCTTCTTTTCTTTCCTACATGGTTTATCTCTGTATGTGGACTGGAACTTGGAGAGAACACCGGTATGTTTTCTGGGCCTTTGACATTTTTTCTCAAGAGTTTGTTTCCAATACTTTCAAAAACATTGTCTGTCTTCTGAATACAGAAAAGAGGAGGGCATGCTTATTTAGGGACTTATCTGAGTATGGATGAGTGTGTGTATTTCTGGAGAAATTCCACTGATCATTTCCATTTCTGTTTGGGCTATCCAACCTTCTCCATGTTGCTTATTATCTAAAGGTACCTGTTTGTTTGTTTGTTTGTTTGTTTATAGTAAATCTTGACTCTGGACTCTACCATGTAGCAGTAACTTTTTACAAATACAGTGTCATCAGTATAATCAGGGGCCATGACTCCTTTAAACAAGACAGTTATTTGAGGTAAGTAGTTAAACTTGAAAGTGATAAAGAAGTTTAGCCAAAGAAAGCAAGGGGGGAAAAGAATAAGGGTGAAGATGAATTTATAAAGAACGTCACAAGGGAAAGCAGTGCTTTTTTTTTTCCCTTCTTTCCTTCCCTAGTGACAAAGCTATATCATTCAAGAGAAAGATGAAGAGTCTATTACACCAATGGAGTTCAGACGTCTGTTATGAAGGAAAGTGATCCCAGGCAGAGTCAGGGAAAGTAGATCCCAAATAGGGTGACCATTTGTTCTGGTTTGCTGGGGAAGTCCAAGTTTCCACCTGTTGTCCTGTTGTACTTGCTAACAATGTTCTCCCTTTGCTTTCAAAAGTGTGCTTTTTGGGTGATAAATAATATGGTCACTCTCGCCTTAAACCTGCCTCTTCCACTAAGCAGGTGTGTGTCTCTGGGTAAACCTGTAAGTCTCTGGAGTCTCTGGACCTCAGTTTCTCAAGAGTTTGTATGACATTGCAACTAACATGTTTTTTAGCCTAATATTCTATGGTTGCATTAAGGCCAAGAGAAGAAAAGTTAGAGTTTGTGGAAGGGGATGTGGAATGTATTTGATTTGAATTAAAGAATATCAGTGATTTCTGAGGGATATATTTGCCTCCTTATTAAGTACAATTGCCTCTGCCTTACCCTGTGATCTTGACCCTGTGTAGGCCTAAACTCATGTGTGTGTTTTTGTCAAAGTTTTTAACAAAATTGTTTAAAAAGTTAAAAAAAGCGGTAATAACAAATTTTAAAAACAGAAAGAAGCTTACACGGTAAGGACATAAAGAAAGAATATATTTTGGTAAAGGTATGCATTGTATTTATGTTTTAAGCTAAGTGTTATTGTAAGAGTCAAAAAGTTAAAATTGAAAAGATTATAAATTTAAAAATTACAGTAAGCTAATTTACAATAAGTAAAATTACACTCACTCACTGACTCACCCAGAGCAATTTCTAGCTTGCAAGCTCCATTCATGGTAAGTGTTCTGTACAGGTATACCATTTTTTATCTATTACACCATATTTTTACTGTACCTTTTCTATGTTTAGATATGTTTGAATATACAAATGCCATTGTGTTACAAGTGTCTGCAGTGTTCAGTGCAGTCACATGCTCTACAGGTTTATGATCTAGGAGCAACCTAGTTAGATTATAGACATAGGCCCATAATCTGGGCCATACGATCGAGCCTTGGTGTGTAGTAGGCTATACCACCTAGGCTTGTGTAAATACACTCTGTGACAGAATCACCTATGGATGCATTTCCCAGAACATAATGAACATATTGTTAAACAACATAACTGTACATCTAAGTGAAATTTCATAGAATTAAATGTACATTTTGATTACATTTCTTCAGTGCTTCATTGGGCTCTTTGTTAGCCATAGACTTACTAGTTTATCCCTGCTGAAAATGGTTTCTTTCTTTCCAAATAAGCAGGTAGAATGATATGGGTGTAAAATAGTCCTAATCCAGTCTTGTCCCTCCTCTTACTCAGAAGGTTTTTGCTGTATGTACTGTACAACCAGAAGATGACAGTTCAGTGAAGGAAAAGGTGTGTTTACCTCAGGAGAGAGTGTCTTTATGACACTGATCTGCTCTGATGAATCCACTAATGTGAAATTTCTGACCCAATAGTCAGTGATTGCACAGCTCTGAGACTCTTCTCATTATTCATGAAATATGTGCTGCATGGCGTCAGTGCTCTCCCTGCAGACTCGCTGCCAAGCAATTACTCATTTCCATCACTTAGCTTTTTTATTATTATTATTTTTCAGTGGGTGTCTATATATTCAGCACACTTCGAGAAGCAAAGCACAGTCCCAGAATGAAAATGATGCTTGTCTTGTTTGATTTTAAATAGAAAAGCACTTTCAAGTCCTTAAAAATTGATGTTGTTTTAAACTTATAACAAGCAGTAAGGGAAACTGGTAGCTGCAGAAATAAATGGAAGGCAATCCAGAGTATTTCCACTGTTATACATATTTGCTACCAAGAGATGCTGGAGGGACTATCTTACAGGTCCTAATGGATTTCTCTGACTTCCCCTAGGAACCCTGAAGAGAAACAGTGAACCAGGAATGGCGACAGAGCTCTTATTGTGCTCCTTTGCCAAAGGCAGGGTACCCCTGTTCAGTGCGATGGTCCATGCTTGAAAAAGGGACAGGCTCCTGGAACTGTGTCCCTTTCTCATCCAAATGTTTGCATGTTAAGTCATTGCACAGATAAAGTCTGATGTGAAAGAATGGCCGTCTTTTGCAGCTATGTGATATAATCGGTGCAGAGCACTTGCCTCCCTGTTGTCATCACCATGGAGGAATATTCCAACCCTAGAAGTTGTCCCAGAAGATGTTTTTTGGGAATTGACAAAACTTTATTAAACAAGAGATCCTCAGTTGTAGACTCCAGTCCAGTCCTCCTGGGTATGGTAAAATCTTCTCATATTCAGTAGTTAATTACAGTGATGATCCCAGCTTTTCACAGTCCCTGTATTCAGCCTTTCCCACGTGAATGTGTAGTTCCTCACTGAAAAGTCAGAGTCTCTCTCTCCATATCTGCAGTGTGAACTGGTCTTATGACTTACTTGGCCAATAGAATGTGCAAAGGAGATGGTGGGCAATTTTTAAGCCTACATCTCCAAAGTTCTTGCATGTTGCCACTTGACCTATCTTGGACCCTTGCTGTTGCCATGGGAGTATGCCCAAGCCAACTTTCAAGAAGACAAGAAACATGGAACAGCTCATCTGCCCTAGTTGCCCCAACCAAGGCCAGAGAGAACTGCTGACCACCACCTGACCCCCTAAATACATGAGTTAGTCCAGTCTAGGTCAGCAGCGCCACATAGCCTGCTGGTCACCCCAGCTGCCCCCAGGCATGTAAAGCTTGTCTATTATTTATTATTATAAGGTTTTGTGACAAGAAGGTGTCACATAAATAACAGACTTAATATCCCACCAAGAAATTATTACTTTCCTTTTTTCACCTCTCCCATCACACCTCACCATAGTAGATTTTGTTTGCTTTGATTTTTCATTTTTCTTTGGTTTCTTTTATTTACTCCACTTACCATTAAGTACATATCACTGTACTAGACAACATGGTTAATACAGAGACTGGTGAATCAGAGAACTTTCTCTCAAAGAGTTCTCATTCTAACACAGTAATTCTCAATATTTTTTATCTTGACACTTAATGGATGGCATTAATATGTGCAACACATTCTCAAGAGCAAACTCAGAGTTATGAACAATTTCTGATGCATTTGCTTTTTCTGTATCCATGTCTCCAGTGCCTAAGAAATTGCACTTGAATGCCAGTGAATGAAAGCAGCATTAAGGAGTTTGAAACATATCATAGCTGTCACCCTGAATCATTTGTATGTTGTTATTTTACCTCCTATTAGTTATAAATTACTTACAACCCACTTCACTGCTGATTACCACATCCTGGGTTTTGATGTCCCAGATGAGAACAACTGGCCTAGTGAAAGGAGAATGCTGACATCCAAGGCATTACCTGCAATCCAAAGCAGAGTGAAAGAAGGGTGTAGCAGAGATACTGAGAGGGGGCACAAAAAGGCGTAACACATTCCAACTTGGGCAAACAGGGTGGCTTTCCGGAAGACTTGACATCCCTCCGACCTAAACCCAGGGTTTCAATGGAGATTAACTCACTTCATTAGTAAAAGAGCACTCTTTCTCCTGTCTCCTCCAAACCCAGATGTTCCCCAGTTCTTTGACTGAACTCAGTGGAGGCTGACATTTCAATTAGAGCAAGGAAATTCCATGTGATTGCCACACCTTCCTGAAACAGGTGATAGAAAGGTAACCCTTCAGAATTCAGCTTCCGTGACGCTGTCACTGTGTCTCCCGCAAAAGGATATTCAAAGAGTCAGCCTCCCTCTCTTGCGTTTCTAGACAAAAGAGTAAGTCAGGCCAGATTCACCAGTTCTCTATCATCTGTCAAATGGCAGACCTGGGACAAACATGGTTTTCTTCTCCCTGGCCTAATGTTCCTTCAACTTTATTGAGTGTGCGATGACCTTTAGAGGTTCCTTTTAACCCTGGCTTCTGAACCATGTTTTCTTTTGAGGTCTTGCCTGCCAGTCTAAAGGAAGGATTTATAGACACCATCCCTCCCATCTCTGCTTCTGAGTCAAAGCCGTTCTTTACAGAGGACTTACAGACTCCAGAAGACTCTATTTTAAGCAAAGCTCCTTCCCTGTTTCCTCCTCTCCTGTCTATTCTGGCACAGTGTGATCACTGGGTTTCATTCTACTGCACGGTTTTCCCAAGTGGCTTTTCCATTCTGTGATAGCAGAGGAGTAGGAAACAGCTCCCCACTGGAAGTAGGTGCCACAGCGAGAGCAATAAAGTTCTACAGAACAGTATTGCATAAAGAAGATGGCTTGCAAAGGTGTGTTCTTTCATGTATGCTGAAAAAAGGGAGCTTCACTGGCAGATCGGGAAGTTGTGTGGGGCCTTTGCTCCTGTCTAGGAAAATCACAGTGAAGACTTTCAAGATTTAGAAATAAAGTTAGGCCATCCTCTGCAGTTAACTATTCTTTTAGAAACAGCTGCTGGCTGGCTACTCAGCCCTAATAGGGATTAAATGCTTGATTAGAGGCTGTAATCTGCAGATTTACAGAATACTTTGTTACCATTATGGCATTGCACACAGCAGTGCTTCTGACCAGGGAACTCATGAGCAGAATGCAGTCTGACACTCCAATATATCGTTGGAGAGGCATCTTATCATCGAGGGGAAATGATGTACGTGAAACTCTTCATCAGCACATGACTCAGATTATCACGGTTCCTACTCTTGCTGCATTCCCTCTTTTCTCTTAACCCACCCCTATGGCTTTATTCCAAGTTCGCTATGACCATCTGATAGCGAAAGAAGAAAAAAAGTCCCAGGCCTGGTTTATAGATGGTTCTGCAGGATAAGCTGGCAGAATCTAAAAGTAGATGGCTGTCACACTGCAGTCTCACTTAGGGGGATCCTGAAGGCAGTGGTACCAAACAATGCACCTGATTATTCATTTTTGCCTGGAATAAGATAGAACAAGGTATAGAACCAAACTGATGAATGGTAAGTGACTAATGGTCTGGTTGGAATGCCAGGGACTTGAAGGAATACCACTTAAAAATTGGTAACAAGAAGGTCTGAGGATATGTATGTGAATAGATCTCTCATATTAGACACGATGTGAAAAGATGTTTGTATCTCACAAAAGAGGAACCTCAGCAGAAAAGGAATTTAATAATCAGATGGGCAAGATGACCTATTCTTGCAGGTCTTAGATGATCCATGTGTTGGTAGATGTCTGTCAGCCTCTTTTCTGAGCCACCCTGTCCTTGTCCAATGGGCTGAAAAACATAGTGGTCATATCAGCAGACGTAGAGGTTATGCATGGACTCGACAATGGACTTCCACCGACCAAGGCTACAGCCCTCGCTCCAAGCCCTCTCCCCATTGCTGGCTATGCACCACAGAGGCAGTAGCCATGCAGGGACAACAGTTCTCCATACAAGTTACTGGAGCTCCCTTCAGTGTCCCACTGGGATGGTAGGATGTGTGGGCTTCTTGTATTTCTCTCTAAGTTCCGACTTCAGGAGCTTGCCAGTGTGCATCACATATATTAACAATCTGATCCTTCAACTTTCATTTCCAGATCTTCGCTTCCCCAGCAGGGGGCCACGTTTGTATAATGTCTAATTCCTAAAATGAATCTCCTAGTCCCCTAATACTAGTGGGGGCTTTGTTTCCCTGACTGAATCCTGGCTGATAAAAGGGAACTAGGAAACGAAAGTAACATGCATTTCATCCAGCTGAGGTCAGTTACGATTGCTGGCTTTTCCATTGGCAACTGTTTGTGTAGTTGGTCCACACTCTTGAAAGGGAGGAGTAGGATGGAATGGGATTCCTATGCATAGAATGAAAAATAAACACTGTAAGGAAATGCCTCAAATCCAACATGATAATAATAATAATAATAATAATGACTTTCTTTTGGTGGTGAGATTGTGCATAATTTATTTTTTCCTTTTTTCTTATGCTATAGAATTTCCAAACTTTTATAATAAATATACTTTATTATTGGAAAAAATGACAAGCTTCATTTTGAAAAAAAAAATTTAAATGTATAGATTACTTGATGACATATACATACACTAGATCATAACACAACATCTATTTGTTTTCTAGGGTTGAATTAATAACTTTGCATCCAGTGTATACTGACAACAAGGTTACCAGTTCAAAAAAAAATTTAGTTTTCAGTATCTTAAGCAATAAATAAAACTAAATGGCTAGTGAGGCTCCTTCAGCTACAAGAAGAGGCTTTCTAAGTCTCAAAGTATGGTGACTTATTGTAAGGACACATATAACATTAAGATTGCTGGAATTTTTAATTGCCCCAAGTTTAAAGGGGGTTAAGAGTACAGAGGGGGCATCTTAGAGCCTGGGTCTGACTTAGGGGTCACTCTGACTCTGAAATATCTCTTGGGAACTTAAGAGAAAGTTGGGGGTCTTTACTCAAATACTGTACTAATTATGTACTAATTAATAGATGATTTGGCTTTCCCCATGTATTTCTGTGTGTGTGTGTGTGTGTGTGTGTGTGTGTGTGTGTGTGTGGTTGCTAATAAGGAAAATTAGATCATTTCTTAGAATACCTTAATCCTTCGCATATTGCCAGTACTTTATGATAGACAATGGGGAGCTATGGTGGAGTTTGAAGCAGGAAAGTTATTCAAGTCTGAGGTCGGGATTAATTGTTAAAAACTCGGGTAGCAGTGTAAAAAGAGAAAAACTCCATAGGCAGAAAGGCCAACTAAGACGTTGTTGTGACAATCTAGGCAAAGGAATAATAGCTAACTGACTCAAGGAACCTGCAAGAAAAACTAAGAATTATGTTGGAGAAACTAATGAAAGTATCATATTAGCATAGTTAAAATCTATCTGTTTGACTTTAATAAAAGGCTACATTGTTCTGGAGAAGAGCAAAGAAAGATTTGCCTTGCTTTTAGCTGGGCTAAGAACAGATTTCTTCTTACCTATCTGACAAAGCAACTTGGTGATACATGATAATATGATTACTACCCCTGGATGAGGGGAAAACATTAATTGGCTGAATGCATTAATCACCCTAGACTGGGTTGTGCTGCAGTAGCAAATAACCACCGAATCAAGGCTGAAAACCACAAGGCTAATTTCTCTCTCATATTATAGTGCATCATGGGTCAGCTGGGGGCACTGCTCTTCGGCAGCCCTGTGCTCCAGGATCAGAGCAGCTACCATCTGCCATCATTTGCCTTTCACTATGGTAGTTGGAAAGAGAGAGTGACCAGTAACACACCAGTTTTTTAAGCATCCATCTGGAGTGGAATACACCACTTCCACTCACATTCCATTGGCCAAAGTAAATTATATGGCCACACCCGTCTTCAAGGTGCAGAGCAGTGCAGCACCCTAAGCCCAGTTCGAGCCAGAAATCTTTCTGTGAACTGATGCTAATGTCTATTCCCATTGGATATGGCTTCATCATTAGTAGTGTTATATTGGCTGCCTTGAATCTCTTCAACTTCTCAGAGATAAGGAAAAATATTTTAAAGTAAGACACCACCCACAGCATCAGGCAGTGATGCTATTAATTCCCGCAAACTTACTGAGGAAGCCCCAAGGTCTTAACTATTTATAGTTGCAAACCCCCAAGACATTTCCTGATAGATTATGGATATACCGTACACTAATAGCCTTAGTAGAATTTCCGTTCTGGCTTCTGTCTTGTCAGAAATCTTCCCTGCGGTCTACCCAGGGCCTCCCAAGCCATACCGAGGGCTTGTTCTTTACCTTCTGCCCTGCTGTGCACAACGAGTATTAAGCAGCTGTCCTCTCCCACCTCAGGGAGTGCTGTGCATCCACAAGGCGTTGTTAGTGCAGCAGCATATGCTAGTGGAGCACTTGGGATGCAGGCTGGATGGAAAACAGGGGCTTAATTGAATTAGACGCACACACTCTGGATATTTTTGTCTGCAATCTTTATAGCCCCCTCTCTGTTTGCCGGGGAAAATCTGTCTCCTTTCACATGATCTGCTGGCATTTGGGATTTGTTCCCCGCACCTTCTACTAATTCCAATAGCCATGTCTTATTCCCTTGCATTCTCACATTCTATAAACCCAGGCAAAGAAAGCCTTTAACAATAGTTCTGCGCTCCTCATTAGAAACAGACATAAGTAGTAGTGCTGAGTATGAAGAAGGGCCTGAGGGCATCCTGCATGCTGCGTTCCACCTTGCTTTGCACCTGCCAGCCTGGTAAGCAAGCAGTCTCACACTTTCCTGGTGATAGGAGCAGTCACAGTGTCATTTAAAATACAGATCACCCAGCCTATCCTGGGGAAAATATAAATCAGAAAGTCTCGATAGGGTTCAGAAATTTATAAACACTTGAAATGAGTCTTATTGTTAAGTGAATTTAAGAAACAATGGCCAGTGTTTGTTCCTTCCTCTTAGAACACTTGAAAGTCTTTCAACTTCAAAACTGGAGAATGATACCACAAAACTCTACTTGAATAACCTCAACTCAATATACTTTCTCCTGTTATAAAACTTTTTCAGCCTCTGTGCATATCTGGTATACTTTCATATACTTTTATATTGTGAAATATGGAGCTATTGTCTCCAGCTGTTTCACTGTGTATGTTTAGTTTCTCCCTAAAAGGGCAAATTCCCTAAGGTCACGCCTGGGGCCTCTTCTTGATTTGTCTTCCTTTTCCCTCCTCCCACATCTACTTCCATATCTGTCTTATCCATCTATCTATAGCTACATGCATATTTGTATCTATGTCTAGAACTGCAGCTATATCCATCTTCCTTTTAGAATGTAAATTCCATGAAATCACAAGTCTTGACTTGTGGGTCCAATTAGAAATAAAGTTTTGAACATGTCTGAGACATCTCAATGTCTGTTGAGTTACTTTAAAAGATGCAATTGTTGCTGCCTTCTTTCATTGTGCTTTACCAACGAGATTATTCCATTTCCTTCTTTTCATCCTCTTTCCAGTCCCTGCTCTCTGGCCCTTGTCTAGACTCTCCTAAAGAGCATTTATCTAGTCCAGTGGATAGAAAACAGACGCTGAGAGCTCATGACAAATAGTGTACAGTTTTTATTTTTGGCTGTCCATATCTATTCCTCCAAATTTTGTTAACAGCAGCAAAGAACCATCTCAGCATCTGTGTGGAGGTGAGACTGACCCAGAATTGACCGATGAGCATATTCCTTTGCCTCAAGGATTTTTTTCAGGACTGAGGATACAACCCTGATTCTAATCAGGGTTTGGGATTTTTGCCGGAACTTCAGGTAAAACTGGCTTTTGTGTTGCTGAGGTTGCTAGCTGGAGAATATGAGAGTAGGCTAGAGTTTCTGGGAGCTCTCATGTGGAGACAGCCTGCCTGGTAATAACAGAAACATAGAGAACAGGGCAACATGCTGGCCAGAGATGCAGGCAGGTACGGAGAGTCAGGGCAACATTGCTGAACTATGGGACAGGGCCATGTGATGCATGTTCTTTTTTATCCAAACATTGACTGTGGACAAGACTGAACTCCGGCAGTCATCGCAGACTGAGTTTAAAAATGAAAGTGGTGGGGGTGGTTTTCTCTGCAGGAAATATGCTTCCCTGGTTTTCCCCACACACATGGCCAGGTAACCTCTTGTTTCCCTTTACTGATATCACTCAGAGGCTTTCCTAAATGCCATCGCATTCTCTTTTTATACACTGCACTCACGTTACTATGCTGTCTGCAATAGACTTGCATTCACCTATAGTCCGTGAGCTCCTTGAGAGCCAAGGTCAGATTTTCCATGTCTTGTACCCCCTATAACTAACACCATACCTGGAGGTGCTCAATGCTCAATACACAAGGGCTGCATGAGGCAGTGAATGCATATAGTAGATTAGAGAGTTCAACTCAAGATTTCTTGACCTGCAAATCCAAGGCACATGTCTCCAACAAAAATTGGAGCTACTAAGGCAAAAATGTTTCTTGCTTTCTTGACATTGCTCGTGCAGGGAAGAGCCTAATATGAACTGAAGTTGTTGGCCCTGCTCCCTCTCCACTCAGATGGGAGCCTCTGGCCAATTTGTGAGGAGACTTGCCGCTGAGAGGCAGACAGCAGCTCTCAAGCTCCTGCCAGCTGGGCCATTTCTCCCCAGGTCTCTAAGAGGCTGGGAGAGATGGGGCATGACATTGAGCCAGGCCCGCTGCTCTGTTCATTGGAGGATACTGAAGGCAGCTCCAATGCCCCACTGCACCCTGTGGGAGGCAGAAGGAGAGCATTTTTGTCCCCGAGGGGAGAGGACAAGGGGATGAGTGAAACAGAAAGCAGAGAAGGCTTTTGTTTTTATTTTTAGCATTGACCCCCAAGGAAACTGGCAGCAGCCATCTGTCTGTAAGTATATGGAATCACTGGATGGAAATGCAGGCTGAGGCACCAGTACCTGGCTTCTTTCTTTTTCTTTTCTTCTTTTTCTCCTCATGTAATAATACTTCCCTCCAATTCCTAGAAAAAGTTGGTAAAATAACTGTTTTCATTTGAGAAATATTTTGACGAGAACAATCAAAAGGCCAGTTTCCTCCAGTAACCAATTTCTATTACAAAGTAAGATTTCCACAAGGTTTTTCTTCCCAAGGGGTGAGGCTGACCTTACACTACTTCACAGAAACCCAATTGGCTCCTGTGAAGTCACCACATTACCTTGTATCTTCTTTTTACCTAGGCTACCTTTCATCTTTCAACTTCTGTTGAAATTGCATCCAAAGTATATATAACCTGTTGCAAACAGGATTGTGGTCATGAAACAAACGTTGTACCTAAAAATAAATGCCAGTGAACACAATTCAGACAAGTGGATGCAAGTTTCTTTCCTTTCAGTAAGGATTTTGATGAATAAGACCTCTTCTTGGGTAAATATCACTCACTTTCCCCGTGTCATCTTCTCAGCTTTACTAGGCTTACTTCCTTTTACTGCCTTCCTTGAGGGCAAAGTCTAATAAAAGTTTATATGTAGCAAATCAAAATGGAAAAAGTTCATAGGATATGGAGAAAGCCCAACTCCATGGCACTAAAGAAAGTGGTAACACTTGTGCAAATACAGTGCATGATCAACTCCTCTGATCCAGCTCTTGAGGAAGAGAAGATAAATAGGATTCCTATCAGGTGTGCCCAATTGTTAACGATCTAGCATCTCATTCTATTCTCTGGAAAGTATGCTTACAAAATACAAGCTAATCTCCAAGGGGCACTTGCATGCACTTCACGAATGTTAAGAATTTTCTAATCACTGCTATGATGTTCATATAATGGCTTCCATTAACAAAACAACAAATTTTGCAACAGTGCCCTACAATTGTTTGATGCCTCTTGGTATTTCCATCTCATGACAGTGATGAAAAAGGATTGCATATATTACTTGATATTTTGAGGTAATTATAGTCAGTTGCTATAATACAAACTGAGTTTGCTTTAATGGAAATTCCATTAATAGTGATAACACTTTGTATCATTTGATCTCAGAAACAAGAATGCTGTTTTATATGTCTATGTTAAAGTAAAATTTGCAAAGTGGCATTGACATTTGCTAAGACATGCATTTCAGAGACATACGGAATTAAGCTAGGTGAGACTCTGAAACAAATGGCCAGTTTAGATAATATACTCAAGACTCACAACTTGAGTGGAAAACAAATGGAAGGTGTTGCTATTGCTGATCATGCGTATCTTCCTTTCCTTCTCCTACATAAAATGTACCTCAAATGGGTAAGTTGTATCATTGGCTAAAATTTATACTTCACAATCCAACCAATACAAATATCAATGGTAAACTGTACATTTATCTCACTTTTGCCAAGTTTTAATTTTTAACTTTCCTTGTTATTAATGATGATAATAACTAGTTTTAGGCAATTATGTAGCAAAATATTAATACTCATGACGTGATTAAGTAGGTATCATTATATCAATATAATGAATGAGGACATAGAAACAAAAAGGATTAGAAAGAAGGCACAGACAGAGATATATTGTCTAACTCACACCAGCCTGCAAGAGTGAATTGTATATATCCCTCTCAACTTTGCATTCGGTGAAATCACATTGGTAGTTTGAAACAGGCCACCGTGAAAGTATTTATAGCACAAAAATTGGCAAGTGCTTTAAATCAGCATGTCCCCTGTATTAGTCCACTCTCATGCTGCTACAAAGAACTGCCTAAGACTGGGTAATTTATAGAGCAAAGAGGTTTAATTGACTCACAGTTCTGCATGGCTGGGGAGGCCTCAGGAAACTTACAATCATGGCAGAAGGGAAAGCAAACATGTCCTTCTTCCCATGATGGCAGAAGAGAGAAGTTCAGAGTGAAGTGGGGAAAAGCCACTCACTCACTATCTCAAAAACAGCACGGGGGAGCCTGACAAAAGCTGACATCTCTCTTTCTCATCTTTTCTTCTCTAATCCTCCTTCTCATAGTCCCTTTGGTAAGATTCTCCCAGAAACAGACTGAGACAAGGATTGACAAGCAATTGATTTATTAGGAAAGTACTCCCCAGAAGTTATGGGAAGCAGGATAAGAATGAGGAAGAAGCCAAGAAATAATGCTATTTCAGGGGAATCCCAAAGGAGCTCAGGAGCATATATTACATCACAGAGTTTGTCTTGTCTAGCCTCAAATTGAGGAAGCTGGACTTTTGTGCTCCCCACTACACAGCTATCATCTATAGGGGAAGAGAGTTAACAAACTCCCAGGCACTACTTTGCTTTCTCTGCTTATCAGCTTATCAGGTGGGCTCCAGTGCCCACCTCTGAAAGTCACAGGTGTCAGCCATTGGCAGCAAAGCCTTGCAAAGAGGAGCTATGGATGCACAGAGCTGGAAAAAAGAATGGGCCAACAAAGCCCACTATACTTCCACAAATTATGTTTTACTGAAGACCCTGCTTCATCCAGGCTGGCCAATGGTATATGTCTTTTCTCAGAAAACCTAACATGATTTGCCTATTCTCCTCTGGTCTAATGAGAATATATTAGGAAACTCGACTTCTCTGGAAATCTAGAAAGGAAGAAAACAGTCTTTCAGGATAGAGGCACCCACTTCTATTTCATAGAGAGAGAATGGAGGCAAGTGGGGGATATCATAGCCTGTGCTCTGTATAGTCTGTGCTCTGTGCTGAACTGACCCCAAAGGAGGAGGAAAATTATCTCGCTGGGGAGACACCAGATGTTACCCTTTCTCAGTGAGCCTATAAATATGGACCTTTTTCTGTTATGGCATGTCACATTAGGTGGTAGTTTCCTTTACCACTCTTTCCACAGCCTAAGTGTGAATGAAAAGTACATGTCCAGTACACTTGAATATAAGATGTATATACCACTCTTGGTATGTTCAGCAGATTGTGCCAGGTTTCTGGATGAACATTGAGGCCAAGTATAATGCAACACTGTCTGTTTAATCACATAAATCACTGGTGCCACGGGAAACCATGACACATTGAGAAATTTCTTTATCACTCAGCATTATTTCCATGAAATCTTAATGTGCTACAGAACTCTAAATGTTTCCCCTTCTGCATGTAGGAGTTATTACCTCATTATATCTACTGGGAAAGGGAGGCATCAATTAAGTGACAGGTCCATTAATGGTCACTATATCACCTCATGCTTTAAAATAATACCTCGTTGCGAGGAGACAAGAGTTGATTATAAATATTTTCAAATATTACTTTGTGTTGTATCCAAAGAACCACACTCCATACACTGCCCACCAGGTTTTGGATTTTGGGGTTTTTATCTCCTATATCATGCAGGCCTATATTTTTTAAAAATAATTTTTCTATTTGCTTCTTATATTTTAAAATGTAATCCTAGTTATCTTAAGGAACAGGTAGCCGGGAGCAGTGGCTCATGCCTGTAATCCCAGCACTTTGGGAGGCCGAGGCAGGTGGATCACCTGAGGTCGGGAGTTCAAGACCAGCCTGATCAACATGGAGAAATCCCATCTCTACTAAAAAGACAAAATTAGCCAGACATGGTGGTGCATGCCTGTAGTCATAGCTACTTGGGAGGCTGAGGCAGGATAATCACTTGAACCCGGGAGGCAGAGGTTGCAGTGAGCCGAGATCGTGCCATTGCACTCCAGCCTGGGCAACAAGATTGAAACTCTGTCTCAAAAAAATAAAAAATAAAAATAAAAAAAGGAACAGGTAATCCTAGCATGAAATAGTTAATAGCAGTTTTAATAATCATTACTCATAAAATCCCAACTGGTTTTGGTTGCAACTGGTCATCATTAGAGAGTTGAATTTATCAGACAAAAAATTTTGCTTAATTAGGTGACTAACTGGCAGAGCCTTTCTTACTGGGAAACCATTAAAATCATCAAGAAAATTCTCAAGAAGATCTTGATTAAACTATTTTGTCATTGTTTTACTGGGTATCATTAAATTCCCACTTGCAAACCCTAGAAGTTAATTCAAGTTCCAAGACCTTATACAAAAGTATAACCAGCTAGCCAATGTAAACTGAGGGAAATTTGACTAAAAGTAATAGAGCAAGTCTACATCCCAGGCATTATTTTACATAGGGGAATTCCATATTTTTAGTATAATGCTTCTTTAAATATGGTCAACTCCTCATTTCTGTAAGTCTCGATCTTACAAGTATGGTCTAATAACGTAAGAATTCCCATCTAATAAATGTACTGCAAGTCATCCCTAGATAGAGAAGAGGCCTCAGAGATTATAACTGAATTTTTAATTGAATGAATACCCACTGTTCTTTCATGCAGAAACTAATAAGCTACAATTCAGTGGCATGTTCATGTTTTCATGTTATATTAAAAGCAAAAAGAATGTAGCATCCTTAGTCTCAAAGTTTTAAAAAATGAACAAGTCATCCAAAATATTTACAAAGGTATTAGCCCTAGAGTAAATGAGCAAGGTAAATGATTGATTTAGTGGAAAATGCTAGGGCAGAAATCTGGAATGCAATATCTTACTCCACAAATACTAGGGGTCCTGATATTTTAATAGGCAGTTCAAAACTTTCTCTTCTGGTAATGTCCTTTTACCTTATGCCTGGATAAGAAGCTGAATTCTGGTCTCTGAATTCAAATATTCCCCAAGAATCCTGTGGAGGCTGCCCATGGTTCATAGGTCTAACAACTCTATCAGGGAGGAAGAAACAGTAATAATTGGCTCCCGTGAGCCTCTACTTGCAAGAGTCAAGGAATGGGAGATAAACTGATTAAGCTGCGGGCAAGGCAACCAGATTTGGGAACACAGTTTGGCAGAAAACAACTGGAGAGAAAAGAAAGAGAGTCAGCCCCAGAGACTTCCTAACACATGGCTATGAGTATGTGGGCACACACACGATACGTCATGGAAAAATTTCAGGTAGAGAACTTTCAACACACTAATGCTTGCTTACAATGAAGAAAGATGTTATAACTCAAACTTTAGAGAGACTTCTTCTTAAGCCCTGCAGCCTGCTGCAGTCACAAGCTGGCCTGTCCTCATATCACACTATTTAACACCAGCAACCTTGTCTTCTACATAGATGAATTTTTTAAATGTTGTTATTTCCCTCACCAGCCCCTCCTCCAATAAATAAATGAAGTTGACTAGAATCTTGCAGTGTCAAATTCTAAAGCCTATCTTTATGTGCAAAAGCAACATTATCCTGGAAGAATGGGAGATTTTCATGGATTTTACCAAATCATAATAACCTGATTTATCTTTCAATGGCAGGTAGATTAACAAGATACCCTTTGGCACATCACAATCTTATTTTAAAAAAGAAGTCATGAAACTTATGGATCTTGATCCAAAATGCCCTCTGTGTCTTATTAGTTTTATGTCAGCAGATCCGAAGAGATTGGGCGAAGAGCCCTAGTCTCTCGTTCAAACTTCCACCAACTTATTGTGTATTTGGGCACCTTGGAAGTATTCTGATCTTCAGGTTTCTTGATTTATAAAATGTGGGGATTGGAATACAAAGGAGTTCATTCTGCTGCAACATCTATTTTTTTATTGGTCATAGTTTGTAATACATTAAAAAGTCCCCCATAGCTGGAGGTGATTTTGTTTAAGTATAAACTTAGAAAGATAAATTTGGTAGCCTTGTTAAATACCAACCACAGAAGAATGGTTATGAAGTGTGATTCAGATAAATCATCATCATAAGTGCCAATTACTAAGCACTTCCCATCATGGGCTTCCATGAGCTTTATTGTATAATAGAGAAAAGGACTATCATTTAAAAACCATACTGACGTCACCACTGTGCTTTCTCAGATGAGTGGTTTCATTCATATCATGAGGTGGTGAATCTATCTATTGTGGCTTTCCTCTTTCAGACACTGGTAGAGGAAAGGACACGAGAAGGCTGACATTTCAAAGTCTCTTCCAGGGCTAAAAAAGTGAGACTAGTTTAGAAGTATTAGTGGATTGTTAGGTAAGTATTTTTTAGATTTGCCTTTTTCTTAACTGATACACAATATGTGTATATATTTATGGAGTACATGTGAAATTTTGTTACATGCATAGAATATATAATGATAACATCAGAGTATTTGAGGTATATGTCACTGAGTGTGTATTTATTTATTTAAATTTGTTTGATTTTTTAGAGGCACAGTCTCACTCTGTCACCCAGGCTGCAGTGCAGTGGTGTGATCAGAGCTCACTGTGACCTCAAACTTCTAGACTCAAATGATACTCCTTCCTCTGCCTTCCGAGTAGCTAGGACTACAGATACACAACACACCTTGCTTATTTAAAAAAAAAAAAAAATTGTAGAGACAGGGCTCACTCTGTTGCCCAGACTGGTCTTGAACTCCTGGCCTCAAACAATCCTCCCCCTTCGGCTACACAAAGCACTGGGATTATAGGGATGAGCCACAATGCCTGGCCAAGTACCATTTCTATGTGTTGGAAACACTTCAAGTCCTCTTCTAGCTCTTTTGAAAATATAATACATTGTTATCCTACATTGCTAGGAAATGTTAGATAATATTCCTTCTATTTAGCTATATGTTTGTATCCATTAACCAACCTCCTTTCATCCTCCCCACTCCCACACCCTTCCCAGCCTCTGGTATCTACCACTCTACTCTCTTACCTCTATGAGATCAACTTTCTTAGCTCCCACATATGAGTGAAAATGTGATATTTGTCTTTCTGTGCCTGGCTTATTTCATTTAATATAATGACCTCTAGTTCCATCCACATTGCTGAAAATGACATGATTTCATTCTATTTTTAGTGGCTGAATAGTATTCTGTTGTGTATATATACCACATTATCCATTTGTTCATCAGTGAACACTTAGATTGATTCTGTATCTTGGCTATTGTGAACAGTGCTGCAATGAACATGGGGATTTGGGTATCTTTTTAAATGCTAATTTATTTTCCTGTGGATAGATACCCCTTAGTGGGATTGCTGGGTCATATGATAATTCTACGTTTAGGTTTTTGAGAAATCTCCATACTGTTTTCCATAGTGGCTAGTTAACATTCCCATCAACAGTATATGAGTTCCCTTTTTCTCCACATACTCTCCAGCATCTGTTACTTTTTTGTCTTTTTAGTAACAGCCCTCTAGTTTATTATTTTTGATGACAGACTGATTTTGTCTGTCATCAAAAATACAACTTTTTGTTTCTTTTATCCTTTGTATTTTTTTTTAGTTTCTATTTAGTTCTGTTGTACCCGTCATTATTTTTTTCTACTAATTTGGGGTTTTGTTTGTTCTTACTTTTCTAGTTCTTTGAGGTCCATTATTATGTTGTTTATTTGAAATCTTTCTACTTTTTTCATAATCTGTGATTTTGTTTTTAATTATCTTAAGTCTTATAATCACACATAATTTTTAAATTTGTGTATATCTCTTCTATGTTAATCCTTTCAAGTTGGCTATAGCACCATTCCCAATCACAAATACACAGCAGTTCTACAGTTTTATGTTTCTGAATGGCTGTTTAAAGACAATGCTAAATTATACCTTAGTCTGACTTAGAGAGTAAATAATTCAAGAGTGAAGTTTAACTTGCTACTATTTAAAAGCATCTGACCTCATCTATAAAATGTGAGAAGTGTTAAATAATCTTATGAAATCTTTCTACTTTTTTGATGTGGGTGTTAATTACTACACAATTCCCTCTTAGCACTGTTTTTGAATCATCTCATAGGTTTTGGTATGTTTTGTTTTGATTTTTTGGGTCATTTCAACAATGTTAATTCTTTTAATCCATGAGTGTGAAATGTCTTTCCACTTGTTTGTATCCTCTTCAGTTTCTTTTATCAGAGTTTTGTAGCTCTACTTTCAAAGGTCTTTCACCTCCTTGATTGAATTTTTCCTAGGTTTTTTATTTTGATAGCTATTATAATTGAGATTTTTAAAAATTACTTTCTCAATTAGTTTATTATTGGGGTATAAAAACACCATTAATTTTTATATTTTGCATTCTGCAACTTTACTAAGTTTATTTATTAGATCGAAGAGATTTTTGTCAGAGTATAGGTTTATCTAGATGTAAGATCATGTGATCTGCAAAGAGGAACGATTTTACTTCTTCTTTTCCAAATTGGATGCCTTTTATGTCGTTCCATTGCCTAGCTGAAATTAGCTGTGGGTTTGTCATATATGGCTTATATTATGTTGAGGCATGTTCCTTCATGACTAGTTTGTTGTGTTTTCATCATGAAGAGGTGTTGAATTTTATCAAGTGCTTTTTCTGCATATATTGAGATGATGATATGGCCTTTTCCCTTTATTCTGTTGACCTGATATATCACATTCATTTATTTGGATATGTTGAACTATCCTTGCATCCCTGAAATAAACCCCACTTGATTATGGTGTAGGAACATTTTAGTGTTTTTTGTATGGTTGGTCTAGTATTGATTAATACCCTCAGCTTTTACTTGTCTGGGAAAAACTTTATTTCTCCTTTATTTATAAGGGATAATTCTGCTAGGTATAGCATCCTTAGCTGGCAAGTTTTTTCTTGTAGCATTTTGAATGTATCATTTCATGCTCCCTAGCCTATAAGGTTTCTGCTGAGAAATCCTGTTGGTTTAATGGGAGTTCCTTCATAAGTAACTAGGCACTTTTCTTTTGCTTTTTGAAGAATGTGTTATTTGTCTTCAACTTTTGACAGTTGAGAGAAGATATTTTTGAACTGTGTCATTTGGGGATCCCTGAGCCTTCTGTATCTAGAAGTCTACATTTTTTATTAGAGTTCTAATATTTTCATTTATTATTTTGTTAAATAGGTTTTCTATTCCTTTGTTTATTTTTCTCTTTGCCTTCTGGGTCATCAAAAATTTGAATATTTGATTCTGAAATTCTATCTTCTGCTAGATCTAGTTTATTGTTGAAGCTTTTGAATGAATTTTGTATTTCATTCAATTAACTCTTCAGTTCTGAAATTCTGTTTGGTTCCTTTTTAAAAATAATATCTAGCTCTTTGGTAAATTTCTCATTCTTATTCTGAATTGTTTTTATAATTTCTTTGTGTTCTTTAACTGAATTCTCTTGTATCTCATTAAGCTTCAGTATTATTAGTTTGAATTCTTTTTCCAAGATTTCATAAATTTCCTTTTCATTGGAGTCTGCTGCTGGAGAATTACTGTGTTCCTTTGGATGTGTCATATTTTCTTGGGTTTTTTTTTCCATGTTTTCCATGTCTTTACATTGATATCTGCCCATGTGGTGTAACAGCCCCTTTTTCTTTTCAGAATTCACTTTCATAGGAGAGAACTTCTCCTTGAAGACTTGTCTATGGTGCTGATTGGGTAGCACACTTTGGCTTTGCTTCTGGGTATGTTTCTGTATTATTTATTTGACAATAAACAGCATCAATAGTTTTTGTGACATCCTCAGTGGCTCAGAGTGTGGTGGTTATTAGAGGCTATGGTGAAGTTTTGTGGGGACAAAGACATCAGGTGGGCCAGTCCTCAATACCCAGCGGTGGCAGTGGTGAGCCAAGCATTCCTGTCCTTAGGCCTTACGGTGGTATACACTGGTCTTAGTGTTAATGAGTCCAGGCAGGTCAATTCTTGGGCCTCCAGGCAGCTTGTTTCAGCGCTGACTGTGGCAGCAATGGGCCAGTTAGGTGGGCAGATTCTCAGGCCCCAGGGCAGTGAATGCCATGTGGATGATGGCAGTAGCACTGGTGGGACAATTTTCTGGCTCCCAAGTGGTTTGCACTGATAGCGACTGACTATGACAGGTTAAGCAGGCCAGACCCCAGGCCTGCAGGCAGTGCATGTAGGTAAGTGCCAGCTGTGGTGGTAGTGACAGCTTGTGTGGGCCTGACCTCATGCTTCCCAAGAGGAGTGCTCAGGTGCCAATGGTGGTGGACAGCACAGGTCCCTGGATGGTGCGTGTGGGCATTGGCTGTGGTAGGTAGAGGCAAGGTGAGCCTCAAGCCCTTAGCAGAATGCTCAGGTAGAGGTGTCACCAGCTATACTAACTACATAGCCCTGTGCTAGGTAGGGTGGAGTTGCTTTCAGTAACAGCAGCTATAAACAAGAAGCTGGGGAGTCCACACTTTAGCCTCAAGCGACAGCTGCAATCACAGTTGTCTTTTTTGAGTGTGCTTGAAATGCATGGTGGCCTTGCCACTAAGGGTAGTAGGGTCACTGCCAACGGTTCACATTTTGGCCCTAGTGGCAGCAGCCAGCGGTGGCATCTGACTGCAGGTAGGGATGTACCCCGCATTCAGTGGGGTACCAGGAATGCAGAAATGAATAACCTGTTGGGCCACATGGCAGGATGCAGTCTGGTGGGGACTGGGCTCTCAGAATGGCAACTTGCTGCAGCTGCTTAGGATTCAGGGAGGGTATAGAGCCTAGGGCAAATTCTCTCTCAGGAGCAGTGCTGTCATGCAGTCTCCAGGAAGCTCTAACAAGTCTCAGGGCACACATAGGTTGAGGAGCTCTTCTATGGTAGGATTACAGGAGTCCCCATTGGGAATAGGGACCCCTGAGAGTCACTCACTTACCCTTTCCCCACATTGAGGAGATTCTCCAGGATCCCAGCTGATCCCAGCTGAATAGGCTGTCTTGTTTCATTCTCCTTCATTGCTCTAGGTATTTCCTGTCGCTTTTCTATTGAATTCCAGCATTCTCTTTTAGGGGATGTATTAAAAGTATGATTATCTACTCATTATTTTGGTTCATCGTCGTGGAGGAGGTGAGTACCAGATGCCTCCAGTCAGCCATCCTGAAGCCTCTCAAACCTGTTAGGTAAATTTTTGATAGGCCTTTAGTCCAATGGAGGGAAACAGAGTAAGCTAAGCTAAGGTGTTTTCCCAGAGAAATCAAGCTTGAGGGCTCAGATAACTTAAGTGAGAGGGTGATGTAAGGGATCATAAAAAGCTAGAGAGTTTACAAAGCCACACAGATATGTAAGACTCTCTCATCTTCTCAACTGTTTAATGGAGTTTGCTGCATATAAATGTCTTGTGTGAGCAGAAGGGCTCACATTCTACAAGTCGGAATGGAGTCAGGATAGAGGGAAGACACCAGACATGAGAAATAACTAGAATTCAACAGACAGTGTGAATTCCAGACACAGAATTGACATATATCGTAGCAGCCCATGGAATTCACAAGATTCTTGAGGAAGTCTTTGACTTTGACACACAAGGAATTGAAAAATAGCCCTGTGTGTAAATCTAAAAATGCAAGAAGACTTCAAACAACCTCAAGATATTTTATTCCCAAATCCTACAGCAAATCCTGTAAAGTCCATATCATAATTCCCATTTTACATCTTTCTATTCCACAATTGTTCAAATAAGAGACTAACACTGTGGTTTAGGAAGAAAAGCAAATAGCAGTTGGAACTTTTAATTCTTTTTCATGATGTCAACCAAAAAGCCACAATCTTGGCATCTAGGATTATCATTTTGGGAGACAGTTGACATGATGGTGGTGCCCACCTTTGACTTCTCAAGTTGAAGGATATTAATAGAAGCGGATAAGATGCTCTGTCTTTACCTAAGTGGGAGCTAGGGAGTTGGATTTCCAATTACCATTTTTATGCTGTTTTCCACCCCTATGACTTTGTGACCTGAGAAGCACAATTCTACTTGTGGTTGCAGTGTGCAGAGTATTGGTGACGTACCTTTTAATCATACCAGGGCTCCACAAACATCTGGAGAGGGGAGCTTTGTGGTTGATTATAAAACAAAAACAACATTCAAAAAAATAACTTTTCAGGCCAGGTGCAGTGGCTCACGTCTGTAATTCCATCACTTTAGGAAGCTGAGGTGGGAGCACTCCTTGAGGCCAGGAATTTGAGACCAGCCTGGGCAACATAGCAAGACCCCTGTCTCCACAAAAAAAAAATGTTAAAATTTAGTCAGGCACGGTGGGTGACACCTGTAGTCCCATCTACTCAGGAGCTTGAGGTGAGAGTATTGCTTGAGCCTAGGAAGTTGAGGCTGCAATGAACTACGATTGCACCACTGTACTCCAGCCTGGGCAACAGAGTGAGACCCTGTCTCTTGAAAACACACACACACACACACACACATACACACACACAGAGAGAGAAAGTTCTTCTCCAAATTTTTTTAGGATTCTTTTTTACTTACTCTGCTTTTACACCAAATAAAAAATAAGTGATTTTGCCCTTCCATAGGATTCATGATCCCATCAGGTAAATTTTCCCTCCAACAGTGTCAGTACTAAATGTCACCCTGGTAACTTTAAATTTATTATATTTCATATGGAGAATGAAAGCAAACCTTCAAATTAGTTCCTTACAGTGGTTCTGCATAGTGTCAATTCTAACATTGAAGTGTGTGTTTATTAAACTCTTTACCATGTACAAGGATAAAACTGCTCAGAAAAGGAAAAAGTTTGTGTCGATCCACACACATTTTTGCTTTTCCCCCTTCTGACTACTTGGTCAGCATTCAGGATGAATTCTGTGTCCTTGGGATGAAATAAAACTAAGCAACACATTATGAACTCAAAGCTGCCATTTAGCATTAATGATTTTTATCCACTCGGTTCTCTGCTTTCTAAGACCTAAGAATATCTGATGAAGCAGAGTTGATGAATAAAAACCACATACTCTTGTGAAAAGATACATGCAAAATGAAGCCAGTTTCATTTATCTTAGACTCCTAGGGTGATAGATGAAATTAAGAGTTTTCTCTAACCAAAAAAGTATTAGAAGCTCACCACAGAAAATTTGAGAAGTTTTTAATAATTGAAAACCACCTACTATACAATACCACTTGACATGTTTTTCTATGTGTTTTTAATATATCTGAGGTCGTGATTTATGAGCAGTTGAATATACTGTTTTTTAACATATAATTTAAGAGTCGCATTATGGTGATTGCCAGGGGCTGCAGGGTTGGGGAAATGGGGAGAGGTTGATCAAATGCTACAAAGTTTTAGATACGGAGGATGAATAAGTTCTGGAGATCTAATTACAGCAAGCAAACTATAGTTAATAATACTGTATTGTATACTTGAGATTTACTAAGAGAGTAGATCTTAAAAGTTCTCGCCACAAAAAACTTAAAATGATAACTATGTGAGGTGAAGGATATGATAATTAGCTTGATTGTGGTAATCATTTCACCTTGTACACATATGTCAAAACATCATGCTGTACATCATAAACACATAAAATTTTTATTTGTCAATTACTCAGTAAATCCAGAAAGAATAATTTTTAAAAATGGAGTCATGTTAGAAGCTCCCATAAAGATAATTTTAAGTGACAAAATCAATTCTTTATTGTGAAGGTAAACCATGATTTATGAATGGCCTACATAGAATATTTAAGCAATTTTAATTATTTTGTCTAAGTAATACTGTGATAATGTGGGTGATATTTAATAGTGTCAAGTGTAAAATCTGGTGTTTCTTTTAATGTGGTGATAAAAACTACTTACGATAGTTATATTGCACTTTCCACAGAAATACTGGGAGGAAAGCCGACAGAAATGGCACTGCTTTCGAGGCATGGCAATCAAATCTTTTGAATATGTATGTCTGCACTTTGCATTTGACCCTGGTTGGAACAAGTAAAACAAAAACCGTGTTTCTTATGCTATAAACAATAAAGGTGACCCAGAGGTGAGAAGAAGATCCAGTTCTGAAAACACACTGCTATTACTGGCCTCTGAGCTCATAAATAGTCTCTTTTTTTGCTATGTTCTAACTTTTACTGTTTCCAACTGAATTCTAGTATAGTTATTACAGCTATTGCCCAGATATTTGTATTTCTTTTGGCCTGCCCAGTTCTTGTTGAAAGATCATCCATCGCACTTTGATTTTTTTGAGAAGAGACCTCAACCAACTTCCTACTTCGGCAGCTGTGGAAGTTGGTAGTTGATTTTATTTTTCTTATACACTACAAAATCTTTTCTTCTGTTTCATTTTTCCTTTCTCTCTTTGTTTTTTTCCATGCAACTTTCCAGTTGAGGGTTAATTTCCCATCCAAACCCCCAATGTTGTTTCAGTGCTCCATTTTCTCCTTTTCCGATCCTTTTATCAATATTTTAATGGATTCACTATGAAAGAAGGCCTTTGCATTGCTGCTGACTCCATCAGAATCTCAGAAGCGTTCCTGGATCACAGAGGGGGACCCAGACAATTAGAACCTGGAAGGCCTGCTACTCATAGGCATGAGGCCAGAAAATTTGCCCTAGTGCCGAAATGTGGTTCTGTTAATGTGTGTCTCATGCCCAGTATTTCTTATTAATAAGGCCCTAAATAAGGGACAATCCAGTGTTTCCATTGCCAAAAGGAAACATCTCCCTTTTAATTAATCAATGTAAATGGCCTCTTACTGGAAAATAGAAGTAAAGTATTTCTAGGACATAGGATATAATGTTACATTGGGGAATATCATGCCCTCTTTTTATTTTAAAGTGGAGATTTTTTTTTTAATGCAGAGACACTAGGTCTGGACAAGCTGAGAGAGAGTTCATTCACAAATTATTGCAGAACATGTGCTATTTGGGTAAACTCAGGACTTTTGTTTCCCAGTTCATTTTTGCTATACTCGTTTGCTTTCAATCCAGTGGGAGCTCAGATCAGGAAAATTATCTGGATGGAGCAATTTATAAAATAAAAAATAACATATTCAAAATTCACTTCTTTCCAGTTCTATGTATATTTCCCTCAAGGACCAATGCAATTAATGTTCAGCCAGGGACTGACATAAATATTGATCAGAACAGAAGCACCACAAGATTACTGCTTGACTTGGCTTCACTTCAACTTACTTCTCCTTAGTGTCTTTGCTAACGCAAAGGTTAACTCTTCTTTCATTTCTCAGTTCCTTTTTGCTTCAGTTTTTCTCTGAGGACAACCTACCTTAAAATTGATCCAATTGGATTGATCCAAAGCTACCTAATTTTCCCTCCAATGTCACATAATCTATTATTTGATGTAGACGTTTATATACTATTATACACTACGTAAACCAAAGGACATGACTTAATTATGGAAAATCAGGAGAAGCTAGTATTTCAAAATGTCAGCATTTGTCTCCTTTTCCCCCCTAAACTCATATTAGCAACTGCTAAGAGTGAAAGGAGCCAGAATAAAGAAGTTGGCAGATATGACAGCAAAGGAATTCTTGAAGAATGGGATCTCTAGAAATGTAAATCAGATTGCCATCAGATTTTTAAAAATCAGAATCAGTATATACTAAAAGGTGGATTCCATGCCTCAAACTTTGGAGGTAAAAATGATTTAGAACCTAAAATTCTAAACCTGGCCAATTTTTACATTGATTGTGAGGGCAAAATAAAGTTCTTTTCAGAAAGACAACATCTTAAAATGTCGCTTCTCTGGAACCCTTTTTGAAGAAGATACTTAGAGTTGTTGAACTCCAGGAAAATAAATATGAGCACCAAAAATAAGAAATGAGACCAAGAAGCAAACGAGATAGCCCACAGGCCCCATGAAGAGAAATCCCAAGAAAGTGGGCTGAAAGTAGAAACAGACGAAATCACCAGAGGGATAATTTGCCGAACAACTGAGAATTTCTTTGAAGCTTTTAATGTGCTCCAACCACTGACTCTTTACTTGATTGGGTGTAATCTCCCTTAAATACAATTCACTGGGGGTGCTTTTGCTGACTTACGTTCTTCCCCTCTGATGCCTTGGTCTGAAAGGGGCAGGACATAAGTTCACACAAATAGAAAGGCCAGTAAATAGTGTTAATGGGAAAGTCCATTTATTTATTCCTTTATAAAATGTTAAGAGTGAAAGCAAGGCCAAGATGGGCAAGACAAGAACAAATATTAAGCCTTAAGAGAAGGAACAAAATTCCCTGAATATCGGCTATTCAATAATTTGAATATTTGGCGAGTTGACCAGGGCATGAGATCAGTAAATCAGTAGGCTCCAACTAAAATATCTTCAGGAAGAAGAAAAGGATTTTACAAAAATACAAAATAAACCGGAAATTGCATTATTAGGAATAGGATGGGAAAAGTCTATGTTTTATCTCCTGAGTGGAAAGGCAAAGCAATCAGAAACTCCAGGGGAGGAAAATGCTATAGAAGAAAACTATGAATCTGATGAATATGAATCTAAAATTCAGCATGGTTTTAACCATCTGAACAGTTTTCTTTAAAAAAGAAAATCCATTTGAACTTCACATAAGGAATGGTCTTGATTGAGTGGCATGAAGTGAGGAATGGGGCAGCACTGGGACCATCAGGGAAGGAAATTATATCACAGCACACGGTTGAAAATGCAGAAAGCAGAGGGAGTGAGCTTCAAATATGATCAGGACATGACTCCACGTTTCTGTAATTTCCTGCTGCTTTTCCTTCTTCTGCCAGCTGAGCTTTAAGGCCGGCTTCCTTCTCAATTCAGAGATGGCTGCCTGTAGCAGTGTAGCCTCATGCTCCTTGTTCCTAATTGGGAGAGAGGGGTAGTTGCGTCCCGCAAGCAATGAGCTTAATGCTCATTGGGTCATTCCTGAATCAATCCTCATGACCAGGGTGCTATGTTCTGATTGGCTTAGGGATGGATGATCTTAGAAAAAGAATGTTACTTGGGTGAGGGCAGTTCTACCCAAGCCACAGGCTGCTATGCGATAAGGGAGGTTTTTGGAGAGACAAACACAACATGCAACATAATTAATTTCCTGGCTTTTTAAAACTTTCTAAAGAAATTTGCCCTCCTTTCAATTTACCTTCAGGGTTTAGAACTGCACTATGCAATACAATAGAACTAACCACGCATGTCTATTCATATGTAAATTTTAATTAATTACAATAAAACTTTAGTTTCCCATTGCATTGGCCACATTTCAAGTGCTCAATAGCAATGCATGGTTAGTGGCTACCATATAGGACAACACAGATTATACAAATGTTCATCATCACAGAAAGTTCTATTGGAGCGCTAGGCTACAGGATAAAATGCTTTGATTTGAGGATACATGTGTTCGATGAAGCATCCTTCTTTTCGGATGTACTTTAACCATGGCAACAATGCCTGTCTTCTCCCAAAGCTTGCAGTATAAATAACAGACACAGAGGATTTTTATCTTATGTGAATATTTCTTCTTGTCATACTTACTTCAAGGGAAAGCTTCCACAGATGACTAAACAAAGATTATGGAGCAGACTAAGTTTTTAGCCCCTTAGCATCCTTTTATGCTTTTCCTTTATCCAGATCTTTCCTTGCATGCTCCTCATCCTAGATTGTGCTTTATTTCATATTTCCCCTACTCAAGCAGTAGCTGAAGCTTCGTGTGGCAGTTATCATATCACTTGGTTTTTAGGGTGCCTACTCTCATGATATTGACATTGGTCTTAATGTGCTGGGGTGTGTAGTAAGGGAGGGCTAGCATAAGCAGGGATGCAAAACTCAGCTGTTAGCAAAGAAATAACTCAACAGTAATTGAGTTAGCTAAATTTAGTAACTGATTGCTAATATAATTTTTTTCCTGATTAGGCACAAATTATCTTGGGGTTTTAGAAAAATCTCATCCTTACAGAATACACAAGAGGGAGCTAAAGATGGTATGGAGTAAACTGAGTTCTTCATTGTTTCTATTTCTACAGGCATAAAGAAAAAGCTTTAAGATAGTGAGTAATGGGGGTGGAATATTAAAGGTTTACCAGCATTAACAAATCAGCTAAGACTTAATAAGATAACATGACTAGCATTTACTGAGCACTTAATATACACCAGACACTATTTTAACTGTAATATTCCATTTATTATTCCCAACAGCTCTATGAGATAACTACTACTGTTATCCCCCATTTCACTGATAAGGAAATTGAAGGGCTGAGAGGTTAATAACTTACTCTAGGTTCACAAGGCCATTAAGTGATCCTATATCAGAGAGCCAGAGTTGTGATTCAAACCAAGGCAGACAATCTCTGTGGTTTAATCATGATGCACTAGCTTCAGGAAGCCAGCGACAGTTTGCAGCACCAGCAGTGGGGTCGCATCTTACTATAGGCTTTGGATCTTTGCCATACCTGTTCATCAGGAAGCAAACACAGACAGGAGCTCTAAGGTTTGTTGGTTAGTTTTATGACTTCCCCAAAGCTGAAAAGGTTCTAAATAGTAGGGAGTAGGAAATCAAAGTCAAGTTAAGCAGCAATAAAGTGAAATTTAGTGGTAAAATGTATTCAGCATTTACTTATGCCCTCATTCATTTAAATCTTGCCGTATGTTGACTTAAATTTATTTTATGTCAGTAATTAGAGATTGTTAATTATTTTCACATAGTCCTAACTTTCTAAGAAAAAAAAATTGACTGAATCATATGCTTGTCTTGGTGTCTACTAACACAGTGGTTCTCAGTCGTGGCCACCTGGCAGAATCACCTGAAAGAGCTTTAAAACATCCACCTCTCTCTCTGAAGGACTTGACTTGGGAATCAGTATTTTTGAAGTTCCTCAGGTGATTCAATATATAGCTACATAGCTAAGTTAACTATGGTTCTAACCAAAAGCTACTCTTCACCTAGAACAATTAAGAGAATGGCAGGTACAGTTTCCAGAAGCAAGTAACAAGAATTCATAGTTGGAGTTTTTAATTTTTTAAAATTGTGGTACACATTTGGATACTAAATATTTAGGCAGCACACTTGAAGTAAAGTGGAATAGTTATAGTGCTGTTCATTTGCTTTTTCCTTCAATGTTGTCTCACAGTTTGAGTCAGTTTACTTCTATAATCTCATATACATAGAAGACAAAATATGTATTTCATTAGACATGTCATTTTGAACATATCCCTTAAACAAGTTGTATTCTGCACTGTAACATTTCTCATAACTAACTCAGCTCTAACTCAGCTTAACATCTATCTAAGAGGGAACTCCATTCATGTCTTTCTTTGAGTATGATGTGAACTGACTTCAGCCCATTTAGTCATTCACAATTATCAGGTGCTTTTGGTAAAGTCTGGTTATTAGAGGTCGATGGTAAACTCATTAGAGGTAGATGGAGACTATTTGCAGACTATCCATTTCTTTCCCAAACCTTGTTACCAGGAATTCTTACTCCAAATTCTGACAAACATACTGATTTTGTTAGCAAATGTATGAATATAGTTATACAGTCTATGTTTTAAGCTCAGAAAAGCCTCCCTCTCAGTTTCTGCAAGATTCTTTACAGAGAGTTTCACTCCCACACAGACTCAGGATCAGAGCCAACACTCTACAGTTTATAGAAAGTGATGGAATTTACACAAGTGAACCTATAATCATAAATGGCTCTAAACCTAGAAGGCTGAAGACTGGACTGGCAGGCTTCTTGGACTGTGCATCACAACCACTATGTGGATTTCTTGTATGCTGGTATGCATGCCTCGGGGTGCAGATTTGGATAAAAATGTTTGAAATGTTTAATTAGATGGTTTGGGGTGGCTTCCTGAATGGAGAACTTCAACCTCTGTCACTAAGACATAGATTAAAATTAATTCACATGTACAAACTGAAGACAAATGATAATATGTGCATTTCTATCATCATGAGTAGCAACATTGAATTTTGCAAATTGACACAATTTTGGAAATACAGGTTAGAAGAGATTCTTCGTATCCTGGTTTGGCATGGCACACTCAGTAAGAACCATACTGCTGAAAATGAAAATTAATCTTGAATCTCTTCACTTACAGCAAATTGTGTGTGTGTGTGTGTGTGTGTGTGTGTGTGTGTGTGTGTGTGGTGTGTGTGTGTATTCCCCCCAAACTCAACTTGGTAAACATTATGGATTTTATTCTCTCTGAACCAATAGCCATTAACTGATTATATTAACTACTCAAATTCAGCCATAGTCCCACTGAATATTCCTCATCTAAAGACTGAACTTTAAATTTAACCTCCAGCAGCTTGTATATAAAACTGTAAGAGAGAAAAATGGTTACTATATACAATGAAGACATACATACAACCAGCAAAAATAAAATATGCAAGTCTATTATAGTTGTCATTTCTGTAATTGACCACAAGATCATAAACGATATCAATTGCTTCCTACTTCCACTAATTATTCTCCAATTCTTTACCCTCAGCCAGAGCCTCAGCTTGTCAGATTTCTTTACTGATGTGGAATTTCATTTACAGAGAGTTTGAGTCCTCAACTACCCTTTTTTTGGCATTGTATTTTTTGCATTAACATTCACTATTGAGCATCAAATACAGAGACACATCAGAAAATTCACTGGGTTAGAGATATAGTTCAGTGGCAAACCAGTTTCTTTTTATCAATCAAGATCAAATCAAGATCAATCTCTCTAGCTAATAGAGTAATTGTCTTATTTTGTGGGAGGACAGGGGCTGTTGGTTAGGCAGCATCAAGAGCCCAAGGTAACCAGGTGACTGTCTTGTCTCCCCATGCAGTAGAAACATTTTTGTATCTTTGGGTAGAGGCATTCCCCCCGTGGGAACTAAGACTTCTAAACCAACAGAGTTCCAAGTTTCCAGGACAAAAAGCAAAAATTTTGTGAGTAGGGTGTGTGGTGTAACAGTGGGATTTGCCCCTCTGCTGCCACATCTCAATTCCTGGAGCCATACATAATGGCCTCTGATTTAAACCATGCACTTTATCCTGTAAATCCCATTCTTTCAGGGCATTTTCTCTCAAGTGGCACCATAACTGAGTCTTCAGTAAGTCTTATATTTTGGCAAGCCCTTCAACTTTTAATTAGGTGAGCTGCTTCCAGGTGATGGGATAAGTTAATTTCATAGACATAAGTACATGGCTTCTCTTACTTTGCAAATAAATTTTTTTATCATATGCTATGCTGTACAGAATGCCATGATGGTAGAGAAGGCATTTTTTGAATCAATAGGTAGTAGTTCTGAAAAAAGCATTATGGCAAGGGAAGACACTCCACTGAGGACCAATCTCTGTTCCCCTCACAATGAAAGAGATCTACTATACTCATCATTGTGCCACAGGGGCTGACTGGCGCCTCTGCTGACTGGAGCCTCTGGGGTTTGTGCTATGTCTGTGGATGAATGTTGGTCACTGCTCTTGGCTGAGTTCCAATTAACCAGGTCAGCCTTGGTGAAGGTAAGTCCATGCATATCTTCCATACCTGTCATGATGGCCACTTTGTTCATGGACCCTTGTGGAAGCACTGGGTGGCTGTTACAAGAGGCTGACTGATATTTACTCAGCATGTCATTTTATCCACCTGGCTATTAAAAGCCTCCTCTGCATTGACTGTCATTTGGTAGACATTCTTATAGAGTACAAATATGGACCACAGTCTGTAAAAACTGTATTTTGTAATCCATTTTGTAAAATCATAACTGTTTATTGGAGCAACTCAAGACAGGTTTTTGACTACCAGAGTTAGAATTCGTCCCGTTATGTGGATTCAGCAATACTCTAGTAGCTTGCCCATCTAGTTTCTCAATTATCCACTACCAAATATGGCTAAGAAAGCCTGATTGCTGATGTCTTCCTGCTGTCCCCCTACTAACACATTTTTTAAATTCTGAAGGGATGGGCATACTTTCTGGGCTCTCTCATGAAACATAATTGGGGAGTAAATATGTAGGTCACACATAACAAATCCAGTCCATCAATTCAATTATCTCCCAAGTCTTTGAGTTCTCTTCTCCACGACATTTCAGGGAAGCTCTGGAATCTCAATCGTATTAAATGTAGATTACCATTGCATTCGAGTTTCGGTAAATCTGTTAGAGCTACCCACAACTGCAGAAGCTAAAACA
Source organism: Macaca fascicularis (assembly GCF_037993035.2). Taxonomy (NCBI): domain Eukaryota; kingdom Metazoa; phylum Chordata; class Mammalia; order Primates; family Cercopithecidae; genus Macaca; species Macaca fascicularis. The sequence goes on from NC_088389.1 coordinate 113,344,202, forward strand.
TAAATCTAAAGTCTCTAGTAAGCGCATCATATCAAAGAAATTCAGCCAAAGCTAGTGTTATATTTTGCCATCTTTGTTCTAAGACCCTTAGAAATGTTCCCACGCAGTTTCTACAGATTTTTACTGATATGTATTAGAAAAGTCCTGCAATCCCTTCACAATGTAAGCTATCCTTTCCTGGGCTGTTGTGTGTTCACTGTCTCCTTCAGCTTGGTGATATCTCATGTAGCCATAGGTCTAGTAGCAACAGGAAGTGGCTGTGGTATGTCTTCAGGAGGTTATGGTGTCATCCCCTGGTGAAGTTATCACAGGTTTTTCATGGAGAGGAAGGCTAGTTTCCTTAAATCTTGGAGAGCAAGTTACTTCCACTGATAAGAGAAGCACAAAATGACTTATGTGGCCCAAATTACCAGTTGTTGTTGTTGTTGTTTTTCTGAGCTTAGCCATATGTCCAAATTCTAAGATTCAGGATCTCATTATTTTCCAATCAATGTTCTAACGTTCACATGAGACAACTGACGAGACTGTGAATTCAACTGTTAATGTAATTCAGCAACCTGAAAACTAAGTTTCATGTTTGATTTTTGGCAATATTCTCTCTGAGGCTACAGAAAATTAGACAAATTTTAGGGCCATTATGGAAGCTCTTTAGTTCTCAAACTGTGAGTTAAGCTGAGTGCTAAGGTACCTAAAATTATCTTTTTCCTTCCTTAGGTACTCAGGTACAATCAAAATTAGCCACATCACACCACAGTCTTTGAAGTTGCCATTATTATCATCATTGTCAACTGGACTCTAGCCACTTGAGCTCCCAAGGCACTCACTACAGTTCACATTTCATGGCAATCTACCACTGATTATATTTTGATTGATTCTGATATCCCTGCATGCCATAAATTACCAGCATCCCATTTTCTATTGGCAAAGAGCTCAGCTTTGTGCTCAAGTTCAAGGGCAAAACCAAACCAATTTCAAAACCCCATCTGTGCAGGTCTATAACCTGGGACAACTCTCCCTCTCGATACCAATTCTATATCAGTCAGGGTGGCCAAACAAAAAGTTGAAATTGCAATTGTAATTTAACAGGAAAAGTTTAATATAAACCATTATTATCTATAGCAGGTAAGTAACTATACAGGAGTAAAGAAAACTAAGGAACATCCTAGGCTGAGGGAGAGTACCCAAGAAAAGAACAAATTTGGAAGGAGGGCCCCACTCCAAGTCTGGAGTTCAGATCTTGTTGGAGAAGATACAGTTGCAGCTGACTGGATGGTGAAGAATTGCATTCGTGTTCCTGGGCCAGAACTGGTTCACAATCACAGGGCAAACAGGAAATGCTCTTCTAGGATACAGGTTGGCGAAGACTGGTGGGTAGTATGTGCATGGAGTTAGAGCATGGGGAGCTCACTTACCTGCACGATGGTGTGAGACCTGCGGTACAGTACACAATGTCTCATGAGGGCCATGAGAAAGAATCTCTTGGGGTGTAAGTGGGTTGAGGAAGGGGAGCATTGGGGGTATCAGTAGCTCACTTATTGGCTGGATGGCATGAAGCCTGGAGAACATGTGTTCACCTTGGAAAGGTCTCAGAAAGCAGACTACCAGGATAGGGCTGATATTTCAAACTCGCTTCAGGCACACAATTGGGCAGAGCACTCCTGGCTGTCTCCATCAAACATGCCACTGTCTGCCATGCAGTGAGAAAAAAACACAAATGGAGCCAAGAAGAGGAGTCGTCCCATCCTCGTTCACTGTCCCTCCACTCCCCTCTCCTGACAAAGCTTAACACCATGCTCACAGAAAAGTAAAATGCTTGAAGGGTCAAGCTCCATTATTACAAAGCAGGTAACAAGGATGAATTTGGAACTGAGAATAAATTAATGAGTGACACAGTTAGTCATATACTGTTGTATTGAAAAGAAAAATCATTATAATTGTTTAGTTCAAGAGAATACCTAAAACCTAGGCCAAAAAACGTTAAACCCAGAATCCTCTCAAATTTTCAAACTAAGCTATTTGCAAAACGCTGCCTGTAAAAAAACAGCTGATGAAATAGACAGTCAGACAAATTTCCTTTCTTCTTTGTTAGGGGAAAATTGTCTACATTTCAAAATACTTGTAAAAGCCTTCTAATTCTTGTGCTGTGACATTACCTTCAGTCAAACCTGAAGCGTTTTTTGTTTGTGTTTTGGGGTGTGACTGTATAAATCTGTGCATTTCATACAGAGAAGAAAGAAGGCTTGATCACGGACAAGGAAACCTTTGATTCCATGCTAATTTCCTGATTACCAATGTGGTCTGCTCACTTGCTGACCTCTGTAACCCCTGGACACATGTATAAATATATCAATTGCCTCTCAAATTTGTGTTTATAATGATATACATTTCACAAACTGGTGGGAAATGGTGGTTCTATGACTAGCTGGTGAGGAAGATATTTTGGGGAAAGGAGAAAGCTTTCTCCCCTTCAGTCTACTCCTCTATTTTACTAATGGATAAGATGAAATTGAGAGTCATAGAATTGGGGTCTGATGTAGGCTGGGGAGGGTGACTAGGCTGACAGACTAATGTAATTATTCCAGTTTTGTTCAAGACATTTCCCTTAGGAAATACATCACGATGCACATTTGGTCTTTATCAAATACTTTTTAAACACTTTAAATGACTAAATTTTTAAGAAATTTTTAGAAATAAGAAAAATATTCTTGTGAGAAATGTTTATCACAGATGCAAAAATGAATACCAACATATCAGTTATAAGAGCTTTCACCTGTATTGTATCCTTTAGTCCTGAACAACCCCGAGTAACAGGTGTATTATTATTCCTATTTTAGAGATGAGAAAACTGAGGTTCAGGCAGGTTAAATGACTTACCCAAGTTAGTAGGTGCAGAACTCAGTCAAAAAGCCAGGTTTACTTCCTTTGAGGCTAATATGTTTTTTTCTCTTTTTTTGGCTTCTTTTTGTTGTATTTTTGTAGTTGGTGGTGGTGGTAGTGGGTTTTTTTATTTTTTATTTCCAACTTAATTTAAGTTCCATGTGCAGGATGTGCAGATTTGTTACATACATAAACATGCGCCATGGTGGTTTGCTGTACAGATCATCCCATTACCTAGGTTTTTTTCCTCTTAATAACAATAAATCTTATTAAAATTTCATCACCTTAATAAAGTCTTCTCAGAATCTACAGAGGGAAACTAAATCAATGATGGAGGATACTGGAACAAATAAGACCTATAGTAGGAGAGGGGTTTGTAGTTATTTAGGTAATTAATTGATTGCCTATTTTACCCAACATATTCTAACAACTCTATGTTTCCTTGTTTTTTCTTTCCTTTGGTTGGAAAAATCTAAGTACATAATGCCCCAAAATACAATTTCTCTCACAATATTTATGGCCTCTTTCCTTCTGTGTAGTTTTATAATTGTAACAGGGTCAGCTTCAATTTGCCATATGGAAACTTAATTGAAAATGAGTGGATAATTCAGTCCACTAAAAGGTCAATCCTGTAAGGAGAGAAAAATAGGTCAACTTAATAATTTAGCATCATATAAGATTTATTGCCTTTCTTATTTTCTACACATTTATACTAGGCTTTCATGAGTACTGGCTGTGACTTTGAGAACTGCAAAAATCTTGCTTTTCAACTGTTCTATAGAGTAAACTGCTGGAGAACTCCGAGGCTATCTGCTTTTCTTCTAGGAAAATGTTAATTAAATTTGATGGTATAATTAAGAATAATATTAGTTGAAAAAGGCATTATTATGGATGACCCTAATATATTTAAAAAGTTTTAATGAAGACTGGTGTTTTTGTGAGTTTCCTCCCTGTTTTAGTTGTACAATATTAATTTAGAAAAAATCTTACACATTATCAACTCCTGTGATTTACAACTTTTAAAGAAATGTTTTTCCAGCAACAGATACCTTAAAAGCAAAAATTGGAGACCCAGTGCCTTGAATGCCCCCTCCACATCCTCTTCATCCCCTCAAACAATCGCTAAGGAGTTTTTACACACACACATACACACGCACGCACACACACACACCTCCAGTCCCCAGGCTTCAAGAAACAGCTCTAAAATCATGAAGTGATTCAGACGAGGAAAAGTACAGGGATGTGAAAGCCTGAAAATCAGTTTTGTGACTGGCAGAAAGGAGCACGGGGCATAGACTGAATGCTTAAACTGCCATTCGTTGGACTACACTGCAGTGACTCCATCAAAGTGTACTATTTAGGGGCACAAAGTTACTTTAATATTGTCAAAACTATCTCACTTTAAGAAAACGTTGCAGAATCACCTTGCCTGAAGAACGAAACCTGTTAATTGGATGGCCATCTGCTCAGGGCCAGAAAATAGCTATCAACTCTTCAGAACTTGCTTCCTCCCCTGTGTCAACAACATTCTCCATCTCACCTGCTTTTATGTAGATGCCATTTAGATGAGGCTTCCAAGTAATTCTTCACTGAAGAATCTTATTTTGATTGGGAGGTGCGTCCACCAGACTTATAACTCATTTTAAACAGCCAACTTATTACAGATAATGTGTGGCAATAAGTCGCATTCATTTAAGGTAGATTTGATGAGTTGTGACGGTTTGAACCACCACCATTGTCATAAGGCAGAGCACTTCCATCACCCCCAAAAGACTCCTTGGGCTCCTTTGTACTTCCTTCTTCCATTTGTTCACAGTCCCAGACAATCCTTGGTCTGCTCTTTGCCACTACAGATCAGTTTGCATGTTCTAGAATCTCATACACTCTCAAGTCTTTTGTGTCTAGTTTTTTTTTTTTTTTTAATCCATGTTGACAGTTGTTAGTTCTGCTTTTCCCACAGAGAAGTATTTCATTGTTGTATGGAGATACCACATCAGGTTTATCAATTCAATTGTTAATGGGCATTTGGCTTGCTTATAGTTTGGGGTCATTACTAATAAAGCTGCCTAAACAGTCATGTACACTTAAGTGTTTGTCTGAACAAGTATTTCATTACTCTCCTGTAAATATCTAGGAGTAGAATGACTGGGTTGTATGGTAGATGTATGCTTATCACATTAAAAAAAAAAAAGAAAAATAAAAAAACCTCTCAAATGTTTTCCATGTTTGTATTCTCATCAGTGGTATATGAGCATTCTAAATTTTTGCCAGCAGCTTGGTATTGTCAGTCTTTTTAATTTTGACAAGTCTAACGGGTATCAGTTTTTTATGATGGTTTAAGTCATAATTTCCTCAATTACTAATGATGTTAAGCATCTTCATGCATTTGCTGGTTATTTATACCTCTCATTTTTTGGCGTGTCTGTTCAACTCTTTAATTGAGTTGGATGTCTTCTTGTTATTAAGTTGTAGGAGTTCTTTATAAACTTATGATACAACTTCCTATTTTAGGTATATATTTTGTGAATCTTTTCTCTCTCAGAGTCCTTGCCATTTACTCCATGGAACCACTGATGGTTCTTATAACACATTTTGGAGAGAGACTATGTTGATGGCAAAGTAAAAAGAGTTAACAGTACATTATTCCAAAATAAAATTTCAAAAGATGCATTATTCACTTAGTAGTGATTGTCTTCTCTTCAGCCCAGGTTGTAAACCATGTACTTCACAGCCTTATTCTTTTTATCTGAAGAGCAGTGTATTAAAGTTAATGTACTGGGCTTTTCTTGACACAAATATCCCTGCTGTTTTAGTATCTAGTTTAACACACACACTCATGTACATACATACACACACACACACAGACACACACACACACACACACACACAATGCAATTAAATGACCCCAAAGTCATAATTGCCTGTTAAGTATTTGTCTTATTCTATAAATCGATCTTTTTTCAGATGTGGAAATACCTGCTTAATAATAGTCATGTCAGCCCACAAAACAGCCCCGAACATTTATTAGAAAAATGAAACAGAGTCAGCTCATCCCCAGCTTGAGATGCTGAGCATCCAGTTGAACCCAGAAGAGATTTTACAACCAACTGATACAGCCCTGAAAATGGAGTTTTCCACTGGTAACGCTGAGAGACCCTTGAGTATAGAGCCAGGCACTGCGGTGATAAACATCTGACATTTTCATTTGCAAGTATTCATGTTTCATTTTAGATAATGTTCCCCCTATTTACTTCTTCAGCAGCAATGCATCAAATATCCTACAGTGTAATCCTTCTCTCAGCACTTATCAATGAACTATGAAATAGTATTAAATAGAATTAATTAGAAGTTTTAATGAATCATGTCTGTCGTCATTTATTATACAATGTAATTTTCAAGGAGTGATTAATTACAAGTTACAGATGAGTGAATGGTTAATGTAGTTTGTTAACCTTACTAAGAAGCGACTGTACACAGCAAGCTGCTTCTCCTCTGTTTATTAGCACGTGGTTATGTACCATCATCAGTTTAAGTGAATGAAAAGGTTTTAGTAACTTTCCAATTAATGTGCACTGTAAGCTAATAATTTACTCCCTGGTTTTCTTTCCTGTGCATCATGTGAACATTATGTATTCATAGTGGGATTCAAATGTAGAATTTCGCCATCTTCATTTTGGTGTGTTTCTATATAGCTATTATTTTGCAGCTATGATGTCTACCTGTGCTGCAGAATTATTTTAAGTAGATCCCATTTAATACAAGGTGGCTTGTTTGAAATGAATCTCCCTGCATATTTCCTTGAAGAATATACCAATTTACCATATCATTACTGTCATTATCTAAAAAGTGGCAGCTGGCTGCCCTTCATTTTCAATTTTCTTACATATACCTTTCAGAAGTCAAATAATGTCCATGCTGACAAAATCTAGTGGCCAAATGCAAAATAATTCAGTGGACAGAAAGTTGAGATGGGAGTATGGGAATTCCAAAAGCATTTTTGCCTCACCAACAGACACACAAAAGACCATGGAGTCCTTGGGGATGAGTCACCATCTTACGACATCTTAGTCTCTGCTCCCTCCATATACAACCAATTACTATGGTTCTTGCAGGTGCACATTTTTGCTGTTCAAAGCAGTAACTGAGTTTTCTGAAGCTAGGGGAGTTAGATAGCTCTTTGGAGGTCCAGATAACCTTATAAAAAATAACCATACTTATATTGTATGATACATAGAAATTTTTAATTTTTTACAGATATTATCTCACTAAATCTATTTAAAACTCCCATAAGTGAAGGAACTATTATTATAAGACGTTATCTGACTTATTCAGGCTCTGCTGGCAGTGAATGGATAGACAAGCAAAACATCCATTAATTCAACAAATATTTATTGAGTACAGCTGTGGTCTGACTGTTTTTGTTCCCCTACCCCAAATTCATGTAAAAACTTAATCAAGGTGATGATATTTAAAAAAAAAGTGGGACCTTTGGGAGGTGATTAGGCCATAAAGGTAGAGGCAGAAATTTGTGCTTTTATTTAAAAAACCCTAGAGAACAAGCCAGTTCTTTCAACTATTTGAGGACACAGTGAGAAGGTGCCATCTGTGAAGAAGAGAGAGATCTCTCACCAACAGTGAATATGCTGTTGCTTTGATCTTGGACTTCCCAACTTCTAGAAGGATAAGAAATAAATTTCCATTGTCTATAAGTTACCCAGTCCAAGGTATTTTGTTATAGTAGCTCAGATGCACTAAGACAAGCAGCTAATATGAGGAACCTGCTATTTTGCAGGGAACTGAGATTATAGTCTGGATGTATTAGTCCATTTTTATGCTGCTGATAAAGACATACCTGAGACTGGGCAATTTACAAAAGAAAGAAGTTTATTGGACTCACAGTTCCACGTGCCTGGGGAGACCTCACAATCATAGTGGAAGGTGAAAGGTAAGTCTTACATGGCAGCATACAAGAAAAGAGAGCTTGTGCAGGGAAACTTCTCTTTTTAAAACCATCAGATCTTGTGAGACTTATTCACTATCATGAGAACAACATGGGAAAGACTCACCCCCATGATTCAATTACCTCCCACTAGGTCCCTCCCACAACATGTGGGAATTCAAGATGAGATTTCGGGTGGGGACACAGTCAAACCACATCACCGGATGTGACAAAGTCCTTTCCATCATGACCCTTAGATACCAGTAGGGGAAGCAATAAACAAATAGAGACAGTGATAAGTCCTGTAAAGAAAATAAAAAAGAAAGAGGCTAGAGACAAACTGGAGATGAGGGAAGTTATTTTAGACAAGGTGGTCAGAGAAAGCATCTTTGCTTTTTTTGACAAAAAGAAAGAGAAGAGATGTCATATTGTATCAACTGACTGATGAAAAGCAATCGGCTGTGTAAAGAGGACATTCTAGGCAGAGAGAACAGCAAAAAATGCAAAGGTCATAGCCTTTGGTGTGTTTGAGGAAGTGCAAGAGACTGATGTAGCTGGAGAGAAATGAAGTTGAAGAGATAGCCAAGGACGAGATTGTGTAGTTCCTTCGGAGGTCCTGGAAAAGACTTTCAATTTAAATTCAAGAGATAACGGATGCTGACAGGGCTTTTCCAATCCAATTCTACCCGGAACATTTAGGACATGTGAAGTAGAAGATAATGTGCTAGAACATCAAGTAGTATTTTAGTTCTCATTTCTCATTATAAGGAAGAAAAGCAAAAACAGACAAACAAACAAAATAGTTTCCCCTAGAGCCTAGAATTTGAAGCTATTAGTATAAAAGTATACTTATAATGTCCTGTCTTCATTAGGGGACTCATCTTTCAGACAAGCGATGCTCTTTGAAGTCAAGGGCTATGTGTTATGTACTTTTTGTTCTGTACCGCACACATATCAGTGTCTTAGGTTTCCAATCAGTGCTTTGTGAAATGAACTGAATAGTCTGATATCTACTGCTGTGTCCAACTCAAGTCTGCAAAATCCTGATAGGAGATGCCGTGGTATTTGAAATCACTGTAACAGAACAGAAGGACCCAGAAAGAAGCCCTCACAAGCACTTGGCTTCACAGTGCCTGTGCTATAGATCCAGGCATCCAATTTGTCCGTAGTGGGGTATTGCTAATCCCTGAAGCAAGTGTGTGATAATGCAGTTATTTTACAATGCATTCTCTTTTTTAAATCTACATTTTTCCCTCCGACTTCTCCAAGTAAAACTATAAGGGGTCACTTATGCTAATCCTCTAAGGAATGCTAAAGAAAATCCTTTTCTACTTCTCTAATCAGACTCTGAGAGGTGACAAACTCAGATTAGTGAGCAACATCATTTTTTGATACAGGAGTTGAATTTTACCCAGAAATCTCAACTATAAGCTCCTAAGAGAGAACCTTTTTTTATTAAGGATTTTTTTTTAAATGATCCATATCAAAGTGCATGCCTGTGTAATCACAAAAGCCAATTTGCTCTAGAATGCTGCATGAAGTAATGGTGTCATCTGAAATGCTAATGAATCTTTGCTGACTTCACCATGGCCCAATTTGACAGGAAGGTGGGAGTCCCAGTGAATGAGTCACTGCAAATACAGAAGCTCAAATGGTAACAGTTATTTATTGTTCATATGACTTAGCACATTAAAAAATTTTGTAAATCCTTGTTATATAAATCACTTGTAAATTCATAGACTGAGAAGAGAAAAAATTGTCCACAAGATGTTGGAGCTGAGATAATTTTTCTGTTTTTCAGTCTTTATAATATGTTAATCTGTATGTCCAATATGATAGTCCTAACCATGTGTAGCTAATGTCCATTTTGTGTTGCTATAAAGGAATACCTGAGGCTGGGTAATATATTTTAAAAAGAGGTTTATTTGGCTCACAGGTCTGCAGGCTGTACAAGCATGGTGCCAGTATCTACTGGGCTTCTGTTTAGGGCCTCATGTAGCTTTTACTGGTGGCAGAAGGAAAGAAGAGCCAGCTTGTCACATGGTGAGAGGGGGAGCGAGAAAGAGGGGAGGAGGTGCCAAGTTCTTTTTAGCAATCAGTTCTCTCAGAAACACTAGAGTGAGAATTCACACATTACTGTGTGGAGGGTACAAAACCATTCATGGGAAATCCATCCCCATGACCCAAATACCTCCCATTAGGCTCCACCACCAACATTGGGGATCACATTTCAACATGAGATTTGGAGGGGACAAGTATCGAACCCATATCAGCTAATGAGCACTTTACTGTGGCTAGTCAAATGGAGAAACGGAATTTTAATTGTATTTAATTTCATTAATTTAAATCTAACAACATATGCCCAGTTTCATGATTGTAAGACTGTAGATATGTTTGGAACAGCTTGGTTATGTGAATCTACTTTATTCCACCATTCAGCAGACATTTATTGAGACCTATTCTGTCTACTAAACCTTCCAGTTACTAATTCAAGCAAGATTTAATCTCTGCCTTGGAACTGCTTAAAGCCTAGGAGGAAGACAGAGAGATAAACAAATAATTACACACAGATTAAGCGTGGTTTATGAACACAGGCTATGAAACAAGATTCTGGCCTTGGCTTTGAGGAGTTTACACAGTAGATGACAAGACTTAAAGAGAAGAAAGAATTTTCAAAATCAAAAGATATTATGCAAACTCTAGACCATATGCTGCATTATCAAACATTATTAAGTTTCTCAGAAGTTATAATGTTAGAATGGAAGTTTGAGGAGAAATTTCACTAGTCAGTTCATAATTTAATTTTTTAATAGACCTTATCTTTTAGAACAGTTTTTAGGTTCACAGCAAAATCGAGTAGAAAGTACGAGAATTTGCCCTCTGCCTCCACTCCCCTGTGGTGGAATGGTACATTTGTTACAATTTATGAGACTACACTGACATATCAATCAAAGTTCATAATTTACATTAATGTTCATTCTTGCTGTTGAACATTCCACAGGTTTGGACAAATGTATAATGACACATATTCACCATTACAGTATCATGCTATGGTTAAATACATAGAATCATCTCTCTGTCCTAAAAATCCTCTGAGCTCTGCCTATTCATCCCTCTGTTCTCCCAATCTTTGGTCTTTTTAGTTTCTCCATATGAATCTACTTTTTCAACTGTATCTTTCATGAAATCTAAAAACAGATTAAGTAGTTACGATGGACATTCAGCATTCAGTTTACTATTTGTTGTAAGTGTAATATACAGATCAGATTTTGAAGACAGTACGGAGAAATGTAAAATGTCTCAATAATTTTTCATGTTGATTATATGCTGAAATGATAACAGTTTGGCTATATTAAGTGAAATAAAACATGCCCTTAAAATTAATTTCATCTATTTATTCTTCCTTTTTAAATGTGGCTACAAAAAATTTAAATTATATGTGTGATTTACATTATATTATTGGACAGTGTTGCTTTAGAGTTATGATTACTAAACTCCAGAAATATCATTAATAGGAAGATCAGTCATTTTCCAGACATTATGAATAAACTGTCTTCCACCCTATTGCATTAAGTTAATATTAGATAGAATTTAAGAAATGTGCCTGAGTAAACGCAATTAACTATTGACTAACATTAAATCATCATGGATTGATGTGTGCATTCAGTGAAGTGATATAGGGAAATTCAAAATTTTAAGCGTAAAGCTATACCATGGGTTCCTGTTTTTATGTGATATCCATGGACCTTATAATCACATGACCCCATTTTACCGATAAACATCACCCCTCATACTGTCCCCAGCACTTTGGTGTTCATCTTCTTCCATGCGGGTCCTCATTCTAATACAAATGCCACAATTTCCCCCCCAAAATGAAAGTAGGCAGACATGAACTAGTTTATTTTTATCCTGAGCTGACAGCATTTTCTCTTCTTTCTACCTTGTCAAATATTAAATATGAAATCAGAAGGGAGGAGGGAGGAGAAGACACTGTAAAGGGTTTTTGGAGAGCGAACAAGTGGAAGGTTGTACACCTGCACTGTCTCCCTTCCTCAGTTCTTAGATTCACTGATGCTTCAAGGGGGAAATAACACTTAAAAGTGTTGTATTGGTACTCACGCTCAATCCATAACTCTCCTCTCTCGTCTGTGCTTCTACAGTGCTTGGGGCTGGAGGGAGAGGCGGTAATGGAGACTCTAAAAGTGATATTTTCATGCTTAGTCAGCTGTCTCCCAGTTCCTGTATTCTGCATGTGATGTGCAGAAGGACATGAGGAAGCTTTGACTGAATTCTGAACAGTACATTATTATTCTGCTCCAACACACGCTCTCAGATCAGCTTTGTTTTGGCCTCCAAGTCAGATGATTTTCATTAGATATTTGAAGTAATCCACAACAAAATAGCAAACCTATATTTAAGTGGGTACAAATGGTTTGCCCACAAAAGAAGAGCTAGGGCATGTACCCATAGTATCTATAAGTGCTGAGAGGGATACCTGACATGTATCGTTTAACATCACTTATCTACCACCTCCTTTCCTATCTGAGTGGAAAGATGGCATGATTTTCTTTAACTTGCAAGTCCTATTTTTAAGAAATTAAATAACGGAAGAATTGTGAAGAACACTTGAAGGATGAAGTAAACATAACTCTGATTGTAAAGTTCCGTTAAGATGCAGGGTCAATTTCTGATCTTCCAATGCACCATGCTAGTTCTTGCTTTATGATGGCTTCTTGTCTGGGATACTCTTCCCATCTCATGCTTACATCTCCTCATCTAACTCCTCTTCATTCTTCAAGTCTAAATGCCATTTTCTCAGGGAGGTTAAATATAGTAAAATATAAAGTCAAAATTAAAATAATGATTGAAATTATCATTTCTTAAAACCAGTGAAAGCAGTAAGATGTTGAGAGCAGTAAGATGTTTAGCTCTGGGTGACAGAGCTAAAATGATAAAGGGTTGAGTTATCTATAAGTACCCTGATCTTCAGGGCAACTGGAGGTACTCTTCTAGTGTACCTTAAGACACATTTGCAGATTTGCCTATGCTTCTTCATAGCACACAGCACAATTATAATTACCTGTTCAACACCTGTCTGTCTCATTGGACAGACTACAGACAAAAAACCAAAGACGCTTTCAGCTCAGAGCAAAAATAGGCTCCGTGAGGGAATATATTGATCAGGACTACTATTCCCAATGCCCAGCATAGTACCTAAGTATTGAATAAAGATTTATTGAGTAAATGAATAAATAAATGCAAGAATGAAGAAATTACATGTCATATTCATCAGTATTGCTTTACTGAAAAGGATATTTTGGGAAACAGGCCACCTACCATGTATATATGGAAGGACAGAAATCAATAAATAGGGTATCTCATTCACTTTTCAATATAAAGCACTTCAATATAAAAAGTCTGAACTTGTTATTTAACCAACTGTTAGATATGGTATTTTAAGTGAGCTTTGTCATTATCTATAGAGCAGGAAGTAATTTTAAAATTTCAAAGTTAATAAATCAATCATCTGCATGTGTATGTAAGCAGGAGGTACTATTATCACTAGGAAAAAAGAAGCAGGCCGGGCGTGGTGGCTCACACCTGTAATCCCAGCACTCTGGGAGGCCAAGGTGGGTGGATCTCTTTAGGCCAGGAGTTCAAGACCAGCCTGGCCAATATGGCAAAACCCATCTCTACTAAAAATACAAAAAATTAGCCAGGCATGGTGGCACATGCCTGTAGTCCCACCTCCTTGGGAGGCTGAGGCAGGAGGATTGCTTGAATCTGGGAGGCAGAAGTTGCAGTGAGACACGGTTGTGCCATTGCACTCCAGGCTGGGTGACAGAGCTAGACCCTGTCTCAAAAAAAAAAAAAGGAAAGAAAGCAGAGGTGGTTAAAAGCAACTGACTCTGGAGAGTGGATCGTGGAGTGCTTCAAACGTCTTTTGCTTAATTTGTAAGTCCTTCTATATTATTTAGGTTTTTAGAAATCATGTGAGTATTTCTTTCATTAAAAAACAAAACTTGTTTCTTTTCCATTTGCTAATGACTAAATCTCAGTGGTCAGTCACTCATTTCCCACTCCACAGCCTCTGCTTTATTATGCTAAATATATTTTTCAAAGTAATTTCAAGTTTCCCAACACTACATCCATGCCACATAAACCTTTATACTCCTGGTGATGTATAGTGCAACATGTTCTACGTAGTATATATCATCTGTTGACTGATTAATGTAGGTTGAAGGTTATCACTATTAACTGAAATTGTTACCAGAAAGGAGTCCTGATCCAGACCCTACGAGTTGCTTCTTGAAGCTCATGCAAGAAAGAATCTGGGGTCAGTCCACAGAGTAAAGTGAAAGCAAGTTTATTAGAGAACCAAAGAAACAAAAGAGTGGCTACTCCACAGTATACTCATGGTTACCTCTTGGATTATACGCTAAACGAGGGGTAGATTATTCATGAGTTTTCCAGGAAAGGGATGGGGATTTCCTAGAACTGAGGGTTCCTCTCCTTTTTAGATTATTTAAAGTAACTTCCAGATGATGCCATGCCCTTTGTAAACTGTCACGGCACTGATGGGAGTTTTTTTTTTTTTTGCATACTAATGCATTATAATTGGCACATTATGAGCAGTGAGGACTACCAATGGTCGCTTCAATTGCCACCTTGGTTTTAGTGGGTTTTGGCTGGCTTCTTTACCCCATGTCATTTTATCAGCGGGGACTTTGTGACCTGTATCTTGTGAAACCAGTAATGCTGACTTCCTATCTCATCCTGTGACTAAAAATGCCTAACCCCCTGGGAATGTAGCCCAGCAGATCTCAGCTTCATTTTCATCAGCCCTTATTCAAGATGGAGTCACTCTGATTCAATCACCTCTGACAAAATGAGCCTTTTCTAATTTAATTTTTTCATTTATCTTTCACACCAATTCTCTGAAGAACACATTATTGTAAACAACCTCCCAGCTTTGGTTATTGTCCTATTTTCTAATTAAGTGAATATCTTAAGAACATATCTTGAAGATACAAGAGTTACCTAATAATCCTCCATATAGAAACAGCCTTAAGGATATGGTGTTCCACCCCAACACCATGACTATGACTCCCTTTGAACATCCAAGGAGCCTACATGATAACCCAATGCAATAATAATAATAATAATAATAATATTATAGAACTTTTGAGGCTATCTCAATGTTTATCCATAACATTGAGCCATACTGTATAATACTATAGTCATACTGTATAATACTATAAAGTCAAAATTAAAATAATGATTGAAATTCTTTTCATTTTTTAAAACTAATGAGAACAAGAAGAGGCTGGGAGAAAGTAATAAAGGTTTAATTATCTATAAATTCAATGAAATGTCTGAGTGATCAGACTAGTTGTTGCCTATTAGAATCATAGTATCATATAATCATATAATCCCAGAGTTGAAGAGAACAGAAATGAGTCATTTTTTCCAATTTCTCATCCAGTGCTTCTGTTTGCTAAAACATACCAATAAATAATCATCCTGCCTGGGTTGAACACTCTTTCCCAACGAGATTCATGGTGACCCTAAAATGTCCTAACTTTCAGAAAATTTTCCCTTGTATTGAGACAAAACTATTAAGACTACCCAGAATGAATCCAATACTCATTTCCTATTGGATACTTTCTAACATTTGAAGAGTGTTTTTGTCCTTCGGAGTCTTCTCCTTCCTCTTTACTCAATAGGGTTGTGAATATCCTCCAGTAAGGAAATCTGCCTCTAGAAACCACATCCACCTATTCATATTCTCATAAGTACTCTAGCATTTATGTCTTCAGGAATGCCTATTACGTTGGGTTAAGTTTTAAAAATATGGGAAGAGCTGGAATGTCAGACATAGAAATCCTTGTCATAGAAGGAAGCCTAAGAAGCCTAAGAAAAAAAATCCAAACATTTGTGCTTGGAAGGAAGTCCCTATGTGAGGTGACGGCTTCCAAGGTAAGAGTTTGGAACAAATCCAAGGAAACTTACCCTTTCTCTACCTACACGAATTTTTCTGGAGAAGGAAGTTAATTTTTAAATGTCACTGCATAGAAGCTCTGAATTACCTTCTAGAGCCATGAATATGGAACCTAAGTAGCAGAAGACAGAGCAGACAGAATTTATACATACTTTTTACAAAATCTTTGTCATTTTAATAGCTTAATTTTTGTTTCCCTTATTGCATGACTTAGTTCTGAGGCACCATTTAGTCCTGCTCATTTTTATTCTACATGGATTCAATTGTTGACCTTCCATGACTGTTTCCCCAGGCTTTGAATGGCAATGACCCTGTCAGCAACATCACCTTTACCACCTGTCTGACACCTTTGCATATCCACTGGGCTGGGGTCTTATTCATAAGTTCTCCTCCCATTATTTCATTAATAGCTTGCCTTCATTAAACTACTCTCCTCAGTTCAAGATAAAGCGCTTTCTCATTGGGAAAAGAACAATATTTTGAGTGCTCATAGAAAACTTAGTTTTAAAATTCCATGCAAATTACATTTTTTTTTTTTTTTTTTTTTTACTTAGCTCATATCACTATTTTTACCCTGAAGGTAATCAGTGTGAAAACTGTCAAAATCTTTGCTTTCCAACTTCTAATTTTCAGAAACAATGGTCTTCCAGTAAGGGCATTTTAAAGCAAAGGATTCAAATTTAGAGTCTTGTCATTTTAAAGAATGCAAAGGATTGTATGCAAAAGTCAGTCATTCCTTGGACTTCTATTTCTTATTTTGTTTAAAGCATTTCAGATGTCTTCTCAGAACTGAAAGGATACAGGGACTATTCAAATGTAAGAAAAAATTCATGAGCACTCACAGAAACTTTGGGGTAAACCAAAAGTGGGACTCAAATTGAAAGATGACATTAATGTCTTTCTTGAAATGACTAAATTAAGCTCTAAAATTTAATTATTCCCAAGTCATCATCTATGTTCACATCCATTTTATTATAGCCATATTCTAGGTAATTGTCAAATTCCAGTTTGCTTTAATTTTTAAGCTGGAGGGGGGCTAATATAAAATTTCAACCTAACAGAAAGTAGTTGGGAAAAGCAGAGCTATCTTTGTCTAGATTGTATTGTCTGTTGATAAAGAGAAAAGTATGGAGCTTAACAAACTACACAAGTCATGTGATTGTTGGCAGCACTGACATCATCGATAAAGAGATCACAACTGTTAAGTCTCAGATGTGGCCCAAATCACATGCACCCGTCTCTCTGGGGAAGCTTGTTAAAAATCCAGATTCTGGCAAGGCACAGTGGCTCACGCCTGTAATCCCAGCACTTTGGGTGGCTGAGGCAGGTGGATCACCTGAGGTCACGAGTTTGAGACCAGCCTGACCAACATGGAGAAACCTCGTCTCTATTAAAAATACAAAATTAGATGGGCGTGGTGGCGCATATCTGTAATCCCAGCTACTCGGGAGGCTGAGGCAGGAGAATCAATTGAACTCAAGAGGCGGAGGTTGCCATGAGCTGAGATCGCGCATTGCACTCCAGCCTGGGTAACAAGAGCTAAACTCCCTCTCAAAAAAAAAAAAAAAAAAAAAAAATTCCAGATTCCTAGGTCCACCTCAACTACATCTGAGAAGGAATCCATTCAAAACAAAACCAAAAACTTTCAGATGTCTGACAACATGAAAAATTTTGCCATGAAACCCCAGTCTTGTAATTCCCTTTATGAGGTGGTCATCTACTGAATCTTTCTCTTTTTACACTTTATTTCCGATATTTCAGGAAGTGGTCTATCCACACTCCCCTCACACACGTGTCTCAAAGTCCCCCCACAGGTTGCTCTGCAGATGATAATGCAGATGTCAGTGACTTCCCTTAAAAGATCTCAGAATGCATTTTATCGAAAGGCACATGCCCTGGGTTTTAGAAAGGGTGTTTCATTTCAGGCAATGGGAAATCATACACTATAATTTCTGACTCAGATTAGCATCACAAAGTCCAGGATCTATTTCTTCCTACTCTCATCTTTGGCACGTTCAAGTGTTTTCCACTTACTTTGCAATCTGCAGTCTACCCCCTCTCCATTGCATCTTATTGTTTGCTTCTTGCTGTTTCTTGAAAATGAAAAGAACAATTGTTGATTGAAGTAATAAAGCTCCCGTAAAATGAGGACTTACTGACTGGTTCTCTCCATTAGCATTATAATTCTGACTTGTGATTCAACACTACTGCTTAAGAATCACTTCTATCAGTTTCTAGGATAGCACAATTCAGCATTTGAGTTCTCAGGAATTCATAAATTACTCAGAAGAACTTAACATCTATAGATCTGAACAGTGTCTGAAATTGTGCTTTTTCAGACTGATCAAAAAAGCTAAGTCTAATGACTTCCCTAAGCCTGGGTCATCCTACTTTGCAACTCAAAGTCTGCCTGGCATATAAGCAGTGAAGTCAGGATTTGAAAGCTATCCGTTTGCTCAAAAATGTCCTTTTTATTTTTTTTTTTTTAGCAAGCCTGCCGATAACCCTGCCAGCAACTTGGAATTAGGACATTAGCGCAGTTTATTCAGGCTCCTATTACACAGCAAGTAAAAAGAGAAGATGGCACAGAAAACTCCACGTATTAGCATGTTATCAGATTAGCTTGTTGTCACCTTGGGGTAAAGAGGACAAGAGGCAGAGGCCTTGGCAATTTTAACAAGGTACCAAGGTGCAGAACTTCAGTTTATAAACTCCTTGAGGAAGTGAACATTTAGCTTTGTAATTTTCAACATAGCTAGCATATCATTCGGATTTAATGAGTATCTGTTGAACCATACTTGGTGCAGAGAGCACCAAGAGGCAAACAAATTATTTGAGGTGCTTACTTCTTACCTTGGCTTCTGCCACTAGAACTCAGTTACCTTGACCTAAACTTATTGCTTGTTTATGTTTTATTATCCTGACATTTCTTCCTGTGTGTGTGAGTTTAGATTTCCAAAAGTTTTGTTTCTGACCATCTTATCCTGGAGACAAGGAATAAAAGAACAGATGCTAGCCTTTGTGTGTTTGTGACAGGGTAGGGTGGGGAAATTCTAGAAATACTATTTGTGATCATTTCCCTTTGGAAAAAAAAAGAAAAAGTCATTCATAATATGCTGAGGTTGAGACTGAGTATGTTGTGATTTAGCATGTATGATACTTCGTAGAGGCAGCAGCAGTAAAGCCTGCGCTTTTAGTGTAATGGCCACCCAAATCATGTACATTGTACCCAGTAAGTAATTTTTCATCCCTTATCCCCCTCCCACTCTCCTACCCTTCAGAGTCCTCAGTGTCTATTATTCCACACTCTATATCCATGTGGACACATTATTTAGCTGTCACTTACAAGTGAGAACATGTGGTATTCAATTTTCTGTTACTGGGTTTTTAGACTTAAAATAATGGCAACCGTGTTGCTGCAAAGACATGATTTCATTCTTTTTTTATGACAGAATAATATTCCATTATGTTGGATAAAGAAAATGTAGTGTGTACACACACACACGTATGTATAGCAGAATGTATATATATAATAGCAGAATAATATCACATTATATATATTATCCATATATAAATATATATTATGTATGGAATATATATCATCTATAGAATATATAGAAGAGTAATATATATATGGAATATTATTCTTCCATCATATATATTTTATATGTGTGTGTGTGTATATATATATATAGTGCCACACACACACACACTACATTTTCTTTATCCAATTATTTGTTGATGGACACTTAGATTGATTCCATATTTTTGCTATTGTGAATAGTGCCATGATAAACATATGAGTGCAGGTATCTTTTGATGTAATAATTTCTCTTCCTTTGGGCAGATACCCAGAAGTGGGATTGCTGGATCGAATGGTAGTTCCATTTTTAGTTTCTTTGGAAGTCTCCGTACTGATTTCCATAGAGGCTGCACTAATTTACATTCCCACCAACAGTGTATACATGCTCCCTTTTTTCCACATCATCACTAACATTTGTTATATTTTGACTTTTTAATAATAGCCATTCTGACTGGTGTAAGGTGATGTTTTGTTGTGGTGCTGAGCATTTCTTATATGTTTGTTGGCCACTTGTATATCTTCTTTTGAACAATGTCTATTCATGCTTTGGGGGAGCTTTAGGAATAAATAAACTGTTACAAATGAAGCTCCATTTCCAATGTAGCGGTGGGGAGCTGACTGTGTTTTGGTTAGGAAGAGTGGGGAGTGGGTCTAAAGGGAGAGGAGGAACCGACATGGCTTACCATAGCAGGAGAATGATGTCCTGCCCGGGATCCCATAGAGGGAACTGCGGCAGGCAGCATGGCTCTCTCAGAGAATGTGTTGAGTCCTCTATCCCCCATTTGTGTTTGAATGAATAGAGCTGTGGGATTGGATCAGCCTAGCCAGAAAATGGCCCAAGGGATATCTCCCCACAGTAGTCCTCCTGTTAGCCACACTTTTCTAGGGGCGAGAATGAATGCTAGGTGTCTGCAATTATCCTGGCCTGGGTTAGACAGTGAGAGAACATCAACTGGGTAAATTTTTGCCATTTCCTTCTTTGCGCACAATAACACCACTACCGACAATAAGCAAGTGTGTTATTGAGTGGTTTATTTGTGGTAGACACAATACTAATCATTTACGTGGATTACCTCTTTGACTACTCCACAGGCAATAAAGGAGATGCTATTTTTACCCTGTACAGATGAGGGAACTGAGGCTTAGAGAGAGATTAAGTGTGTTGTACAAGACCACCAAGCTACTAAGTGCTGGGACCAATATTTGAATTCATTTACTCCTGAATCCGGGGGCTGAACACTAATGCCTGTACAGCATAGATAGACCCTCCCTCTTCCGTGTGTTAAATCCTAGGTCTTGTGTGCTTTATTTGCAGAAGTGGACCATGGAAAACTGGAATGGCTGTTCATTTCTGGAAGCTGTCTCAACAGCCATCTGGAATCAATATGTCCCTAAAGAAGGAAATCACTCAATCTATACATCTTAGAGGAGATAAGCAAACCTGGACACATCAGGTTTTCAGAATGTGTGTGGAGCCCTTCTTAGATCTCATCAATACACCACAATTTCCACACAGGAGAAAGAATCATAACCAGCCCAATTTTGACTAGAGAATGGAAAGGCATGCTTATTGTATTATCCGTCTCAGATTTCCTTATCTCAGATAGTTTTTGACTAGTGCTAGAAAGCAATCAATGGGAGATTGAGTTCTTTGGTGACCTTTAAAAATCAACGTGTTTTGTATTGACATTCAACCTATATGTGTTGATTCCTTGCCAAGGAATAGTAGGTAACGATTTTGCTTTTGTTGGGGGAGTTCTTGCTCTAAGAACAGGATCCTGCATGTTTCCAGAGTGTCTTTCTAAAAGGTCTTGTCTCTAATCTGCTTTAAACATTTCCATGCCTTCTGATTTTGGTGAAAATTCCATGCCAAGGCTCACAAAGCCTTTTTTTTTTTTTTGAGACGGAGTCTCGCTCTGTCACCCAGGTTGGAATGCAGTGGTGCAATCTTGGCTCACTGCAACCTCCGCCCCCAGGTTCAAGCGATTCTCCTACCTCAGCTTCCTGAGTAGCTAGGATTACAGGTGCGTACCACCACACCAGCTAATTTTTGTATTTTTAGTAGAGACAGGGTTTCACCGTGTTGGTCAGGCTGGTCTCGAACTTTTGACCTCGTAATCTGCCTGCCTTGGCCTCCCAAAGTGGTGGGATTACAGGCGTGAGCCACTGAGTCTGGCCACAACCTTTTTTTTTTTTTTGAGACGGAGTCTCGCTCTGTCACCCAGGTTGGAATGCAGTGGTGCAATCTTGGCTCACTGCAACTTCCGCCCCCAGGTTCAAGCGATTCTCCTACCTCAGCTTCCTGAGTAGCTAGGATTACAGGTGCGTACCACCACACCAGCTAATTTTTGTGTTTTTAGTAGAGACAGGGTTTCACCGTGTTGGTCAGGCTGGTCTTGAACTTTTGACCTCGTAATCTGCCTGCCTTGGCCTCCCAAAGTGGTGGGATTACAGGCGTGAGCCACTGAGTCTGGCCACAACCTTTTTTTTTTTTTGAGACGGAGTCTCACTCTGAGCCCAGGCTGGAGTACAGTGGCCAGATCTCAGCTCACTGCAAGCTCCGCCTCCCAGGTTTACGCCATTCTCCTGCCTCAGCCTCTGGAGTAGCTGGGACTACAAGCACCCGCCACCACGCCCGGCTAGTTTTTTGTATTTTTTTAGTAGAGACGGGATTTCACCACGTTAGCCAGGATGGTCTCGATCTCCTGACCTCGTGATCCGCCCATCTCGGCCTCCCAAAGTGCTGGGATTACAGGCTTGAGCCACCACGCCTGGCCCTTTTTTTTTTTTTTAACCACACTTTGTGTTATCCAGAACTATTTGCAAGTCCCAAAATGTACCTACCCTCTCACCCTTTTAGGTCTGATGCATACTGATCCTTCTGCACCAAAATGGTCCCCTACTTGTCTACCTGGCCAATTCCATTTAACTCCACCCGAAATGTTCATTTGCATTTGCTTATTCTGAGTCAAGTCTCTAAATCATCTTCCCCATGCTGAATGAAAACTATGGGCTCATGCTTTCACTTGTGTCTACAGCCTTGCAGGTGGCCAAGAGCTCAGTCCTGCTGTCTTGCAGTGGGGTTCCAACCATCCTTCAGCTACTTACTGAGTCACCTTCAAGTAAGTTATTGATTTCTATGTGTCTCAGATGGGATGTGTAAAATGGAATATGAATAGTATCATATGCAAAGATTATTTTAAGGATTAAATAACACCATAAGTAAAGGACTTAGCATAGCACTTGACTCATTATAAGTTCCCCGTAAATATTAACTGATAATCATAGATTTGTAAAACTAAATTGCTTTGTCATATTAATTATCATTATCTCTCTAAACTACACTGAGCAGTTTGAGATCAGGAACTGATGTTTTGTCTTTATTTCTCGTACACTGAGCACATAGTAGGTGCTTCATAAATATGTGTTAAGTGAGTGAGAATTAACCATCATAAAGGTGATAAATGAATGAACAAGATCCTCATGCATAAATATAGCAATTGTTTAATTATTACATTAAACAGGCCTTAGGGTTTAAAACTCTCCTAAGGACTGTTCACCTGCTGGAAGTTTGACTTGCTGCACTAAGTATGGGCACACTCATAACATGTAAGCGTGAAATGTCCTCTTTATTACACACTGTAAATCCATCAGACACGGAAGCAGAGGACAGCTTCAAGATTAGAGCCTCTAGGTGGAAAGAGATTGTACAAACTTGGTCCTCAACTCTTTCCCTCTCTTCACTGTGTGAGATGGTTTCTGCTGCCACCAACCAGCGTGCAGGGCACCAGAAAAGACTCCACTCCCCTTTGTTAAAACTCTGCGTCAGATGTGAACTACAATTCCATTCCTTGCACACTTACAATAGCTGTCCTAAACTTTCAAGAACACAAAAATGACCACGTTTCTCAAGTACAAGTTTATGGCAGTGAAACTAAGGAGCCCTAATATCCTGGTACCCCTTCATCCACACATGGAAGCTATGGTCGATTGGTCCATTCCTTCCACAACTGCTCTAGGTTCTGTCTGTACTACAGAAGTTAGAAAGATACCAACTACATTTCCCAAATGTTCTTGCAGCTGGGTTACAGATGTGACTTGGGTTCTCCAATGACTTGCACTGAGTTAAGTGGGGGAGAGAGGGAAGTGAGAGCAAGAGAATAGGGCAGCATCCATTGTGCCAGTGGGGTTCTCATGAGCATGTGTGTCCTCCCTCAATCCTGGACTGCACGTGGAGTGCTGCTGTCCTTAGAGTCAGCACTGGGGTCAGTGGTGTTCTGAGTCCCAGGCTCTCATGACAGCAGAGGCAGCTACCACCCATCTATGCTATTTCTGTGACGTTGTGTTTAGCGTTATTACTAGAACACCCAGTCTGAAACCCACTTCCTCCAGCATAACCACAATTTTGTAAGCACCTGAATCCTGGTATTAAATTTTTTTTCGGCTGAAAAAAGCTGGATTAGTATTTCGCAATCCTTTTCCAGTCCTTCTTTGCAGCTTTGTTGTTGTGCTATGGTTGTTTTGTTCTCTAGCCAATATCTCCCTCTTCTTGGCTCCCCTTTCTTGTCCCTTCAAATCTACCCAGGCTGCTCCGGAAAATGACTAAATCATGTTGCCTTTCTCCACACAGGAAGTCCAGGGCCATACTTCTTGGCTCTCAATTCCATATTGAGGTTTTAAACCCCACTCAATTTGCTTGTAAGCCCAAATGTTCAGCTCCTTAACATGAGGTACACTGCTCTTTACAAGTGATTTCAGATGTGATTCAAATGACCTCAGACACCTGTTGAGTCCCAGTGAATCACTGTTTCAAATGAGGGCTTCTGGGTCTACTGTATTAGAAAAAAAAATTTCCGTCTTTCCCTAGTGTCAAATGGCTTCACCCACTACAAGTCTTTCACAGAAGAATACCCCAAGAATACCAACCTGAAAGACAGCCAAGAACACAAACTCAATAACAAATAGATCTTGAAAACTGGCACACATAAAACCTTGGAATAGCCACAGAAATGGAGCCCCAGCTTTCACATATTGCAATGTACTTTAAACAATAAAACCAAAGACCTGTGCTTCTGTGTTACATCTTACTCCTTTCCTTTCCTTTTTTTTCATTCAATTGCTATTTTTAGATTTTTCCTATTTAAAAAAAAAAAAAAAAAAAAAAAAAAAAAAACCAGCCTGGGCGCGGTGGCTCACGCCTGTAATCCCAGCACTTTAGGAGGCCAAGGCGGGCAGATCATGAGGTCAGGAGATCAAGACTATCCTGGCTAACGTGGCGAACCCCCGTCTCTACCCAAAACACAAAAAAATTAGCTGGGCCTTGTGGCAGGCGCCTGTAGTCCCAGCTACTCGGGAGGCTGAGCAGGAGAATGGAGTGAACCTGGGAGGCGGAGTTTGCAGTGAGTTGAGATGGCACCACTGCACTCCAGCCTGGGCAACAGATTGAGACTCCATCTCAAAACAAAACAAAACAAAACAAACAAAAAAAACCTTTTTAAAACAGAGACGGTCTCAGTACATTGGCTAGGCTGGTCCTGAACTCCTGGGCTTAAGCAATCCTCCTACCTTGGCCTCCCAAAGTGCTGGAATTACAAATGTGAGCCACCATGCTCAGCCATTTTTCCTCTTCATAAGAGAGGAATTTTACCATCTTATGCTAAGATCACATTTTCAAAATGCTAGCAAGTTACATGACCAGGTCTTGAGCCCTTTGAGAATAAGAACTGTCTTACCTATCTATCTCTCTTTTTCATTGAGACAGAGTCTCATCAGTTGCTCACGCTGGAGCCTCCACCTCCTGGGTTCAATCAATTCTCCTGCCTCAGCCTCCCCAGTAGCTGGGATCACAGGCATGCGCCACCACACCCAGCTAATTTTTGTATTTTTAGGAGAGTCGGGGTTTCACCATGTTAGCCAGGTTGGTCTCGAACACCTGACCTCAAGTGATCCACCCTCCTCAACCTTCCAAAGTGCTGGGATTACAGATGTGAGTCACTGCACCCGGTCTGTTTTACCCATCTCTCTATTCTCAGTACCTAGCATTGGGCCTGGCCCACAGTTACTATATACACAATTCTGTGATACCAAATGGGTGTCCTATAATTCAATTCCATTCTGACTAACCTCCTGGAGTTAGCACAGTCCCCACAGGGTAAGGGGCTTAGTCTCATAAGAGTGCCTCCTTTTCAGATGCCAACTACAAGTCTCAGATGTCCCCAAGCTTCTTTTACTTCTGCCCAGTCCGCTACAACTTTGGGGATTCTCACAACTTCCTTCAGGTTTGATAATTCACTAGAATGATTCATCTAGTGCTAACTGAAAGCACTATACTTACAATTACTGTTTATTATAAAAGATATAACTCAGTAATAGCCATATGGAAGATATAACAGGCTAAAGTCTGGGGAAAGAAAAGTGCAAAGGTTCCACACCTATGGAGTCAAGGTATGCCACCCTCCTGGTATATTGATATGTTCACCAACCTGGAAACTCTCTGAGCCTTGTGTTTCATTACATAGATTTCACTACATAGGCATGACTGATTAACTCACTGGCAGTGTGTTTGAATTCACTCTCTGCCTTCCTCCATTCCCTGAAGGTCAGGGGTGGGTCTGAAAATTCCAGCCCTCGAATCACCTGCTTGGTCTTTATGACATGGCCAGACCCTCCCTTGAGACTATCTAAGGGCCCACCATGAGTCATCTCATTAGCATAAATTTATGGTAGAAAGGAGCTCATTATGTAAAACAGAAGACGCTCCTATCAGGAAAATTCCAAGGGTTTTTGAAGCTCTGTGCCAGGAGCCAGGGACAAAGACCAGATATATTCTTTATTATATCACACCATCTGAGACACATTTGCCAAACTGAGTTGAGTTGGCTACCTCTAGGTTCCCATTAGTCATTTTATGAAAATTAAATTAAAGGATCTTCTGCAATTCTAGCCTCAAAGTGCTCCCACTGGAAGTAATGTTCTTTAAGCCCTTCCTTGAATATTCATTTAAAACACAGCTTAAATAACCCCCCAAGCTGAAAGCCAGAATTTAAGTACCTTTTTAACTACAGGTGATAGGAAATGAATCTCACCACCCCAGATGGGCGTTTAAGGCTTGAGTATATTTACTACTAACGTGTTTATATCACCTTTGAAGTTGCTATTGTAGGGATATCAGATACCATTATGGCCCAGGCTCTGGGTGAATATACTGCCCTGCCAGCTGGAGTAAATGTCGAACACTTTACGTTTTATCAAGGTAAGCACACAGTAGAAAAAAACACTTCTTTGTGCATCTGACTGGTGGTGTTTTTTACTATGAAAACTGAGTAAGAGAATAGAGATGTACAGATACTATGCTTCAGTGTTTTCATAACCTTGCTTAAGAGAAGAAAACATGCCAGGAAAAGGTTTGCCTTTGCATGAAAGGAAAATTTTAAATAGATAGATACAGATATTTACATATATGTATACATATGTACACATATACACATAAGAATTTGTACAAATACACATATTCTTATGTACAAATGCATATATTCTTATGTGTACATATGTGTGTGTGTATATATATATATATATGCATGTATTTTAATAGAGAGTCAGAAAGCTTTTTTCTGGAAAGGAATAAATAGCAAATATTTTAGGCATTGGGGTCTCTATGGCAACTAATCAACTCTGCTATTGTAGTGCAAAAGCATCCATAGACACGTAAAGGAATGACCATGTCTGTGTTCTAATAAAACTTTATTTATGAACACCAAAATTTGAACTTTAATTATTTTTATGTGTCACAATATTCTTTTGATATTTTTTAACTATTTAAAAATGTAAAAACCATTCTTCACTTAACTCATACAAAGAAAGGCAGCAGCCATAGTTTGCTGACCCTTGACCAGTAAGGTTAATCTCGTGATGACGTCTCTGCTCAGGCCACGTAATCTGAATGAACCTGAACTCGCTGGGGATTCCAACAAGTAAGTTATCTGAACTGCATTGGTTGTAAAAAGAAATCCTTATAAATAGTATCCTTCCATCTCTCAGCCCACTCTCACCTTTCTCCCCTGTTTCCCTCCTCTGTCTCTATCTCATTCCTGATAGACAAGAAGGATTTAATGGAAAATGTGCTCCAGCTACTTCCAACATTGACTGCTTATGCTATTAATATCAAGGTAACATGGCTGGTGACAGCTTCTTTCATTGATTCATAATTCATGTCCCTGTTAAAAGGTATCTGATCCTATAAGTTATACATATTTCACTCCGAATATGCTAATCTTGTCAGTTTAAATAAAAATAAGACCACAACTTATTTCTTCCCTGATTGGGGAACTAAGGGAGAAAATGCCTCTGTTGGTGGGGGGGGAATCCCAAGACCTGGAAAATACCTCTGACTCTGAAAGATCAAATCCTATTGAAACCACAGTGAAAGCACCTCTTAGAGATTCTGCCCAATTCAATGGTGTGCGTCCTATGGCAGCATGGCAGTATTTCAGATGTACTAGCTTTATAGAGTTTCTAGAGATAGCTATTCTTGGCAAATATATTTCAAGAAGTAGTCATATTTTTTAAAGTGTTTTTTAAAAGTCTCTGTTTAAATGAATAGGTTCATCAATCAGAAAACCCAGAGGCAGGTGGGGTAAAAAAAAAAAAAAAGGGCAACGATTTTTTTATTGTTATTAAAGGAGAAATTATATCTGAGGCCTGAAGCTCAATTTGTGAAGAGCATGATCCACAGGACTCCTGTTAAAGTTAGGCTGCTGCTGAGACACTTCAAAAGATCATCTTTATTACAGAACAATTGCCTGACCCAGTTTCCTGGTCAGCAACATACTTTTGTAGAAACTTCAGGAGCTGATGAAAAAGCTCGGCAAAGTTAGCAAGGGTACTTTCATCTGTGGCTCTCGGGAGGGGAAATATGAAAAGGTTTCTAGGTCTCTTGGATTTAGCACTGCCAGGTCTACTGGCATAGAAGCAAAGAATGAAACAAAAGATATGGACATGTTATAAAAGGCAGTGTCTAACTTCTTGGCAAATGTGCTTGCTATTATGGTTTGTAGAACACAGAGGTCTTTCTGTATTCATAGTCTTTTGCCTGTCAAAATATTTTGATATTGTAATAAAACCCTACAGTAAAATACATCTTGCCCATTGAGTAAGGATTCACTGCTTCGGTATAAAAAGATATTCTCTGCCCATTCTTAGGTCTCCTTGAGAAAAAACTCTTGGTGCCCAAGCATCTAAACAATATTTAATTTGGAATTCCGACATGCATCATAAAACTAGCATAAAGAGCAACAATGTATGTTTTAATGATTTCAAAGGGGAAAACACATTTCCACAAATGGCTCTAAGTTAAGTTCCCTTCATTGCTTGCTGGAAAATATGACATCTTTAAACAAAGCGCTCTTCAGCTTTTTATTTTAAGCATCTGTGCACTTATATTTATCAATAAAAATAATCTTTCAAAAGAACTATTCCGTTTTATAATTTCCTCTTCCAGTTTGATTTTTTTCTTTAGATTTAATTTTTAGAATGTCTTCTTAATTCATTTTTAAACTTCCTGCTTGTATTAGTTTCCTAGGGCTATTGTAACAAGCTACTAAAACCTAGGGGGCTTAAAACAAGAATCTATAGTCTCACAGTCCTGGAGGCTAGACCTCTGAAATTAAGGTGTTGTCGGGGCCATGCTCTCTCTGAGAGTCTAGAGGAAACCCTTTCTTGCCTTTGCCAGCAAAATCCTTGGCATTTCTGGACTTGTAGATGGATCACTACAGTCACAAAGCCATCTTCTCCCTGTGGGTCTTCACGTCATCTTCCCTCTATGTGCCTGTCTGTGTCCGGATTTCCTCTTTTTTATAAGGATATCAGTCATATCAGATCAGGGCCCAGTCGAATGATCTAATCTCAACTTGATTACTTTTATAAACACCTTATTTTGAAATAAGGTCATATTCTGAGCTACTGGGGGTTAGGATTTTAACATATCTGTTTTAGGGAGACAAACCCATAAACATTTATACTGTTATGCATTTAATAGAATAAAAATGAAATTATTTATACAGTAAGTAAATAATGCCATTGGCTAAGAACATTCAACAGCACCAAAGAAGGCAGTATGATCGCTGGACGCGGTGGCTCACACCTGTAATCCCAGCACTTTGGGAGGCCAAGGCGGGTGGATCACCTAAAGATGGGAGTTTGAGACCACCCTGGCCAACATGGAGAAACCCCATCTCTACTAAAAATACAAAATTAGCCGGGTGTGGTGGCACATTCCTGTAATCCCAGCTACTCAGGAGCCTGAGGCAGGAGAATAGCTTGAACCCAGCAGGTGGAGGTTGCGGTGAGCCGGGATTGCACCATTGCACTCCAGCCTGGGCAACAAGAGCGAAACTCTGTCTCAAAAAAAAAAAAAAAATGACAAAGAAGGTAGTTTGATCCTAAAGTTATTTCCAGGCATCTTAGGCCTTCACAGCCTGGGGTGTTTTCCCACTCATTCCAGCTTGATCTGGCCCATGCCAGTGTAACTGTAGGACAGAGACAGGTCTGAATCTCCTCTGGCAGGGCTTTTCCTGAAGATTCCTAATAAATGTCTGGGCACTATTTCTGACCATCTATTAATATTCACTTCACTTCAAGAACCTCCAGGTGCCACCAGCCATAGTTTCTTTACAAATGAGGCAGCACCAAGGCAGTAGAGAAGCCCCAGCTGCAATCACTGTGTAACTTTTCTGATGTAACATCACTCCTGGCTGGTATGATGGCACTGGGCAACAGCAAGGCTCAAAGACCTCTCAAGCCCTTCACATTTGCATGCTGGGAACAAGGGCTACAAACGGAGATACATGTTAGAGCCTAGAGCAGTGGTTCTCAATCTGAATCACCAAAGAGATCTAAAAAACATCCTGGCTCCTGGTGCTCACCCCCGTGGTTGTGACTGAGTGGAGTTTGCCGTGCAGCCAAGAGCACCAGCATTTTCAAAGCTCCCCAGACGTTACTAACGTGCAGGCAAAGGTAAGAACAGCTGGTCTAGCTCAGAGCTCCTCAAACATTAATGTGGATAGGAATCACCCAGGGAGCTTGATGAAACAGATTCTGATTCTGCAGGTCTGGGGTGGGGCTTGAGATTCTGCATTTCTGACAAGCTCCCAGGGATGGCTATGCTGTTGATCACTAACCGTGCTTGGAGTAGCCAGGAACTTCTCAAACTTTACTGCACTATGGAATAATCAGCAGAGCTCTTAAAAATACTGATGCCAACCCCAGGCAACAGAGCAAGACCACATCTCTACAAAACAAAGGTTTTGTAATAAGCCAGGTGTGGTGGTGAGTGCCTCTAGTCATAGCTACTTGGGAGGCAGAAGCAAAAGGATCACTTGAGCCCAGCAGTTGGAGGCTGCAGTGAGCTATTATCATGCCACTACACACTAGCCTGGGGGACAGAGCAAGACCCTATCTCAAAAAACAAAAACAAAAACAATTTAAATAAATACTGATACCTAGATCTCATCTTCAATAGTTCTAATCAGCCAGGAGTGTTACTTGAGTGTCAGGATTTTTGAAAGCTCTCCATGTGACCACATGATCTAAAGTGCAGCCCAGGTTGATAGTCACTGTTACTAAGAAAAGGGAAAAAAATCTTCAGTGGTTCTGACAATCCTACAATATGGGCACTGGGTATTATCTTTCATGACAGCATCAGCAACCAGCCACACATCTGCTCATGCTATAAACACAGGTGTACCCACATGCAACAAGGAAAGGTTGCACCAGAGAGTCATTTGGCGCCTCATATACTCCTGATGTTCTAGCTTTAGGTGTCTAGCCAATATTCATTCTGCTGTTGCCACTGCTGTGTGATCAGCGATACACTGAGAAGCATCCTAGTGATGTCAAACCTTCCTCTTGAGTCATTCCCAGGATCTAAAAATGATTGCCTTTCTTGTTCATGTCTCAGTTGCCCCCATAGAAGGAAGCCTGGCTGGTTTTACAGGTTCTCTGCAAGACAAGAAAGACTGGACTAAATGTCCAATGGGGGTGCTACTCAAGAAAGTTCAGCTGGGCGCAGGGGCTCACTCCTGTAATCCGAGCACTTTGGGAGGTCGAGGCAGGCAGATCACCTGAGGTCAGGGGTTTTAGACCACCTTGACCAACATGGCAAAACCCTGTCTCTACTAAAAATACAAAAATTAGCCGGGCGTGGTGGCGGGCACCTGTAATCCCAGCTATGTGCGAAGGAAGCTGAGGCAGGAGAATCGCTTGAACCCAGGAGGTGGAGGTTGCCGTGATCAGAGATAGCGCCATTGCACTCCAGCTTGGGCAACAAGAGTGAAATTCTGTCTCAAAAAAAAAAAAAAAAAGAAAAGAAAGAATGTTCACTTGATATCTGAATATACGAATGTGTCAAAGTACAAGAGGTGGAAACAGTAAGAAATGAGGGAAAAGAATTATTTATTGTGATTTTAAAAATTAGATTATGTTCATTGGTGGTGAGTGAGGGGAACATTCTCATTCTCCATGAAAAATTGTTAACAGACTCCGTAGAGCACATGAATGTGACTAAGTATTCATGGGAAATGCAAAGTGCTACTGAGTCTGACTTCAAGGTTTGTGCAGCATAAACACAAAGGCTGCCCAAGGGACCAGGTCTATGTGCACAACAAACTTTTGAGGAGAGGTGAGAGAGGATCACCTGGCAGAAGGGAGAAAGCAGATAAGGGGTGATATTTAAGGAGGTTAATTAAATCCTTTTTCACTTTGGTCAGCCGCAGCCGTCCTGAGTCAGCCTGAGAACTGAAACAAGCTTTTATAACAGTGGTCGAAACAGTTGGAGCAGAACTGCGTCCCCAGTGAAGGAGGCTGAATATACCCCTATCACCAGCACCACCAGATGGTATGGACAGACATTCAGTCCTAGGTTACACTGGTTATCCCAGCATCTGAAGTGGTTCAACATTTTAGTACTTTTAGTGTGTCTGGGTTCAGACAAAAAATGGTCACCCTAGTCAAATATAACCTGTGTATTAGGGACTGAATTGTGTCCCTCTCAAAATCCATGTTGAAGCCCTAACTTCCATATCTCAGAATGGGACTATGTTTGGAGATAAGTTCTTTAAAGAAGTGACTAAGTTAAAATGAAGTTCTTAAGGTGGGTCCTAATTCAGTCTGACTGGTGTCCTTACAAGCAGAGGAAATTTGGACAGAGAGACACCAGGGATGTGTGTACACAGAGGAGAGATTGTGAGCACACAGGAGGAGGTGGCCATCTGCAAGCCAAGAAGAGAGGCCTCAGGAGAACTAACCCTGCCAACACCTTGATCATGGACATCTAGCCTCAAGAACTGTGAGAAAATAAATTTCTGTTGTTTAAGCCACCCCATCTGTGGTATGTTGCTATATATCTTGCACTGGGGAAGTGGTAATTGGAGTTTCATTAAGGATGTAAATTTCCTCTGGGTTGGATAGGAGCAGAATTCTATGTGTATTTATTCATCAGTTCTCACTACATAACAAACAACCACAAAATCCCAGCAGCACAGAAAAATAAGCCGCATCTCATGCTCATCAGCAGACTAGCTGGGATTCTGTTAATTTTGCCTGAATGCCATTTGACTTTTCTCCAGGTTGCAAGTCAGGTCCAGGTGCCACTTGTCCTGATATTAGCATTTCCATGGGGCGTGTTCTCCTCATGGTGATGGCAGAAGAGGGCAAGACCAATCATGCTAGCACATTTCAAGTCTTGGCTTGAGTTGCATCTGCTAATGTCCCATTAACCACAGGTCAATCCCAAAGTCAAGGATGGGCAAATATGCTCCACCCACCACAAGGCCATGGTAAGGGCATGGATATAATTATAATGTGATTGAAAAGGGCGTGAGATTAATTATTTGATCTACCACACCTTGGTTCATCAGTATATCTGTAGTGGTTGAGTGGCCATGGACTTGGTCCTAATAAATGAACTTTAGGGCCCTACCATACAGAACAATTGTCTATCTAGAACAATTGTCTCCAACAACTTTCTGGGTAACTGTCATTTCTCATTGCCAAGACTCTGCTTCCTTTAAAAAGAAAACAAAACAGAAAAGGCATATTAACTAGATTGGCAATTGTAACACACAACCACTTGGTACTTCTGTTTGTTTAATCGGTTGCAAATATTTAAAAAGATTTCATATGAAAATCCAGTTTATCTTAACACACTGGAGAAACTGACAACATTGAGCATCAAGGCAACACTCATCAGAAGTGGATTTGCCTCTGTCCTTTTAGATGTCTGTGCTCTGCTGATGCCATGGTCCCCTCCAGGTGACTTCTCTCACCTAGGTTCTGTGCTTGCCTGCTACTGACATTTGAGTTTGAGCCTCCAAACTAGACTATCAAGCTGTAACATTCTGAGGTTCTTTACAGACAGAATATACTTCCAATATAAACTAATTCCCAATATTGTTCTTCAGACAGTCTCTGGGTTTGATGATGTTCAAGTTTGGGGAGAATTTCTCACAGCAACTATGTTCTTGACATAGAGATTATTCCTCAAACTCTTGATTCACAATCAGAAGGGAGTGCCTTCTGTGATGCTGTATTAGTCAGGGTTCTCTAGAGAAACAGAACCAACAGCTATATAGAGATACAGTATAAGGGGATTTATTATAAGGCATTGGCTCACCCTGATTATGAAGGCTGAGAAGTTCTATCATCTTCCATCTGCAATCTGGAGAACTGGGAAAGTCAGTGTTGTAACTCAGTCCAAGTATGAAAGTCTGAGGACCAGAGGAACTGAAGTGGTAAGTCCAAAGACCCAAGTTCTAATATCTAAGGGAGGAGAAGATGGATGTCCCAGCTCAAGAAGAAAGAGAAGAAACAAAAAGACAAAGAAAAAGGTAGAATTCACCCTTCTTCTGCCATTTTGTTCCACTCACATTGGTGAGAGTGAATCTTTTTGACTCAGCCCACTGATTGAAAGGCTAATCTGTTCCAGGAACACCCGTGCAGACACACCCAGAAATAATGTTTTACCAGCTGTCTAAGTATCCCTTATCGCAGCAAAGTTGACACATAAAATTAATCATCACAGGTGCTAAAGTCTCCTGCACTGAGATTAGTTGGAAGTTCATCCTGAACAGAAACACAGAGAGAGTTTTTCAGAGCTCTTCCCTGCCTCCTCAGGTCATTGGCAGTCTTGTCAAAAGATTCATGTCCAGAAGCCCTAATTGAAAGCAGCTTGCTTTGGGGACCAGCTACAGCCATGAATGGGCTCTCAGGCCTACTCTGCTACCCCGCACTTCCTCACAGTGAACGCAGTTCTAGGAGGTGTGTCTCTCACAGAGGAGAACCCGAGAGAAAAAACGCTGGAAGCCAGAAATAGCATAGCAGACAGGAGCAAGAGCGATTTAAAAACAAATGATTTTTTTTGTTGTTGTTATTGTTGTTTATTGGTTTGGGTTGGGCAGCTGCCCTAGGTAAGACAAAAGAGAGGAAGTGGAGGGTGCCAGGAGCAATACATGAGAGAGGCATGAGAACTAGAGAAAGTCAGAGAAACCCAGTCAAGCCAGAGGTACCATGAGAAGCAGATTAAAAGAAGATTCCATCCCTCTTTCCTTGTTTAACTCATTCAAACACTGATGAGCCTTATGTGAGAGCATGATTCTCAGAACTAGAATTAACATTTGCAAAACCTTTTGTAGGTAAATGTAGTCATAGATTTTTTTGTCTCATTTAATCTTTTTTTTTTTTTTTGAAGTCTGATCTTATTTATTGGTTACTCTTAGAACATCTTATTTTCGACTGGACTCAGAAGCTCTCAGAGAAGACAGCCCCCATCTCTTGGCAATCTGTTCCTATTGTTCTGTTTTTCTTTGGCCTTCTTTGGTCTCTTGGGCAAAAGTTTATCATATTCTGCTGCCTAGTCCTTATTTTTTTCAAGTATGTTGGTTGTTTAGAACAATGTGCTCACATCTGCATTGCAGGACATGCTGAGTAACAAGACACTGAATCTCTAGCACTTTGGTCCCGAGTTTCTTACCGTCTTTGTTCAGGGGCTTTCTCATAGTAAACTGGTGGACATCATCTTGTTTAGAGAGATGGAAAATTTGCAGACACCACTAGCTCTTTCAGGCCCCAGGCGACAAGGCACAGTAGTAAGGCAGTCCAAGAATATCTTCCTCCTTAAAAAAAAAAAATTAACCAAGGTGAGAACACACAGATTGGCATCCCTAATAAACCCAGAACAGATTAGCACCTCCTTTCCCGAGTCTTCCTTGGTCTGTTGCAGGAATGGCCCTGCTCAGGAGCAGGCAGACATGGCCCTGGTCAAGATACCCTGGTTCATGAGGAAAAATTGTTTGCTGTTCCCACTACTGATTTTATACACATACTCCCTTCTACTCTTCACTCAGAGTGTCAGCAGCAATTTCTGTGGCCATACGCTTCTCACAAAGGTGTGAGGTTTGCCGTCATTATCTACTTCAGTGAACGTCTGGCAGCCAGTAGCTGGGAAGGAAATATGCAGCTTCCTCCTGAAACAGCTGATCACCCCCAAGGTGCCACGAAAAAGAGCTTGCCTCATTAATCTTTACCACAATCCTCTGTGCATTATTTTCCCAATTTTATATATGAGGAAACAGAAACAGAAGGACAGTGAGATTTTTCTCCAAATTATTCATTCTATTAACAGTAGAGGCAAGATCTGAATCTACATGTCCAATGTCCCAGACCATTCTGTAACTCCACAAGGAAACTGCTACTGTTAGATAAATAGATGGATTTGAAACTAAGACTCGAAACTGTTAAAATGCCCCAAATTCACACAGCTACTGAAAAACAAAGCCAGGATTTGAAGGCCAGTCTCTCTGACTCCAGGTCCTAAAATCCTAAGCTCTTGGATGCCTCAGATTTCTCAGTCCTTCCAAACAGGTAATATTAAATATATTATGGGGAGGTTATTTTATATATTTATAACTACTGAGAGAAAATGGAGGAAGAATTGTTGATCTTCTTCTTCTTCTTCTTCTTCTTCTTTTTTTTTTGAGATGGAGTCTGGCTCTGTCCCCCAGGCTGGAGTGCGGTGGCGCCATCTTGGCTCACTGCAAGCTCCGCCTCCCGGGTTCACGCCATTCTCCTGCCTCAGTCTCCCGAGTAGCTGGGACTACAGGCGCCCGCCACCACGCCCAGCTAATTTTTTTGTATTTTTAGTAGAGATGGTGTTTCACCGTGTTAGCCAGAATGGGCTCAATCTCCTGACCTCGTGATTCACCCGCCTCGGCCTCCCAAAGTGCTGGGATTACAAGCATGAGCCACCGCGCCCGGCCCAACCTTCTTAATTAAAATAAATTCTCCTGGCATCCAGGGTCCCTGGTGTGCATAGTACAAATTACAAAAGAGCCCAGACCCTCTGTGATCACTCCAACCCTGCGTGTATTGGGGGTTGGGGGTGGAGCACAGATGCTCTGATGGGGACAGGAATGCTGACATCAGGAGACACATCTGGTTCTAACACCTGATGGATGAACACAGGCAGGTCATCCCAGTGCAGCACAGTAGAGGGTTGGGTCCAGTAAGATGAGAAATCAAGAAATGGGTTAAAAATAAGGCAGAAGTTATGGCAATAGCCAAAGTTAGGAAGAATGCTCTATATACCTTTATATACTATGGAGTAAACATCACAGCCTCTAGTTTATGGATGAAGAAACTAGAGTTGAGAGAATTCAGACACCTTATCCAATGCCATAGAATCAGGATGTGAGAGCCAAGGTTCAAACAAAATGCCTGGGTCCTACAGTGGGAAGAGGAGCTTCCATGCATGGGAGGGTTCATGTGTATCTAGGCTATTTGGAAATAAACCAAAGTTCAGTGAAGGCCAGTTGCCTTTAGCATGGCCTGAAAGAGGAAATGAGGCAGTAAAGGGAAGAAATTTGATCCTGGCAGAGACACAACTAGCAAAAATCCCAGTGGGCTTTACATGTCCCGACATATTCCCTACCCTACCTTTCTGCCTCCTTTGACAAACTGACCCAAATCACAAAGCAGAAAGTGGGGTCCCCTCCTAACTTAGTGGAGCAGGTCAAATTTCTAACCATAAAAGGTAAAACAAACCGCTTATGTCCTTGAGTAACGCCTTCCCAGGCGATTGAAGTGAGACTCTGGCATGACCCAATATGGACCTGACCAGATCCAGCTGCCAGGCAACAAGAGGCACTCCAGGGCAGACCTTTCACCAACTTTTTCCTCATTATACTGTCATTGTAATACTAAAATCGCCGCCCAAGGAGGGGCTTATCTGCCATCTTCTGTACATGGGATGCATATTAGGACATAACACCTCACTGCACAGGCACAGAGAAGACCCCACCCAAACATGCTTGCACTTTACTCCTTTTTCCTACCTCTGCTTCCTTAAAATGACAGGAGCTGAGCCCCTCCAGGAGCAAGCACCAGGATCCCTTTCCTGCATGCAGCTCCCTGGTGCTGCTCCAGCCACAAGCCTATTAAACCTTGCCTGAGAAGACCTCTGCTTGGCCTGGTGTTAATTTACTACTTACAGGAGGGTCAAAGGGCTCAGGACTCAGGTTATGGTAAGAGAAGTACTCAAAGCCCAGCATCCAGCAGTCATATTATTGACTTGTTTTTTTTTGAGTTGGAATCTCGCTCTGTTGCCGAGGCTGAAGTGCAGCGTCGCAATCTCTGCTCACTGTGGCCTCCGCCTCCTGGGTTCAAGCAAATCTCCTGCCCCAGCCTCCCGAGTAGCTGGGACTGCAGATGTGTGAATTTTTGTATGTTTTAGTAGAGATGGGGTTTCACTGTGTTGACCAGGATAGTCTTGATCTCCTGACCTCGTGATCTACCCACCTGGGCCTCCCAAAGTGCTAGTAGTACAGGTGTGAGTGACTGCGCCCCAGCCGAGATCATTTCCTTTTAAATGAAGCCATTTAGCTTTCATGATGTGAAGAAAGGGAAAACAAAACAATAAATTAAAAGCTTTAATATCTGAAGGGAAATGCTTAAAAAAAGAGTTGCAGGCAAAAAAAAAAAAAAAAAAAGCAAATGAAAGGTAGAAAGGAAGGGAAAAAGGGAGGGTGAAAGGGAGGGAGAAATGGGAAAAAATTAAAAAAGAAAAAGAAGGGAGAGAGAAAAGAAGGGAAGGAGGAAGACTGGAATGAAAGAAAAGAAAGAATTTTAAAGCACATGTGAGCCACCACAAATTAGATCTCCCAGCAGTGAAGCCATAGACAGCTGTGATTAAAGATTATTTTCGGATAATGAAATTAAATGCACCCAATCTTCTGCACCCCTGCGGATCATGGGTTCTGGGAGACCATGGTCTATAGTGTATGTAATTTTGATTATTGTCCAAAAACTTAGAACAATACTGTGCATACAGTGGGTGTTGCATAAATAAAAGGTTGACATTGATTGATAGTCCCTTCCCTAAAGGAAATTGATCTCCAATTCAAAGCTCTAACATAACACTGAGTAAGGTTAATCTTCATATCCCCACAGATGGAGACTAATGGGATGGGTCTAAGTAGGCAGAAGTGCATCAGGAAACCAAATTGGAAAATGATAGCTATTGTCACCCAGGGAATTGCCAAAGGTGGATATCACTTATGGCTCCCAACTCCAATGGCTGACCTTTTTTTCCCCCAGAGTTATCAATAGACTAGTGACAGAAGACTGACAAAAATGAAAAATGCATGTAAATAAGTTTTTATTATTTAAAAATGGCTGTGAACAACCCTTAATTACTTGCTTTTAAAAAATAGTAGCTGCTGACATGCTTAAGGTAGGCGAAGGACAGTTACTTCTCTATGTCCTCAGACCAAGCCTCAGACAAAATGCTGCCACATATGCAGACATGCTTAAACAAACATGCCCTAGCAGAATGGCCCAGTAACCAAACATCCATTAGCAAGCTGACACTAAGAAGTTATAAAACCTGTTCTGTAAAACTGAAGAAGTCCCAGCTGTCTGGCTTTTGAGGTGCTCCTGAATATTTTAGCCAGCCCATATCTCTTAAATACCATTAATTTTACCAACGACAGCCCATTTTGAATGCCGATTATAGAAGTTACCAGTTTTGGCCGGGCGCGGGTGGCTCACACCTGTAATCCCAACACTTTGAGAGGCCGAGGCGGGCAGATCACGAGGTCAGGAGACCGAGACCATCCTGGCTAACATGGTGAAACCCCATCTCTACTAAAAAATATAACAAATTAGCCGGGCGTGGTGGCGGGCGCCTGTAGTCCCAGCTACTCGGGAGACTGAGGCAGGAGAATGGCGTGAACCCTGGAGGCAGAGCTTGCAGTGAGCCGAGATCCGGCCACTGCACTCCAGCCTGGGTGACAGAGCGAGACTCCGACTCAAAAAAAAAAAAAAAAAAAAGAAGTTATAAGTTTCTACAGTAAAAATCTATTTCTAGTATTCATTATGCTGATTAACAAAACTACTGATGTAAATAAGAGATACGGAAAAAAACATGCCTTCAATAGTTACCTCTGAAGAGTGGTCTTTCTCATATCATGCTAGATAACTACTCCTGAAGTGTGAATTTCTATGTATAACAACTTCCTGCTGCTTTGTAGTAAAACCAGCACATCCATTTATCTTATACTAGTTATATGTGGGTATTATAAAGTATATAACAAGCATCATAACATGAATGATGAACCATATTTAAATACTTTTCTCTTTTAAAATAATGATTTTAATAGTTGACAAATAAAATGCATTTCTTTATATAAAATGCATTCAATAGCCTCTTTTTACTGAATATGAGAGAATATAAAAGACATAGTTACTGATTTTTTCATACAAACATAAGAAAAACCGGTCACTCTGAAACAATTTCATACCCTGCAATATGATTGGTGTACTATTTTGAGCTGCGACTATCATGCTTGTCTTTTCAGTCAAGGAAACACAGCAGCTGGTCACCCTGCTCTCTAGTTTCTAGGTGTTTGGCTCAAACTCCAATTCCTTAAGTCTTTTGTTCTCCAGATGAGTGCTAGCAAATCCCAGAAGGCCTAAGAGTCACATGTCCACTCAGGTAGAAGGCACATGAAGCTCTAATCCTGGGCTCATCATAGTGTGGTTTATGGTCTTACCCTCCCGTGGGCCCAACCCTTTTTCTCATCTCCTTAAACCTAACCTGGAATTTATTTCCTTTCACTGGGTTTTCAAAACTTGCACCCACATTCACTCACTCACCCATTAACTCATTCACTCACTCATTCAAGGTGCGGCAAAATTGA
Organism: Macaca fascicularis; assembly: GCF_037993035.2. NCBI lineage: Eukaryota > Metazoa > Chordata > Mammalia > Primates > Cercopithecidae > Macaca > Macaca fascicularis. Next base: position 113,384,848 of record NC_088389.1, read on the forward strand.
GCACTTTATATTTCCAAATACAAAAATATAAAGACCTAAAATTTATCAGAAAGTGACCTATTTTGTCCATTCTGCCTCACAGGCAGTGGTCCTCCTGGCTGCTTGATCATCCTCTGCCCCAATGGAGTTATTGGCTTCTTGACGTATTAGTCACATTACTTTGTAGAGCGCGTTAGTTACTTTCCTTCATCATCCCTTCTTCCTTGCCCCCAATGCTTTCAAAAATTGCGCGATTGGATGATTTCATTTTTTCCAGCTACACAGGCATTTCAGAACTGGGAGGAACAACAAATGGCAAAGATAATAAATATAATAACCACTTTAAAGCCTATTATATGAAAGAAAGAAAGAGCAGAAGCACTCAGATCCCAGCACCATTAGCTAAAAATTTCCAACACTCCTTTTCCAACTTTTGATTTCTGAGTCATTAACATATAAGAACTATTATCAGCAAGAGTCATTTCTCCATTCTTCCCTTCTAATGGAACAGTATATTATTATTTGTCCTACATCTAGTTTTGTGATATATGGCCTTTCTTCAGTTTTCTAGAGAAGAAAACATGGTTTTATTTCCTCTCTGATGGAGATCTTATTCTCCCAGAGACAACTTTTCTCATTCTATTTGACTCTCTGAAGATGAAAAACTGACCCTTTGAGATTATAAAAATAATCCATGGATATGTTTATATTCCCCCTGAGGTCTGAATTGTAAGGTGCCAGAGAAAGAGGCTGGCATATTTATGACCAATAAGCTTCCCATGTTTGTTCCCTTTATTATTATAACAAAGATAAATCTGGAGTCCATTTTGCCCATGCAAATGCAAATTAAGGAAATGTGGGCCCCAGAGTCTCCTGATGCCTTACTACTGCCGAAACCAGAGAGCTTTAACCAGAGTGTTCACGTATATTTGCTTTCAGAGAGTGACATGAGGAGTTTGGGAAGTGTGGATTGTCAAGGGTTGAATTTTTGACCAGGTAAGTATGTATAAGGTATGCCAAGGACAAGAAGCAGTGATATAGCAAATCCATACTTTAATGTGTAAAAAAATTGCCTGGGATTTTATTAAAATACAGTTTCTAATTCAATACATAGGGACTGAGATTCTTTGTCTCCAACGAGTTCCCAGTTGATGTCAATGCTGCTGGTGCAAGATGAGTAGCAAGACGTTGGAGACAAGCGGCGGTTATTGTATGGATTCTAGAGGACATTTCAAATACAAGATGTTTTGAATTTTAGATTCAATGTTACTTAGGACCTCTAAATTATATATTTTTAGAGTGCTGAATAAAGTCATGTCACTTTAAATTTCTTTTTTTGAAGTATATAGTACACATGAAAACTGAGTAAATCATGCTTCATAGATTTTTCACAAAGCCATTTAGCCACCTAAGAAAGTAGACTAAGAAATAGAATATTACCAGCATCACAGAAGCCTCCTCACTCCTGTTCTAAATTACTATGCTTTTCTGTCGCTTTCTTAAAGGCAACCGCTGTGCAGACTCCTGTAAGCAGAAATTAGTTTTTCCCTGTTAAAAATTGGCATTTGTTTTGTTTCTGGTTTCCTTTATTGTTGTGTTTTCTGATATTCAGCCACATTATTGTGGGTACCAGTCATTTGTTTTTTACTCTTCTATAGCAAAAGTTACCAAACTTTTTCTTTAAAGAGCAAGATAGTAAATATTTCCAGCTTTGGATGCCATAAGGACTCTGTGGCAACTACTCAACTTAGCTCACATAGTTGAAAGCAGCCACAGACAATACATAAATGAATAGTCATGGCTGTGTTCCAATAAATCTTTATTTACAAAAGCAAGTGTAGGTCAAAGTGTAGGTCAAACTGTGAGCCATAGTTTGCTGACCTCTGTTCCACAGTAGTGCATTATAAAGATGTATCATAATTTGCTTGTCCATTTTACTTTTAATAAGCATATTTTTTTCTATTACTGCCGTAACAAATTACCACAAATTTAATAGCTACAAACAACACACATTTATTATCTCACAACTCTGTAGGCCAGAAGTCTGGGTAGGCTCAACTAGTTTCTCTACTCTGGGTCTCACAAGGCTGAAATCAGTGTTAACTGTCTTGGGATTTTATCCAGAGGCTTTGGGAAAGAAATTGCTTCCTGGCTCGTTCTGGTAACTGGCAGAAGTTAGTTCCTTGTGGTTGTGGGACTGAACGTTCTATTTCTTTGCTGGCTGTCAACTGGAGGCTGCCTTTAGCTCATAGAGGTCTTTCTTGGTTCTTATATATGGTTCCTTCCATCTCAGAGCCAGCAAAGGCACATCAAATCCCTCTCACACTTGGACTCTGTCTTCTAGAAGTGTCATTGTTTTACATTTAAATATACAGTCCTCCTCAAGTGATTCAGGGTATGGTTAAAGGGAAAGATGAAACATCATTCTTTTTTCTTTTTTTCTTTTCTTTTGAGATGGAGTCTCACTCTGTCGCCCAGGCTGTAGTGCAATGGTGCAATCTTGGCTCACTGAAACCTCTGCCTCCCAGATTCAAGTGATTCTCCCACCTCAGCCTCCAAGTAGCTGGGATTACAGGCACCCACCATCATGCCCGGCTAATTTTTGTATTTTTAGTAGAGACGGGGTTTCGCTATGTTGGCCAGGCTGGTCTCGAACTCTTGACCTCAGGTAATCCACCTGCCTCAGCCTCCCAAAGTACTAGGATTACAGGCGTGAGCCACCGTGCCTGGCCTATTCTTTTTCCATGCAAATATTCAATTGACCCAGCACTGTTCATTAAGGTCAGTTTTTCTCTACTATGCAGTGTCTAATTATCACCAATCAGTGTGAGATATATATGTGTGTATATACACACACACACACACACACATACACACACATGGGTTTATGTTTGGACTCTACTTATTCCATTGGCCTAGTTCTCTACTTTTACGTATTTTACTAATAATGACTACAGCTCTATTATAAGCCGTCTGATAGTGTAAGTCTTTGAATTTTCCTCTTTAAGATTGTGAGTCTGGCAGAGTTTGACCTGAGATCAATTTTGAATGTGATGCATCACATGGTAGGGAGGTTACAAGAATGGAAAATATAGCTTCCATCTGCCTCCAGCTACTGAAACTACCAATGCTCTTAAAAAAAAAAAAAAATCCAGTCTCACTGAATGACTCAATTGGCTAAGGTCAGTTTGCTATGTATTGCTAAATAATTTTGAACTTTATCCTGAAGGGAAATAGGAGATGTTGAAACAATTTAAGCCAGCAACTAAATTTTTGTATCCCTTTTCAATGAAGAAACCAGGTGGAAACAACATAAACAAGTTTTATGGTTAAATCTTGTTTTAAACCAACATATCACAATCATGAAGAAATGAGTTGTATATCTGGAGTGTATTGAGGTGGTCAAGGCTAGAGATGGCAGTGCCTTGAGATAGACCTGTGATGATGGAGTTGTAGAACAGGCGGTAGATTTGAGAAAGATTTAATGGACACTACTTGGAGATTGATTATACCTGGAGTCAGTGATGAGTGGCTTAATATCTAGCATGGCTACTGATGAAGAATTCAGGAGGAGTTAAGTGTAAAGATGATGAGTTCACTATTCAGATTAAGGTGCCTGCAACCTATCTAATTGGAAATGTTAATCAGAAAGATAGAGGTAGAGACTGGTGCTCAGCAGAGGAATCAGTGGTATAGATAGATCTGGAGGAGTTTTCTGTAAATAGATAATGGCAGCTATGACTGGATCTGTTCATTCAGGGAATGTGTACAAAGCAAGAAGAAAAGAGTACTAGTGATAGAATCTTGGTGAATTTCACAAAGATATGCGAAAGAGAGAGAGAAAAAGAAAGAGAGAGAGAGAGAAAGAGAGAACGAGAGAGAATAAAGAGAATGACTTGTTGTAGCAATAGGAAAGGAACCAGGGACAAAAAATAATCTTTCTTAGCTCTACCTCAGGCTATAATTTACTCTGCAATAATAGAATTGTTACTATCCCCAAATAGCATTTGCTCTACTTAAAATATATAATGTTGCACAGAAAAAAAAATTTACCTTGTCTTTGTCCTTTTCTATAAGAATCCATCAAAATTGTCTTTTCTATAGTTGAAGCATTACTTATAACGATAATCAAATGATATGACCACACCAGAGATTGAAGTAATAAGAAAGGCCTTCATAAATGATAATTTTCATGATGCAGTGAGGTAGCCTCATTTTATTTTAATTAAAAACAGGTAATGACAGAGAAGTGGAAAGGAGAACCTCTCAGCTAGAATCACGTGCTCAGGATTATGAAGAATAAGGGGAACTTTCCTTGCAGCATGGAGATGGTTATGGCGAAGCGGTTAGATTGAGAGGAAGCTGGTGTATCTCCATCTTTAATCCGGGATTCCATTTGTGTGTGTTGGTAGTTGCTGGATATTACCAGCTTCTGATTGCAAGGTTGGGAAGTCCTAGTGATCTTTCTGCAATTTTCTAGCAGGGTCCATACAGTGAAATGCCTTCAATGTGGATAAAAGTGAAAAGCAAGGCACACTGGGACAGGAAAGCTTGGATCCACTGTCAGCCCAGCTGTCCTCATCCTGTGAAGAGCCTGTTGCCCTCTGGGCTCTTGAACACAACAACCAAAAGCCATCCGTTCATGGCTTCCATGTTCATTTCATCCAGTAAGAGAGTTGCTTCATCCACAGGGCAGCAAAACAATATAAAATTAGAGGCGGGAATCAAATCAATAGCCAGTCCAGCAGGAGACAGTGTGTGTTCTCCTTTGAGCTGTTAGCAGGTGCACCGGGTGAATACAGATAAGTTGATAAATGGCTGATTCGATAGACTGGTAGCAAACACATGCTTTGCCAGAGATGACTTTTTAAGTCACCATACATCAAACAGACAGTGTCAGCCTTTGAGGATAAACCTGTGAAGCCTTGTTGTGCTCTTTGAACTACCTCTGAGACCCAGAGACTGAAAAGGGGTCTGAGTGTTCCTCTGAATCCATTGGGAGGACTGAAAGCTTCAAAGAGGAGCGCTATCATATCCAAGGGGAAATACATTGATTGAAGGAACCAGTGTGAAATAGTCTTTAATAATTACCAGAAAGCTGGAATCGACTGGTGTTTTGCTGAGCTATATTTTATCTTTATTGGATTAACTGTGACACAGTAGGTTATGTCAAAGGGAATCTGCATGAATATTAAAAGTAAATGTGGTGTGAATAATAGATAACTTACATTAGATGCACCAGCATGCAGTAATTTTTATTCACCTACATAATTAGATTAAAACAAATCTGCTGAATAAAATACATTGTCTTATTATAATCTGGTTTGGAAACACCCAAAAGTTATGGCCATAAGGGTGTTTGCTGGTGCTTTACATATAAATACATAATTCACCCTAAGAAATGTTTTCCAGCAGGTTTCTGGTAGTTACAAGAGAGGATGATTATGCATATTAACAGCCCAAAGCCAGTAGGAAATAGCCTTAAGGTCAAGTAAGACCCTACAATGTTGATACCATCAACATGTAACTTTTATGTTCAACTCATGGAAATTATGAGGGACAGTGAATGACCTAGGGAAAACTTACCCACAACCTGAAAGCACACGTGATTCTTTTCATGTGTCTATTTTCTTTTGTCTATTTCAGTTCTACAAAATAAACTCACTTTTAAGATAAGCTATATTGCTCTTTTAGGCTGGGAAGATCTCAAAGCCTCTCTGTCTTTAAACTAGTATCTTCCCACCTCCCACCATCACCTCCCCAGCTGCTGCTGTTTCCCATTGCTGAAGAAATTCAGCTAGAATCTGTTACATCAGGAGGTGGGTTCCAACACAGTCTAATTCCATCCAAGTGTGGATGCTGGGGACTCCCCCATCCATATGTCTCTCTCCTCCTGGAGGCTTCTGAATGTCCTGGGCCATTGACAGAATGTCCATGTGGGGAAATTTGAATGTGGCTCAGCAAAGTCTATGGGACGAGTGGCCACCATGACTGCTAGATGAATCACAGGCAATATGCTGGCAGATACAGGTGGATGGCTCTCCCCAGAGGGCTACATGGCTCATCAGGCAGGTGACAAGTGGGGTTAACTCTAGTGTTGATGGATGCCCTGCTGGTCCTTTGTGGTCTCCCACAGCCCTCTGGTGCTGGCAAGAGATGGTGCTGGGCCTGGGCTCTTTCTACTGATCCTGCTGTCCTCCAAGTCGTGCTCCAGATTTCATTCCTCCCCCACATCCAGCTCCTGTTCCCGTTTCCCAGCCCAATGCACCTTGACTAGATGACCACATGTCCTAATGTGCCTAGGTCAGTCCTATTCTGCCTGTTTGGACCCAGTAAAATGATGTATAATGGCCGCTTTTACTCTCAAGAGTGGCCCATTTGGACCTTAGGCTCTGTTGTCACCCTAATCTTGTCTGTCCATTCTTGGCAGGCAGGGCATTGTCTGAATCTCCCAGTCTTCTTTTGTAATCTGTTGCTACAGCACAAACTTGCCGCCTTCTCCCCTAGAGGGCTTTATGCTTGGATTCTTAAGAGCACTCCCCTTTTTTTTCTCCACGAAGTCACTCTTGCAAATGAAAAGTTTTGGCTATCAAAGCTGGTTTGCTAGTTTCTGAGGCTGGCATCCCAAGCTTATTTTGGAAGCCCAAGATAGAACATTAGCTGCTTTGCTCTCTCACCTTATGTCTCTGCCTGTCCTCAGGGCAGTGTAGATGACTGATCTATGGAAGGTATCCTGTACAGTGATGTCTAGAAAGTAACCCCAAGGATTTGTATTCAATGCCATTTCCTCACCATTCTCTCACTTTCAAGTCCCCATTTGCAACTTGCAAATCTCAAGACATTGTCTTCACACCTTCTGTGCCTAGTGTAAGTTTTGTAGAAGGAAAAATGATTGCTATTAATCATTGTTATTTAGTGGCACACAGGTTATCTCCTATATCCTTCATTCTCCACAGTTAGCAGATATGGTTCTGGATGCATAGAGAAGTTAACTCACCTGTACAAGATTACAAAAAGTGCCTGAGCCAGAATTTGACTCCAGAGTTCCTGTACATAAAACAAAAATAGCTCCTAAAGACACAAAGCTTGCAGATCTGTAATTTGGCAGAATAATCAAAATGCAGTAGAAATTTTGTCCCGAGAGAGTGGAAGGTATGGTAAATCCAATCAGAAATGTTTCATCATTTCTGTACTTTTCTTCAAATGACTCCAGATCTTCCCCAAAGCAGCTTCCAAAGCACCTTTGCATCTCTCCCACTGACAGGATGGGCCTAAAGCCTCCTCTCAAGAATAGCTCTGTCTTCATACTTATTCACATCTGCCTGAGTTTCAACACCCAGGCAAGTTCTCTGCATAGAAAGGATCACCTAAAAGCAGCCCCACATCCTTCTAAACGGCAGAGTGTGAAGCAGTACCTGAGCTCCACCTACCGTGCTCCTCGAGGTTGCTTTAAATCAGGGAGCCCAGCTGGCCCAGAACCCAGATTGCTCTCCACTCCCCGTGTGGCAGCCATCAGCTCTGAGACCCCAGCTCAGTGACCAGGCCATCAAAGAGGTTGCCAAGATCAGACAGGCTGTATTCTCTCACAGCTCTACACAGGAAGCAAAGGAGTTAAAGGGAATAATGACAGAGGTAGCCTGCAAATGTAACCAGAGGTATGTATTTTAAAGGATGAATAAAAACAAATGACTATGTTATAGAAATCTATTTCAGCATGTATGTGCATCAGAGTAGAAATCATTTATTTTCCTGGTCTCTCATGAGAGTTGATATTACAGTGCCTACATAGAATAACTAGCCATTATAAATGTAGAGTGCTTTAGGACTGTCAAAGCAATCACACCGAAATTACCCCAGTGATATCTAATCTCCGTCATGTACTCAATATGTGCATGGACCTATACTGATAAGATGGAATTAATATCTCAAAGGCAAGAAATTTTTTTCCCTGATGGAGTCAGGTGTTTTGCAGTGATGGATGAGGTCAAACAGAATTTGTCAGAATTAACACAGATGTTTCCGCATGTGGTGTTTGTGTTGCAATTCTCATTCCTGGCTTTTATTGTTCCCTTCTCCACATTTCAGCGCAATGGCAGATGTTTCCTAAGTGTATACCGCTCGTGTTATTTTACATCCCCTTGCAGGATGATACTGGGCCATGTCCTCCCATGGGGTTACAGCTAGTGAATCTTGTATAAAATATTTTTCCTTGATCAATGTAATGTATGCATGTGGTAGAAAATCAAATAGAATAGACTGGCTTATAAAATAAAGTGAGAGTCTGTCACCTCCCCACTTTCTAATCTCCAAGGGCAATCATGTTTAACTATTTCTGTGTCTAGATTTTTTGAGTGTTAGATACAGATCTGGGTGATCTATCTTTAGGGCTAATATACAGGCTTTAGCGATTCTCAGTTTAATGTCTTGCTGATTGAAAATAATGCTTTTTAATATCTTCTTGCTCTCTTCTCAATTTTTGATGGCTATATCACTATTTTTTTTTGCCTCAAGTAGTTACTTTTGTAACTAAAAGTGAAATCCATAAGCCCTCATTTTGTGTTCCATACATTTTTAAAAATATAGACTGAATTCCCAACTTGTAAAACAAGAATTTTAAGCACATCTATCCTTCCATTTCCCTCCCATCTTCCAATCTATTTTAAACATTTAAGTGTGGCTCTTGTTTTAACTACATGTTGATTATAAAGGCTGACATACACTAAATATCTTAGCAGGATTATAACTATATAAATATTGCTCATTGGGAAGTCAAAGACTATGTCACAGTCACATTTCATTGTCTGCGGTTCCCATACCACCACCCTTCCTTCTGTCATTTAAATCACAATGTTCCTAGTGTCAGTTACTGTCTCTAGTAAAAATTACAGTCCCTGATGAAATCGCTTTTTTCTTTCCCTGTACATGCATTAAAATCGTTCCATATTTTGGTTTGGTTTGTATTTGGGCCATGACTGTATATTTGTTTCCTGGAATTTCTTACTTTCTTTTCTTACAGTTGAAAGAGTTATAACCTTTCATGGTATATCATTGTATGCCTAATGCTTCTGCAGGCTCTTCTGATTCTGTTTTACTTAACAAACATCTCCATCTTTTGAACATATTTTACTCGCATCCCACTAACCTCACATTCTAATTCAGACTCGTTTTGTGAGCCTACTGCTTAGCTGCTGTTTGGGGATTTCATCTTATGGATTCATAATTTCCACGTTTCCCCCTTTTAGTGATGGACTATATGCTTGAGTAATATCCTCAGAAAGAGTGAATAGGAAGTAAGCTTCCCAAATTTTGTTTGAATTTGGTTTGCTCAAAATATGACTCTGTGCATGTGTATGTTCATGGGTGCATGTGTGTATGTTTCGTAAATTCATCCTTAGTTCTTATTGATTTTTTTTTTTTTTTTTTTTTTTGGACAGAGTTTTGCTCTTGTTGCCCAGGCTGGAGTGCAATGGGGTGATCTTGGCTCACTGCAACCTCCACTTCCCAGGTTCAAGCGATTCTCCTGCCTCAGCCTCCTTCCTGAGTAGCTGTGATTACAGGCGTGTGCCACCACACCCAGCTAATTTTGTATTTTTAGTAGAGACAGGGTTTCAACATGCTGGCCAGGCTGGTTTCAAACTCCTGACCTCAGATGATCCACCCATCTCAGTCTCCCAAAGTGTTGGGATTACAGGAGTGAGCCACTGCGCCTGGCATTGGGGTTTTGATCCTGTTATTTATTTCTCTAATAGTTTCCTCATCTGCATTCTCTTTGCTTGCTCTCTCTCTGGACTGATCTTCTATATTTTTTTCATTTTTTTCTAACTATTTTCTTTACCTTTATTTTTACTCCACATTCTGAAATTTACCAAACCTTTAAATATTGTTATAGCAATCATGTTTTCAGATTCTAAGAATATTTATGTCTTGTCTGTTCATTTCTTAACAATCTGTTCTTGTTTTATAGGTGATATACCCCTTTGGCTTTCCGAGAATCCCAATCACATTCTTTTCAATAACTTTTAAAAATTAAAATGTTTGGAAATAATTTGGATTCATCTGCAATTGTAAGAAATGACACAAAGAGATCCTGAGCACCTTTGCCCCCAAAATATTTGCAAAACTATAGTTTAATATCACAACCAGGACACTGACAATTCACTCATCCATATTTTCTCCATTTTAAGTGAACGTATGCATGTATCTTTAGTGTGCCTTTAGTTCTGTACAATTTTATCACACATGTGGGTTTGTGTATCCACTACTACAGTCACGTACTGAATCACCACAAGGATCCCTCATGGTGCCCTTTTACAATATCCTACCTTCGTCCAAATGCCTTCCAGCCCTACCTGACAACCCCTATCTGTTCTCCATTTTTTATAATTTTGTCATTTTAAAATGTTATGTGAACAAAACTGTACATTTGTACATCATGTTACATTTTTGGATGTGTTATTTTTTCCCGCTCAGTATGAATTTTCTAGGAATGTATTCAAATTGTAATGTATATTAATATTTTGTTCCTTCTTATTGTCTAGTGGTATTCCATGGTATGGATGGAACAGTGTGTTCCTTTTTATTGCTGAGTACTATTCCACAATCTGTATGTAGCACAGTTTATTTATCCATTCAGCAGCTGAAGAACATCTAGGCTGTTTCCCATTTTTGTTATTGTGAGTAAAGCTGGTATGAACATTCATGTACAGGTTTTGTGTGAGCGTGTTTATTTCTGGAACAGACACCCAAGAGTGCAATTGCTGGGTCATGTGGTAATTTCATGTTTAGTTCTATAAGAAACTGCCAAACTATTATGAGTGATCTGGTTTCTTCACATCCTCATCAGCATTCTGTGTTATTACTATTTTTTTTATAGATGTGCCATAATATCTCATTGTACTTTTTTTTATTTTTTATTTTTTGAGACGGAGTCTCGCTCTGTCACCCAGGCTGGAGTGCGGTGGAGCGATCTCGGCTCACTGCAACCTCCGCCTCCCGGGTTCTTGCCATTCTCCTGCCTCAGCCTCCCCAGTAGCTGGCACTACAGGCGCCCACCACTGCGCTAGGCTATTTTTTTCTTTTTCGTATTTTTAGTAGAGACGTGGTTTCACCATATCAGCCAGGATGCTCTCGATCTCCTGACCTTGTGATCGGCCAGCCTCGGCCTCCCAAAGTGCTGAGATTACAAGCGTAAGCTACCGCGCCCGGCCCATTGTACTTTTAATTTGCATTTCCTTTGTGTCTAAAATGATGCTGAACATCTTTTCCTGTGCATATTTGTCATCTGCATATCTTCTTTGGCAAAATGTCTCTACATGATTTTTGCTCATTTTCTAATTGGATTGTTGGTTTTTAACTGCTGAGTTTGAGAGTTCTTTAGATTTTCTAGATATTAGTCTTTTATTGGATAGGTGGTTTGCAAATGTTTTCTCCGTTGGCAGCTTTCCTTTTAGCCTCTTTCTAGGGGCTTTAGAGAGCAAAGGTTTAAATACTGATAAAGTCCAAATTATTAGTTTTTTTCTTTTTTCCTTTTAATTCATGCTTTTGGTGTCAAGTCTAAGAAATTATTGCTAGCCATAGGTCTGGAAGACTTTCTCCTATGTTTTTATTTTCTGAGAGTTGTATATGTCTACATTTTACATTTAAATCCACCATCCATTTCAAGTTAATTTTTGTTTAATGTGTGAGGTTTCAGTTGAGGCGCTTTTTTTTTTTTTTTTTTTTGCCTATGAATGTCCAGTTGCTCCAGTACCAATTGTGGAAAAGACCATACTTCTTTTAGTGCATTGCTTTTGGACCTTTGCCAAAGCCAGTTGGACATTATTTCCGGGTACTCTATTCTGTCTGACTCATCTATGGGTCTCTCCCTCGGCCAATGTAATACTGTCTTGATTACTGTAGCTGTATAGTAAACTTTAATATGTGGTAGAGTGACTCCTCCTACTTTATTCTTTTTTGTCAAGGTTGTTTTAATTATTCTAGGGCTTGTACCTTTCCATATAAATTTTAGAATAAGCTCGTCTATGTCCATAGAAATCCTTGCTTGGATTTTGCTAGCAATTATATTAAACATATAGACCACTACAGGGGAGAACTGACATCCGTACTGTAACTAGTCTACCAATTCATGCACACCACATGTATCTCCATTTATCTAGGTCTTCCTTGATTTCTTTTATCAGCATTTTGTAATTGTCAGCATACATATCCTATATGTGTTTTGTTAAGTGTATTTCATTTTCTTTGGAGTGATTGTAAATGGTATTGTACTCTCCATTTTGATTCCCACATGTTCATTGTTAGAATATAGAAATATGTTTGTTTTTTTGTGTGTTTGTTTTGTATACTATGACCTTACTGAACTTACTAGTTCTAGGTATTCTTTTGTGGATTCCTTGGAATTTTATACATAGACAATCATGTCATCTGCAAATAGGGACAGTTTTACTGCTTCCTTTCCAATCTGTATGTCTTTTACTTCATTTTCTTGATTCATTTCATTATCTAGAACTGTCAACACTATTTTGAATAAGAGTGGTGAAAATGAACATTCTCGCCTTATACATGATGTTGGAGTAAAGCATTTAGTCTCTTGCCATTAAGTCTGATGTTAGTTGTAGGATTTTGGTAGATGTTATTTTTCAAGATGAGGAAATTCCCCTCCGCTCTTAACTTACTGAATTTTTTTTATATCATTACTCTGTTGGATTTTGTCTAATAATTTTCTGCCTCAATTGGTATGATCATATACCTTTTCTTTTCTAGCTTATTGATATGGTAAATTACACTGATTAATTTTTTAATGTTGAACAAGCTATGCATACCTTCAATTGAAAGTATTAGAATAAATTCAATATTCAATTGAATGAGTTCATGTTGGTCATGGTGTACAATTCTTATTATATATATTGTTGGATTCAGTTTGTTAAGTTTTTCTCTTTATAGAGAGATTGAGAAGCATGTTCCTTCTTTTTAAAAATTTATTATTATTGTTTTTATTATTTAAATAAAGATGAGTTCTTGCCATGTTGCCCAGGCTAGTCTCAAGCTCTTGGGGTCAAGTAGTTCTCACACCTTGGCCTCCCAAAGTACTGGGATTACAAGTGTGAGCTACTGCTCTCAGCCTTCCTTCTTTTTAAAGCACTAATTGGTAAACTCTTCTACTACTTCATTTATAAACAACATGACACTTAAAACTTTACCTTTATCAACATCCGTGCACAACTACACCAGGATTCTGTGTTCACAATTCCTAGGGAAATTTGGGAAATTTACAGTAGGGGGATTTGTGGGATAAACTACAGGATATGGTAGTCCTAAAAGGTCCTGATTAAACTACCAGGACCCAAGACCCAAAACCATAGTTGGACCCAAGACCGTGGTTGATATTGTTATTTCCATTCCCTATCACCTATTCTAGGTTTCTCTCTTGGCTCAGGCTTCAGCTGTTCTAGCTCACCTTTTTTGGTGGGATGATCCAGCTGTTCATCACTGAGGGGGTCTCAGGCCCTTAAAGGCCATGGTTTCTACACTTGACCATTTACAGGTAAAAGTGCACATAGTAGTACCAAGAGATGGCCTAGTTGATTATTTTAATGCCAAACATACTCTTCTCTGCCCCATTATTTAGCAGCATGTCTACTACTTATGCTAATCAGAGACAATAATCCCTGCCTATGTGGTAACTCTTTTCTGTGTCTCCTAGCACCGTGACCTCATAGTGAACAAGCAGCAGATTTCATTTTAAATTGAGTTAGACTCTGACTGTGTCCTCTAGTAGAAGTGTCTCCCCATCTGGGAAGTGGCACCATCAGACTGACAGTCTGTAAGTTCTGAGAATGAGAAGCACAAATTTCCCCCAAAAAGGTCTCTTGAAATCATAAAGAGCAGGACGACTTCTACTTCCACTCTTTGGTTCACGAACTCGCATAATCTATCTACTTGGGACTCAGATCCACGTAGGAGCCCCCTCCATCTGTGCTTTGACATTCTGAGAGGCAATGGAATGCAGATGCAGTGCTGGGGAAATTGGGAGTGAGTGTCTTGGGCTGGTCCCTGAGATAAGGATCTGAGTGTAAGAGGCTTATGTAGGTGGCAATTACAGGAAGCTCTCATAGAGGAGAGGGGAAATGAAACAGGGAAGAGGAAACCAATACACAGGCATTAATGAACAGGTTCATGCTGTGGGCAACTTTCAACCAATCCCAATAAGGACCTATGGAGAAAATGTGGATATACCTTGGAGTTTCCCACCTGAGGGGCCAGTAAACTGGAGTATTTAATGCCCAATCCCACCCAAAATTTGTTCAGGGCTATTCTTTAGCACCTCCATTTTGCCCTGCATGAAGGTGAGAGAGAGCAAGCCCTCAGGTAGAGTTGTAGAAGTTGGCCGTAAGACACTATTGGTAGATGTGGGCATGGTGAATGCCAAGGGGATGTGGTGGAGGCACTTGCAGCACCTACTATAGGTAGGTACTGTAAATGCAATGAAATTATGTTTCTATCACCCTATGCAACAGGAGCTTGTAAGATATTTTGCTGGAGTTATTCAAGGAGAAAGAAAGTTATGTTTCTTATGTACTGAATTTTGTGGATGGATATTTATATACCTTACATTGGATTCATAGTTCACTTCCCATTTTCATCTGGGAAAATCAGTTCAGAACGTTGCTATGTACACCATCAGAGCCATGCAGAGAACAACTGGTCTGGTGTTGAAGAGCCACAATACAGCTCCCAGTGGGCCTTGTTTTCCTTCTTGGTAAAAAGGCAAATACCTAATTCCAAGTTCAGTTTCTGTGAAAAGCATTAAAGTTCTAGGGTAAGAGGAACTATAAAATGACACCATAAAAGTTGACAGATCTCAGTTTACCGGTAAAGAAGGACAAATGGCACATATCAGAACAGTATTAGCTAAGATCATATAATTACAGATATCTAATAAAATTAATTTAATGACCAATAATTTGAAATGTTAAAAGCACATGTGAGGATCAAATAAAATGGAATAAATTCAAAGAGTGTTTTAGACTTTTAAGGAAATTATGGACAAATGATTTCTGCAGCAACCATGCACCAAACAACCCCAGACCTCATAAACACTCTAAACTGAGTCTGAAACTCTAAGGCAAACCAGACACGGAATATTCCATGTTTAAGGGCACAATAGTAATTTTAGTTTACTTATTTTAGAGGAATAATCACAAAGAGCTTCAACAAAGACAGTGATATGGCATAGTGAAATAAATATAATACTTAGAAGATCTGGGTTTTTGGTCCTATCTTCAGCACTTACATAGCTGGGAAAACTTGAGGAGGTTTCCAAATCACTGAACCTATTTCCTGAAAATAACAGTGATACTTTTCTTCATACACATGTTAGTCCATTCTTGCATTGTTATAAAGAAATACCCAAGCCTAGTGCAGTGGGTGGTTCATGCCTGTAATCGCAGCATTTTGGGAGGCAGAGGTGGGCGGATCACTAGAGGTCAGGAGCTCAAGATCAGCCTGGCCAACACAGTGAGACCCCATCTCTATAAAAAAATATAAAAACTAGCTGAATGTGGTGATGGGTCCCTGTAGTCTCAGCTACTTGGGAGGCTGAAGCAGGAGAATTGCTTGAGCCTAGGAGACGGAGATTGTGGAGATTGCACCACGGCACTCCAGCCTGGGCAACAGAGCAAGATTCCATCTCAAAGAAAAAAAGAGGTTTAATCGGTTCATGGGTCTGTAGGCTTTGCAGGAAGCATAGCAGCATCTGCTCCTTGGGTGGGGGGGGGGACAGGAAGTTTACAATCATGGCAGAAGATAAACAGGGATCAGGCACATCACATGGAGAAAGCAAGAGCAAGAGAACGAGGCGGGGAGGTGCTATATACTTTTAAAAGACCAGATCTCATGAGAACTCACTCACTATCATGAGAATGGTACCAAGTGGAATGGTGCTAGACCATTCATGAGAAACCTACCTCCATAATCCAATCATCTCCCACCAGGCCCCACCTCCAACATTGGGGATTACATTTTAATATGAGATTTGGGCTGGAAATCTCCAAACTGTATCAATGCATTCTTGCAAAGTTATATAAACTGAGATAATATATGTAATAGTACTTCATAAACCATGTACGTTCAACATGATTAAAGCCTGTTTATGTTTCAACGATAAAAGTATGAAGTGGAGAAAATTCACCCAGAAACAACAAATGAAATTTTATATCATGCAATTAGAAAGCAAAGATGGGTTCTAAGTAGTAAAGGCAATTTTGTGTAGACTATTAATAAAAGGAAGTTTTGTCTGAATCACTGTGGTAGAGACTTCCAGTGCTTACATTTATCCTGTCTCTTCTTCTTCTAGCCATGTGGGAAGATTACATTTCTCTGGTATCTTGGGATTGAACTGAGCTATATGGCTAGTTATAGGCCAATAGGCTGTTAGCAGATGTGACATCTAACACAACTAGGCTGCAGTTTGAAATACCAGTGCACAGCCTCCAGAATTCCTCCCCTACTAAGGTGACTGAGAAGACCTCAGCTGAGATGGTGGGGGAAAAAAAAAGATTCAAGCAGCTTTGATAACTGAGTTCCTAAATAGAAGAAAATTGCCCCAGAGAGTCACTTGAAACCACAATAGATTCACATGATCAGAAAATAAACCTCCATGACACCCTGAGTTTATTTTGTTTTTTGATTTTGTTACTGCAGCAGAACTCAACCTACCGTAACTAGTATAGTCACGGAGATTATCATCAGGATCTCCCAGGCTCCTACATGTGACACAGCCACAGACTTCTGCAGACATTTAACTTTGGGCATCCAAATATCATAAATGCTGCTAATCAACATGACTTTTTTTTGTATTATTCAATTATCAATTCACTAGCTTGTCTTTAGGCTATATCTTCACAATGCTAGAAAAATTGGTCGGTTTAGTCAATTCATTAAACAAGAAAAAAAGTTACTTTTCTTCACTCCCTCATGTGCTTCCACAGATGCATTCACAGTCACTACCAAATGTTTCCACTTTCCAAAATTTATTTTAAATTATTTATTAAATATGTATGCGGTAAAATGCACCTGGCTAAATTGCGGTGTGGTTTTCCAAGACAAGATGGCAATGACTTTGTCATTATTTATTTATGACCCCATGTTCTTCCAAAAGAATTTGGAACACAAATGATGAATTATCCTCCAATTTCCTTAGCTGGTCTTATTCCACAGCAAACCACATTGCTATGAAACCATCACGAAAATATGGGAGTTAAGTATAATACATTGGATCGGTCCTTTTATAAATATTATAACATAATGAATTATATGTCAGTGGAATAAGAACCCAGAAAGATATCTCTACCATTATCACAAAATATCCATG
The DNA here is from genome assembly GCF_037993035.2 of Macaca fascicularis. NCBI lineage: Eukaryota > Metazoa > Chordata > Mammalia > Primates > Cercopithecidae > Macaca > Macaca fascicularis. Next base: position 113,402,198 of record NC_088389.1, read on the forward strand.
ACTTTGGGCAGATTGTTTACATTCTATGAACATTTCTGTATCTTTATCATTGGGAATGTGTTGGTCATTTCAAGCATACTATATTGGGAAAGACAGGTAGCACCGGGAAAGGGGAATTTATACAGGGATCCTAAGAAACCCCAAAGGGCATTAAGCTCATTAGAAAAAAGAAAATAGAGACTTGCAAAATGAAATAAAGACTATATCATTTTTAAATTGCACTGGTGCATCAAAAATCTACATTTGATTTTTAATATATTACCTTTTCAAAGAACTGACTCAGAAAGAATAACCACCGTGTGGAGAGAGTTCACCTGGTCGGTATCTGAAGGGGACACTGTTTCCTGTATGGCTTCGGATCCCCTCTTTTAAATAAAAAGCACTATCACTAACTTTTGAGACACAGGTCTGTGGTTTGGAGTTTTGTTTTTGATCCCTGTTCGCAATAAGGACTAAGGGAGTTGTCAAAATGTGGTACCCATACCACCAGCAGCAGCATCACCTGGGAACGTTTTAGAAACATAAACTCAACCCTCTCTGGCCTATTGAATCAGAAACTTGGGGTGGAGCAAGGCACGAGGCCATCTGTCACAACAAGCCCTGCCTGCTGTCTTAACACATGCTAAAGTTTGAGAAATACTAGACAAACACTCTTGCCTTAGAAATCTGCAAAAAAAATAATAATAATAATAACAAACAAAGAACAGAAACAAAAACACCACCACCTTGATCCATTAAAATGTAAACTTAACATTCAAAGATCGGATATAAACAGAACACTTGCAAGACCTTTCCTAACATTGAAAATTTATATTTTCTGACTCTCTTAGATTGAGATGACACCCTAAGTCTCAAAATGGAGCCAGTTTTTATATGCAAGTAATAAACCCTTGAAAATATGCAATTTGTATTGAAAGCACTGGCACAATCTTAACGATAGCATTGCAAATGGCGATGCTATAATTAAGCTTCGATCTCCTTTGGAAAAAAAAGGGAGAGAGAACGTGAAGAAGGAGGTTACTGTTCAATGAACTGCTCTGTCATTTGCCGCGGTGATTCTTAATTGTGTCTCATTACAGCAAGATGATCATTACTCTACTTGTCTGTCTGATTTAGAGACCACTAAAAGTGTCTTGTAACACACAGACGTCTCCCTTGCAACAGTCCTTTGGCTCTCACCCTCATTACTCAGAATCTGTCCAATTATTTGTCATTAAAGTAATAAAAAGGACTGCAGCAGAAAATGTGGGAGGTAACTGTTGGAGGTCTGCCCGGAGAGGGAAAAAAAAAAAAAAAAAGCAAACTGTTTTCAAGGCACTGGGAAGGTGACATCGTTAATTAGGTGTTAGGGAATATGCAAATCAGTCCCACTCTCAAGAGACTGTAATAAAACTGAGAAAACATTATTATCAGTGCAAGTAAGAGAAGGCCACATTACCCCATCTGGAAGACTGTCATTTTCTGGTGGTGACTTCAGCAAGGAGGGGAGGGAGCTGGGAAAGAGATAAAGAAGGTGGAGTTTTTCAGGGCCATTGAGTGTGCTCAGGCTGTTAGGAGTTCAGAATTCAGGTGTCAACATGGAGGGCCAATGGATTACTACTTTTAATGAGGGATGTTTGTCTAATCTCAGGATTTGCACACCCAATTTCCTCTGCAAGTGCCTTACAACTCATCAGCAGGCAGTGTTTTCGTAGGTTAAAGGAAGGGGAGAGGAAGTAAGGGGGAGGCTGGCAGCTGGCGTAGTAGGCATCTTGGGTGTTGTTTTAAAGGCGGTAATGAAGCAAAGCACTTAGAGGGATGTGGACGCTTGTTTATTGATTACAAATGTCCCAAGCACAAACAGAGACCTCCAGGTCTTTGCTCAAGCTAAAACTTCTGCATGGAATGCCTTTCCCCACTCCTTCTCTATCTCGTCAACCTGACCAACTCATTTCTCATCTTTTGAAGTTTATAGTGTCAATTCCTCATTAAAACTATCCCCGATTCCCACCCCGGATAAGTATATCAGAAGAAAAATAGTGTGCTTTCTATACAAACTCAGCTTCAAAGCAAGTTCTCTTGCTTTCTTATTCTATCTAGGTTGCAGATATTTATACGTAACCTTCCTACATAAAAATAGTGAAGCCATACCCAATCCTGAAGCTTCTCAGACAGACTTTCTTTTGATCACAAGAAAATTAGTCTTCCTCAATAACCTGCAGAAAAAGTCATCTTGCATACTGCATCAGCTAACGATTGGTACTAAGCAAACTTCCCAGGAGCTAGATCCTCAAAATAATAGGGATTTATTATTACCCGGAAGTCCGTTTGTTCACTGGGCTTGCCTATGAACTTTGGTCACCTAGAGGTAAGCTTAGGTAACTCTGCTATTGGGTAGGCTGGGCTTGGGCACATATTTGGGTTTTTACTGGCTCACAGATGGCCTGGGAAGGCCTTGGTTTGTACATCTGGGCTTTCCTTCATGGGGTCTTAAGTTCTCCAGTAGGCTAGCGTAGGCTTGTGCACGGGCTGGTGACAGGGTTCTAAGAGAGAATGGAAGCATGTAAATCCTTTTAAGACAACTTTTACAAACAGGATATGCTGAGAACTTTCCAAACCATTGATTGCTGGTTTCTTTTTGCTTAAGTTTCCTTCTCAATTCCTTTCCCTCTTGTAATTTACTATAAGAAGCAAGAAGAAACCAGGCCACACTTTAGCACTTTGCTTGGAAACCTCCTCAGCTAAGCATCCAAATTCATTGCTTAAAAGTTCTATATTTCACACAACTGTAGAACATAATTCAGCCATGTTTTCTGTTACTATGTAACAAGCATTTCCTTTTTTCCAGTTTCCAATACCACATTTCTCATTTCCCTCTGAGACCTCACTAACGGAGTCTTGACATCCAGATTTCTACCAACAGCCTATTCAAGACAATCTAGGCATTTTTCTGTCATGTATCTCCAAATTTTTCCAGCTTCTACCATTATCCGATTCCAAAGTCACTTTTGCACTTTTTGGTATTTGCTGTAGCATGACCCCACTTCCAGTACCAAAATCTGTATTAGTTTCCTGAGGCTGCACTAACAAATCAGCACACACTCCGTGGTTTAAAACAACAGAAGTTTACTTTCTCACTGTTCCGGAGGTGAGAAGTTCAGAATCTAGCAGGGCCATGCTCCCTCTGTGGCCTTTTGGGAAGAACTCATTCTTTGTGGCTTTGAGCTTCTGGTGGCTCCAGGCATCTCTTAGCTTGAGGTCACATCACTCCAATCTCTGCCTCCATGATCACAATGCCTCCTCTTCTTTGCCTTGTAAGGACACTTGTCATTGGATTTAGGGCCTACCCAGATAATCCAGGATGAAATCCTCATCTCCAGATCTTAGTTTAATTACATTTGCAAAGACTTTTTTTTTCCTTCCAAATAAGATGACATTCATGGGTTCTGGGGATTAGGATGTGGAAATATCTTTTTTAGGGCCATCATTTATCCCAAAACAGTCGCCATCACCTCATGGTTGTAGCTGACTCAGCTCTTATGCTAGTAATAGCTCTGATCCTCCCTTTATGCAGATGGAAAAGCATAAGCCTGGGAGAATGATAAATGGCAGGACTCCAAACCAGGACTGCAAAGCATAGCAGTTTGGTTGCTCATTTCTTGCTCTCTCCCATTCCTGCCCTACTTCAGTCAATGGCTTGAACTGGGAAAGTGTATAAGAAAGCTGCACTTTACTGCAGTGTTCTGAGAACTCAAAAAATATGGGCACTGAGTGACTTTGAAATCATTAAATCTTGTCCCACATGGCCCGGCCCACACTAATTCATGTAACTTCCTGTTTAGTTATCTTCTGTTGCATAACAAAGCAAACCAAAACTTAATGTCTTAAACAACAATTTATTATTTCCCACAAATTGTTGACTATGCATTCTTCTATTGCACTTGGTATCAATAGGCTGGCAGTTGACACTGGGTGCTCTCTGGGAGCTCAACTAGGGCTATGGCTGGTGGCCACAGTTCTTCCTTTGGTGGGCGTCTTCTTGTAGCTTCCTTACAGCAGAGTGACTTGGTTGCAAGAAGGAGCATCTCAAGAGGAAGGAAGTAGAAGCTGATGGTTCTATTAAGGCCTGGCTTAGACATATTAGACTATTAGTTCACAGCATTCTACAGGTCAAAATGGTCAGAAGACCAACCCAGATTTAAAGAGAGGAGAAGTAAACTAACTCCAATTCTCAGCAAAAGAACAATATGAATATATAGAGATTGGAAGAATTGTTGACAGGTATCTTTGAGGGCCATTTACCACAGGTTTCCTATCTCTACTCTACCAATAGAGCTACCGTTATGGCTGCACAAGGATATATGGCTGGTTGAAATCCAGCTCATGCTCCACTTACAAGCCATTTGTTTGACTGGGGCAGGAGTGGTTCTATTCAGAGGAAGGAATGCCTTTTCCACATTTTCCCTGTAGAGTCATCGTAGCTCTGTCTACCAGTAGACCCATAAGTTGGCACTGCAGCATCCACTATTGTCATTCAGTGAAACTGAGATTGCTAGCACAAGGAATTTGTAAAAGGGATGCTGGCCTTGAGCCCAGAACTCCTTTGTTTCAGACCTTCATGTACTACTTAATAGCCAAGGAGATCTGGGTAACTCACTTAACTCTTTGCAATGGAATTTATTCAACTATAGAATAGAGAATAATTCTTGCCCATTATCACTCCCACAGTATGGTGAGGGTCAAATTAAATACATGTAAGACTACTGTGTAAGATATAGGGTACCATAGAAATGTGAGTCTTTATCTATAAAATATGCTCACTCCCACCTTCTTTTGCTGGTGCCAGCTCCTATCTTCACTTGGGAACTGAAGCACAGATCAAGGCCCATGACACATTGGCCCAAAGAAATCTCCCTGCCAGGAACTACTCTACTAGAGGAAATTAGTAAGAATAAGGCATCTTTTTGTGATGACAAGAACTTCAAGTTGAAATAAAGATCATAAGACACTATTACTTCTGTACCACATTTACTGGGTCCTCTTAACTATCAAACATGAGGAGTTAAGAATCTGTTCTTGTTCCTACACTATTCTATATTTATTTTCCAAAGCTCTCCAGGGGGAAGAATATCACCTGCCCACTCCAAATGACTGCAATGCATGTTGAAAACACAAGGCACAGGGTAAATGACAGATAATTACCAAGTGCACATTGACATTCTGGCATATTTTGGTGCTACACTCTGGCATCTTTTTTTGTGCTACAGTCCATTGAACTGCATCACTCTGATGAACAAATAATGAATTACAGTCCATTTATGAAAGCATCATGTGTTTAATGCTAACCTCCTACATCTCCTCAACACCCTGACCATGACAACATGTGCAAGCCAAGGTGGGGCTGAATAAATACAATTTCCCATTTTTATAGCTAATAAATATGCTTTGTAGAATGATGCCTCCAAGAATAGTTTTATTTTATTTTTCCATGCAAAAAGAATTCATCAGCAGAGTGGCCTTGTCATGCATTTGTGTGGTAGAGAATGAACATAGGTGCCAACAGAGAGCTACGTTTACCCTTGTGGAGTAGGCACAGAATCTATTGTTCAGCATCACATTAATGCAACATGATAGGACCTGAAATACTGCAGTATTGTACTTATTGTCTTTTGTTATTAATAATAAGGTGCTACTTACTATTTGCCAGAACTTGTGATAAGTGCCCTCTATTTATTTATTTATTTAATCCTCGCCTTAGCCCCTACAAGGTAGTTATTTCCATACCTGTTTGATAGATGAGAAATTTAAGGCTAGAGAGGACACCTAGCCTATCTAATGTGACTCAGAAAATAAGTGCTGGAACTCAGGTCAAACTATCTCCAAATCACATGCTCTTATATAGCTCATTATATAGTATTGGCTTCTGGAAAAACAATGTCAGTTGTTCCAGTAAGCTTTTTTATGGATTTGCAAACTCCATGATCTTTGGGCCAAAGGAAGTAACAAATCCCATCAGTCCTATCACTCTGCACTCCATCTCCAGAGGAGTTCTGGCTTTTACCTCTCATCTGAATTTCAGTAAGTAAGCACCTGTGACTTAGACTTTCTAATCTCAAAAGTGCGGAAAATTATTCAGAGAAGTGGCAGATGTCTAAAACGTGCCAGCCCATTGGAGTTGTCTTTGTTTAGACCACTCAAGCCCACTTTCAAACAGATTCTGTAGTATGTAATATACCAGAATACACCAGAACAAGCAAATACAACTCCAAAAGTATAAGCAAGTTGATGCTAATTTTACTAATTTTTGTGGTGATATAAAATTCACATCACACACCAGATGGCAATAACACAAAAAAATTATTAGACATCTTTGTTTCCTCCTTATCATCCAATTTATGCCTACCTGCTCTTTTCTCCTCTATAATCTCTTCATATACTCTTTATCAAGTTGATTCTTCTCACAGTTTGAATACCCAGCTCAGTAAAACAAGACTTCATTAGAAAGGAGAGCTGGCTAATAAATAACAATTTTGATTTGTTCTCTCATATAAGTTAGTGACAGTCTCAAGGAGTTCCAGAAGGCACATTCATATTTATTGAGTGAGTGCTACATGTGTAGATGCTTTTGTATAAATCAACAACTAAAAACTAAGACACAAGATCAATACTGTATTACTAGCCTCATTTTTACGTGGGATGAAATTGAGTCTCACAGAAGTTAATTTGTCCATGTTGACACAGTTAATCAGTTGCAAAACCAGACTAGGCTCCATCAACATACATTTTTGGGTTAGCACAAAGTCCCCTATAGATAATCAAAATATTTATTGACTAAATTTATACTTGTTACAAATGAAGTTAAACCTGTGATAGAGTATTGCAATCAAGATCATCATCTCAGTAACTAGGTGAGTACTTAAGGATAATTAAAAAAACTGCAGTTGGGCTGGTTGCAGTGGTTCATGCCTATAATCCCAGCACTTTGGGAGGCTGAGACAGGCAGATTACCTGAAGTCAGGAGTTCTAGACTAGCCTGGCCAACATAGCAAAACCTTGTCTCTACTAAAAATACAAAAAATAAAATAAAATAGCCAGGCGTGGTGGCACACACTTGTAATCAGTTACTCAGGAGGCTGAGACATGAGAATCACTTGAACCCAGGAGGCAGAGGTTGCAGTGAGCCAAGATTGCGCCACTGCACTCCAGCCTGGGTGACGGAGCAAGACTCCGTCTCAATACACACACACACACACACACACACACACACACACACACACACAGAAAAACTGCAATCGTAAGGGATAAGTTGTATGATATTTGGTAAATGTAAACTCCTTCAAAAGAATTTGGAGGCAAAAATTTCAAAGGGAAAGAAGTAGAGCAAGTTTTACACGTGCAGAATAAAGTAAAAACCATAGCCCTAGTTTTGAACACTTTGAGTCACAGTAGTTATCTTTGGCCTTTCCTCATCACTGACAAAAGGGACAAGTTCTGTTTCCCTTCTGACGACACTGCTGTAAAGAACTGCCTGGGCCTGGCGCAGTGGCTCACTCCTGTAATTCCAGCACTTTGGGAGGCTGAGGTGTGCAGATCATGAGGTCAAGAGATTGAGACCATCCTGGCCATCATGGTGAAACCCCATCTCTACTAAAAATACAAAACTTAGCCAGTGTGGTGGCACATGCCTGTAGTCCCAGCTACTGGGAAACTGAGGCAGGAGAATTGCTTGAACTCGGAAGGTGGAGGTTGCAGTGAGCCGAGATCACACCACTGCACTCCAGCCTGGCAACAGAATGAGGCTCCATCTCAAAACAAAACAAAACAAAACAAAACAAAACAAAACAAACAAAGAACTGCCTGAGACTGGGTAATTTATAAAAAAAAAAAAAAAAAAAAGAAAAAGAGCTTTAATTGACTCACAGTTCTGCATGGCTGGGAAGGCCTCAGGAAACTTTCAATCATGGCAGAAGAGGAAGCAGGCACATCTTATATGGTGGCAACTGAGAAAGAAAGAGTGCATGAAGAAGGGATATCTCCACATTTATCCAACCACCAGATCTCATGAGAATTCACTCACTATCAGGAGAACAACATGGAACCACCCCTATGATCCAATCCCCTCCCACCAGGTCCCCTCGACACATGAGGATTATGGGGATTGCAATTTGACATGAGATTTGGGTGGGGACACACAGCCAAATCTTATCCCTCCTCCATCCCTGTTTCCTTTTCTTTATGTCTGTACAACTAGGCAGTAGTTCTCAGACTCTCACACGATTGGTAGAGGGCAGCAGTGATATCTGCCACTTCTGGGTCTGCCCCATTGACATCTCCCTTTCAGTCCTTCACACCTTCTCACCACACTTGCACCTTCTCACGGAGGATTTAGAGGATCGAAAAGCAGTGAGATGGAGAGAACCTGTATCTCTGGATATCTTAGCTTAGGTTCCCTGAAAGCATAGCCTCTGAAAGGGACTTTGGTACAGGTTGTTTGAACAGTGATTTATTTCAGCGAGCAGAATGAGGAAGCAGAGATGGTTAGCATGTGGATGAAGGAAGCTACTATTAGGGTGAGTTATTCAAGTTGCTGCTGTGAGCTAGGAAAGCATAGTGCCTGAAATTCCCTGAGAGACATGATGAATACCCCGGGAGGGTCGTCCTAAAGATGGAAAAGGTCTGAGCATCTGTGCATCAGCTGTCATTAGCAAAGGGCTGCCTTCAAGGGTGTTAATCCTCCTGTCCTTCTAAGCTACACAAGCACTAGGATTGCATGGACACCACCCATGCCTCCCTGAAGGACTGTGGAGTCCAAGGTGACCCAGGGGGAGAACAAGGAAGAGGAGCACTGTGTGGCCGAAGGTGAGATGTTGCCAGCAAGAATTGTTTATACCTGTCATAGTTGGAAATCAGAGACCAGGTCCAAAGGATGTGGATTAGGACCTACAATGTGTCTGCTGAAAAACAGTGTGAGCAGAGCTCTCCACTCACCGCCTACTCACCAACCGAACCCACAATGGACCATGACGTGAGTGAAAGACAAGCTTTTATAGCAGCTAGTCAGAATTTTAGGACTGTTGTTTTGTCTTGCTGTTGAAATGTCTAAGTTAGCCTGATTAATGTTAATGGAGAGTCGACAACCCAGAACCTATACACTTTTTTTGTTTTTGTCTTAACCATGATAGATGTTTAATGATCATCATTAGTTGGATATTAGCTATTCAGAACCTTAGAGGTAAACTATGATAAAGTAAAAATTATTTTTCTAAACTCATTGGCAAATTGTAAATACAATATAAATTTCAATTATGCTGAAATTTTTATTTTTCAAATAACCAAGATTTTAAAAGATGAATAATATTCATGATACTGAAAGAAGGATGACAAAGTAGTTGTATACAACAGATGTTATGGGAAGGATAAACTGGTAAACTTTTCTATAAATTAATTTGGAAATATATGTCAAAAAATTCTAAAAAATCATGTTGATATTCTTAGATCTTGAAGATACTTAATCTATTTAAGTCTTGTGTTAGCCAGGAAAGTGTTCAAAATTACTCCTTTGAGCCTTTCAGTAAGCATTTCCTAAGAAAATAGTCATAAATTCAGGCAAAGATTAAGGCATAAGGAAATAATGCACCATTATTTATAATAGTATACTACTGGAAATGAACTAAATGTCCCACAATTGGAGATTCATTAAATTATAGCACATCCATATAACGGACTATTATGGGCTCATCATAATTCATGACTTCAAAAATACTTAATGTCCTTGGGAAGTGTTCATGCATAATGTTAAATGAAAAAAGATACAAATTTGCATATGCAATACAGTATGTAATGCAAAATATATATACAAAAATTAACAATTGGAGAAAAATGTAATAAAACATTAACACTATATCAACATTGTAACAATATACCTGCTAGCAATAGAATTAAGGCTAATTTTAATTTTATTGGTTTACTTTATTTTCTAAAGTTGCTATTGTTAGTATTTATTTCCATTACTATTATAAAATTATTAAAATGTTTTAAATTGCATTTCCTAAATATATTTTATATGTAATGATGCATCTACTTTGGGTATAAGTTAGGTGTGTTAAAAGAGTGTGCCTGAGACACCTGGAACTTTTTGCTAGCAAAGCTTGCCACTGGGGTACAAGGTTGTTTAGGCCTCCTCTCCAGCCACAGTGATTCTCTGGCGATTTTATGCATGCATAGCACTACCTCCTTGCCTTCAGACAGCTGTTTCCTGTGCTTAGAAGGGAACAGGAGTAAGTGAGCAAGAAGCATGAGAGAAAGGAGGAAGAAAAGCCAACATCTGGGTGCATCATCGTTACTGTCCTAAGCCAAGACAGTTGGTCCCGGGGACCTCCTGGGAAGCCTGCAGGAGGTCCCCCAGATTTCTCTACCCAAAGGACAAGAGTCAAGAGCATTTAGCCTTCATTCTCCATCTTCTATACTCCCTTGCATGTCTAAAGTGCACACCCACTGGAGCTGCCTCCCTTCCCTCTGAATCCCCTGAACTTATTCCTATTTACCATCCAGGATTCACTTCATTGTTTCTTTGGGAAGATTCCCCTGATCATCCTTCACACCACCCTCCAAACACTCTCTTAGGTACCCCTATTCCAAACACCCTTAGCATAATCCCTCCTGTAATAAAAATAGCATTGATCACTCATCCTGTAAGTACTGGTTTCCTAACCTTTCTCTCCCACTATCAGCACTGCAAAGGAAGGGAATAGGTCTTTGGTGTTTGTTCGTTTGTTGGTTTCTTTTTTCATTTCTGTATTCATGACTGTATTCTGTATCCACATAGGACCTGGCAATGATACGCACTTAATAGATAAATGTCAGTTGAATGAATGCAGCAGGCAGTGATATTCTTTTAACTAAACATAAACATTATGTCAATATCCCTTATATTGTCTTCAGATGGCTGACTGAGTCATTGCTGTCCTCCTGAGCCACGTCTTTACAACCTCTACTCCCACGCGACATCTCGTTGAAGTGTCAGATAAGCTGCAGAAAGCAGAACTATATGAAAGCCTGTGTCATCTGTTATTTCTGTGCCAAGGTGGACCAAACCCTAAAGAGAACTTAAGCAGCAGAGCATATAATTACTATAAATTCATTGCAAATCTGCCCCTCTTCTTTGCTTTACAATTGTACGTATATATGTGAGATATATATATGTGTGTGTGTGTGTATATATACACATACATACATACATCCTTCTTTTTACCAGCGTAAATTTGCTCTCCGTCAGTCCTGCTCTCTGACCTCATCAGTAATAATCCTTTTGGATCCCCAACTCCTCAATTCTGACTTCTAAAAGCGACTTTTTTCTTTTTTCTGACCTGCTGGCCCTCCCTAAAAACCCCTACTCAAAACAGTCTAAGATTCACTTTTACTTTCTCAATATGCTTTACATATTTTTTTAATTAAAAATCCGAAAAGGTATTTTTCAAAGTCATATCAATTTTTATTTGTACAATGACAGAAAGACAACAGTATACTTGATGTTCTTGATTTTGACCCACAGTTATTCCGTCATATTCATAGCAAAATTTGTTAAGTATCTTTCAAGAATTCTTAACAGGGTCCTCCTGTTCTCCTCCTCCGCCACATGGTACTCATTCTTTCTGCACAAAACATATTGAAAACATAGCTAAAGAATATTAATTTGAAAAGACAACAGATTCTTAGCTTTTTCAGAATACCCACAGTTGTAGGTCTGACGGAACAGTCTAGCTATACTACGTTTTGATTATGTTTTCAGTTTGTTTCTGCTTCCTCTACATAGACAGAGGCATGACCAGCTATCCTTGCAATCTCAGACATCTTATCGGTAGTCAGTTATGACTTACAGAGAGACAATTGTGAGTATCCAATGGCTTCAGATCTTTGAGAAAATCAGACCAGTATTGGAACCATTGAACGCTAATGATTTTCTTAATCCACTAAACATTCTTTGCTCATAAACACACTACTACAAGTGACGTTCTGTAGTCTAGAACAGGGGTCAGCAAAGTTTTTGTGTAAAGGGTCAGATAGTAAATATTTCAGGCTTTGTGGGCCATAGAGTCTGTTGTAACTACTCAACTTCGCTGTTGTAGTGCAAAAGCTACCACAACAAATGAAAGGGTCTGTGTTTCAATAAAACTTTATTTACAAAAAAGATAGTGGGCTGAATTTGGTCCATAGACTACAGTTTGCCAATGCCTAGTCTAGACAAATAACTATTATTCTAAAAAAACCTAAAAGTTCAAAGCAAGACTGTACTGTTTTCAATAATTAAACTTATTTACAAGGATGATATTAGCATGGCTATTTCTTTCATCAAAGCCACTGTATCGAATTAACTTGACCTCCTGCTCTAATACAGAAAGGCCATCAAAATGCAGCATCCAGGCTGCTTGGCTCTACTGCAGTTTTACTGATAGAGCTCCAGGGGTTGTGTGTGTGTGTGTGTGTGTGTGTGTGTGTGTGTGTGTGTTTTCCAGCAAAACCCAGCAACCCGCAGCAAAATTTATGCTAAGTGAGGAAATTTAATTATGTTCAAATAATCAGAATCTGTATATTTTGATTAAAAGTAACAGGAAAAACTAATTTGATTTCCTAATGTGATACACAAAGACAAACTTCCTGTGTCAGGGACTCCGTAGTAATCCTGCTGAAAGGCTGAGCCACTCCAAGTTGGCATCTGCTTAAAGTAGAAGGAAATGATCCTCCTGGAAAAATACAGCCAGCAGATTGTATAAGTATCTGCCCACCTGTACCTTCTCTTGTTCAGGTCATTTCTTGCTGAAACTGGATTTGTACTGATTAGAGGATTATAGGATTATATGTTATAGTTTTCAGAGAAATCAGGATAGAGGCTACTATGCAACCTTACAGGGAAAAAAGCTATTTCCTATTCAGGGTTTAGTTTCACTCAAAGAAAAGAAAATTCAACTATGGCTCAGAGGAACTTGAGTGCATGAAAAAAAAATATACCAAAAGATGGTAGACCTAGGGTATAACAAAGTGTTTGAAGACTTAGTTACTCAGAAGTCAACCCCAATCATGACAGGTGGGCTCCCCTATGCCAGGTGCTTTCACCTGTCAAAATTCATGGAAATCAGTCCTATTTACACTCTTTTCCAAACAGTGGTAAGGAAGAATTAATCTTTCGTATCAACTCACACTGATAACCAGTTTGCAAGCATAGTTTACTTTAAACAGAAGTAATGCATCTGATTCTATTAGGGTAATTCAATTTTGGATTTGTATTCTAAGTTAGAGGTTTTTAACCATATTAGTAGTCTGATGATGACTGTGGATCCTTATCAGAATAAGGTTTTTAAATTCATAAAGTAAAATACATTAAAAAATACATGTGAATATAAAGGGAACCAAATTTACTGAAATTCTAAGTGTGTTAGCATCTTTTTTCCACTCTGCTATCTCCAGTTCTTCATCTCTACTTTTTCACTCTTTGTCACTCATTGTTCTCTAATTAAATAGAGATTGGATAACTAAAAATAATCTTTTAAAGAAACCAAGAGCCTTTGCCTTTCTATGATTCCAAGTAGCTTTGAAGTAAAACTGCCAGTAACAGAAGAATGCTAATGAGGCGAGTCCATGTTTTACCTAGAACTAGATTAGGTGGAAGACATTTAGCATTTTCTCACCTCACATTCTTGGCATAGGATGCATCTCTCTAGTGTAGACTAGTATGTATTATTTTCTGATTCTTCCAACCAACACACCGTACCTGAGGACCCCTGCCCACAATTTGCATCCCAGCTCAGATAATTCAACACTTCTTCTGGGAACCATCACTGGCTCCTAGGATTTTGGGCAAGATTGCCATCCTCTGTATGCCAATTGTACATTGAACATCAGAGAACTCTTCAGGCTTTATAGTAATTCCCTATTTGCGTGTAAACCTGTCTGCCCCCATACATGGTTTTCTCCCAAATCCTTAACATGTGCCAAAACCTTGAACAAAAAAACTATTTGTTGAAAAAAAAATTCTAAAAAGGCAGCCCCCAGCCACCGCCACCTCTTCATTATCATTCCTTGCTGTTATATCAAACCTGGATATTCCTCCCAAAACTCTGCAAGGTGGGTGGTATAAGATGTCTTTTTTTAGGATGAGAAAGAATTCAGATTAATGACTAAAATTACTACTTGAAGCCCCAAGATTTTCTTTTATAGTATCTTATTATAATGTACTTGGCCTTATACTAAAGCTGGAGTATAAGATAGATTTCAAGCACCCAACAATTCATGACCCCATGAATATTCATGTCAGCAGAACTCATAATACCTCCAAACTAGACACTGTCTAAATGTCCAGTGAAAATAGAATGTGTGAATAGATTATAATACATTCATTTAGCAGAATACTAGAGAGCCATGAGAATAAAGAAATTACTTGCAAAGATATGGATGAATGTCACAATAACATTTGAGTGTAAAAAGACAGCAAAATATATACATGCTAGATGAGTTAATTAAAAATAAGTTAAGTGGGAAAGAATAGTTTTTCCAACAAATGGTGCTCGGATTACTGGATATTTACATGCAAAAATGTAAAATAAAATAAATTTGGACTCCTGCCTCACACCATATGCAAAAATTACAATGAAATGAACCACAGATCAAAATATAGGTATAAATATTTATGACCTTGGATTAGGTGATTTTTATGTGATACCAAAAACACACACACAAAAAAATAGATCAACTGGACATTATCAAAATTGTTTCAAAGAAAACCATCAAAAAAGTGAAAAGACAATCCAAAGAATGGAATTTTGCAAATTATGTATCTGATAAAAGACTTGCATCTAGAACACACAACAAATTATTGCAATTCAATAATAAAATGGCAAATAATCCAAATTAGAAGTGGACAAAGTATCTGAATAGATGGTTTTCCAAAGAAGATATACAAATTGCCAACAAGCACATGAAAGTATGTTCCACATCTTTTCATTAGCCATCAGGGAAATGCAAATAAAAACCACAATGAGATACCACTTCACACCCACTAAGATGGCTATAATTAAAAAGACAGACAATAATAAGTGTGGGCAAGGATGTGGAGAAATCTAAATTTTTATACACTTCTGGTTGAAATATAAAATGGTGCCATTGCTTTGGAAAACATTTTGGAAGTTCTTCAAACATTTACACATATAGCAACTATATGATCAGCAACTATATGATTCTACTCCTAGGAATATGCCTAAGAGAAATGAAGACAACAAGAAAATACATGTCCACAAAATTTATTAATGGGTATTTATAGCAGCACTATTCATAAAATTCAAAATGTGAGAACAGCCCAAATATTCATTGATAGATGAATGTCTAAATAAAAATGATATCTCCGTACAATGCAATATTGTTCAGCAACAAAAATAACTGAAGCATGCTATGACATGAATGAACCTTGAAAATACTATGCTAAGTAAAAGATGCCAGTCATAAACAGCACATATTTTATTATCTTATTTATATGAATTGTCGTAGGCAACTATGATATAGAACAGGCAACTAAATAGAAAATGGAGAAGAGATAAGTGGTAACCTAGGGCTGAATGTAGGGTTGAAGAAGGGGTTGAAGAGTAATGGCTAAGGGGTATGCGGTTTTTGTGGGGATAACGAAAATGTAAAATTGATTGCATTGATGATTGTGTAACTCTTTGAATGTACTAAAAGCCATTGGATTGTACACCTTAAATTGGTAAATTGCATACTATGCAAATTTTATATCAATAAAGCTGTTTTTTTAAATGGTTGAAACTAATCCATATGTTAAAAGTCAAGAGAGTGGTTACCCTTTAAGGAGGGCAGTGGTGACTTGAAGGAAGCTCAAGAGAGATTTCTGGGATGACAGTGATGTTCTGTTTCTTGAACTGAGTCCTTGTTTAAAAGTACATGAGTATGTTCACTTTGTGAAAATCCATTGATCTGTACCCTTACCACTTGTGTGCCTTTTAACGTTGGTGTTTTCACTCAACATTGTTTCAATCTGAAAAAATCTAGCCAGATGCGGCAGCCAGGAAAAGAGTCCCCCAAACTGTCCACATCCTAATCTCAGGAACATGTGACTCTGTTATCTTATATGGCAAAGAAAAATTTAGGTTGTTGATGGAGTTAAGGTTGTTAATGAGCTGATATTGAAATAGACAAAGATCCTGGATTATTTGTATGATTCCTATGTAATCACAAGATTCATGAAAGTAAAAGAGGAAATCAAAAGAGAGATGAGAGTGACGTGATGTGATGTGAGAAGTACTAAACCTACCACTGCTGGCTTTGAGAATGGAGGAAGGTGCCACAAGAGAGGAATACGGCAGCCTCTGGAAGCTGGAAAGGCAAGCAAACAATCCTCTCCAGAGCCTAAAGAAAGGAACACATCCCTGCCAACACCTGACACCTTGATTGTAGCCCAAAGAGACCCAAGTTAGAGTTCAGGTAAGCGAATAAATTTGTGTTGTGAAAGCCACTAAGTTTCCGGTAACGTGTGAGGGCAGCCACGTATGCACTGGTAGACATCAATTTCTGAATACCTATTAAACCAGAATGGGGTAGAACTAAAAAAAATAGACTTTAAGCAATATAGAAGAATTGCAGACAAAAATCATATCCCCTAACTATGCAGAATAAACATGCAAATGGGCACAGACCCAGCACTGATGCAGAACTCTCATGTGTCCAATCCATGATCAGTGACAGCAGATTCCACTAAAGCAAAGAGGCAATGGCTAATGTGTCCCCAGATGACCCAAACCTTGGCAGGTGGCCAGCTTAACAAGGTGTTAATGAGTAGGCAGATAAATCTGGAGAGCTATAAAAAGAAGGAATGGCAGTGAGAAAGGCAAATGAATGCAAAACTCTTGAAAGTTCTTGAACTCACAGCTTATGACAATGGGTTGCTTGTGTTCTCTAACTTCGTTCAAAATTTCAAAGCTGAAATCCCTGGAGTCATCTTTAAGCAATAGCCAGACTCTGGTCTACAACACAAAAGGAAAATTGGAGGTACGATTCTTTGGGTAAAAGTATATTGAAACCTTGACCCTATTTCCACTTTACATATGCGAAGATAGTGACTTGAATACAAAATGAGCCCGAAAACATGGTAAGAAAAGATAGAAAAGGACAGTTATGAAAAATGAAAATGATTCTGTGACCACAATTTTAAGTGTATCAAACAATGCTCCTAAAATCCGAAGGTTTAGAAAATCCTAAGACTCACCTCTGCATCATTTTCCTTTCTCTTTAAATAGGAAATATTCAAGTTATCCAATAAAGTAGAACTCCTCTCATTCTCTCTCACCCACAAAACTCGAAAAGGAAATGTGTGAGTGCATTCATGGGCACAGTCTCCTCCTTGATTTTAATGTCTAACATTAGACCTAGAAATTAAATAGGATCTCTTATCATATACTCACTATTAGGAGTAACATTACTGTTTCTCTCCTCCTCAAATTAGAATACTCCTCTTCACATTATGAAAGTGCTCTTCTGTTTCAGAACATGGTATTCCATGGTAAAATGAATTTCTAGATCCAGGGTATAAAGTTTATTCTTATCACTACCACTCTATGATTCCACAAGAGAACAATTCAGTTCCATCTTGAGACTTTTGGTGGGGACCAAAGCAAAGCCCTGGAACCATAAACATTCCATCAGGGTCAAACCACAAAACTACAAGGGATTTGTAGAAACTACAAGGAAGAAACGCCTCTGTGTTTTTTTCTGAAGCATGTAAGAGTCTCTTCTTGGTTGGAGGTATAAATTACCTCCCTCTGTGCACTCTTTAATTTTCTATCCTCATATATGCAGCATGAGGAAAGACTTGAGAAGGTTAACTGAAGAAGGTTAACCCACACACAATATGCATTACCCGTTGCCCTTTTCTGATTTCAAATTAAGTATATAATTAGTAAAAAAGGAAATCCATGCCTTCTGGTGATGAAAAATTAGGAAATCAATAGGTGGTTGCCTCAGTGGAGACTCCAGGGAATTTTGGGTCGTCATTTGGGGCTGCCAGTTATAATATCTAAAATGGCAACACGGGCATCTTCTTCGGGCCTCAAAGCACTGAGCACATGCCCCAGTTCTAGGCTGGCTGGCTCTGAAGATTTGCAAAGAGAAGTGCAAAGATGACATTGATCTGTTAAAATGTTAGTAATAATGCAGAAGCAATAAAATTGCCTTTTTTTTTTTTTACTGCCAGAAAGCTTGGTAAACAAAAGATTTTGATGCATTTTTTAAAGATTCAAATTAAGAGAATTTTTTTCTCTGATTTTTTTCTCCAACCACTACAGATGATGCATTTCTACCATTGTCTCTACTTCGTACCCCACAAGGCATGTCTAGGAAGTTGCTGTGTGGCTGCCCTCTTAGGTGTTGGAGGATATATGGCAGTTTTTACCCTTAATTGTGTGTTGCATTGATTTTTATGGCCCGCTTGCACAACCCAGCATTCTTTTAGTGCTGTTTGGGGGATGGATGCATTTATTGATGTGCAGAGCTTTCTGTGTTCATAAACTCCTACATATGGGGACTTGAATCAACCTTTTTGTGTAAATTTCTTCAGTGACGCTATCCTTTTCCAAACACTGGAAACCCACAGCCAACTGAAGAAATAAACAGTTGGGTTCGTGTGTTTGTATTCAGACTATCCCCTGTGTTGTAGGTTCTGTGTAGCGTACGGTTTCAGCGCTACATAAATAAACCATTGTTGTATTCATTCTCTTAGGTTTATGAACAGCAAAATACCAGAATTGTTTTGTTTAAATCCAAGCCTCAATTATTGCTTTTAGAGAAATACACTGTTTAATTAGCACCGCTGGATTTCCTCCCCAAGATAGATGTAATGTCTCATGTAGCAATTAGTATTTTGGAATTGTGTTATAATTTGTGCTATACAATATTAACCTGGATTGAGATCACAGGTGTTCTTTTGAGGTATTTTTAACCTGATTTTTTTAAAGTTAAACATAAACTGCTGTTCCTTTCAAAAAGCCTACCAAGAAAGTCTCCTCCTTCAACTCTAGCTGAGCGTTTAAAAGCAGCAGCTCTGGAGGAAGCAGGGCTTGGATTCTACTCCTGGTTCACTCTGTATGACTCTCTGAGCATCAATTTCACCACGTATAAAAGAGGCTTATTTATTCCTACATTTTAGGGTAGTTGTGAGGATTAAATATAATATCCTTTGCCAATAGACTGACTTATACTATCCCTCACATGTCAGATTTATCTAGAAGCCTTTCATGACCTTATGCATGGGCAAGGTCCCAACCTATGTGCTCTCATTAGATATTCTGTTTCCTTCATCATACTGCTCTGTATTGTTTATATACGTGTCTGAATCTACTGTCCACCACTTACCCTTCCCTTCCCTTCACCCCTCCACACACTACTGACTGTAAACTTGCTGAGAACAGAATGAGATCTAGATCTGGTTTGTAATAGTCATTCATGCGAGTGACCAAATGTGTCCATTTATTCACCCTTCTGAGCACGTGTTGGAATTACACTCCCTGACACCTTGTGTGTGGAGTGGACCATGTGGCCATTGGACTAACGAATTGTCAACAGAAATACTAGGTGATGCTTTCAGGGCAGAGTATGTGGTTGCTGGTTTGATATATTACAAGGTCTTTTTCCTTCCATGACTGGAAACTCTCAAGATGGCAACCACTCAGCCTGAAAGATGACAATGAGCAGAGCCCTCCATGTGTGCCTGATAAATACATAAAATGAATGAGAACTACACCTATGTTGATTGAGCTACCTCAATTTTAAGATTGTTTATTACTGTAGCATATCTCAGCCCATCTTGACAGATAAACAGATATGTATCCAGTCCTTAACACAGTGACTAGCCATGGTAGATTCCTCATAAGCTATTAGTACACATTGTTCCTCATCAAACGTGGTGCATCAAGCAGAGTGTACACTCATTAGCATGGTTCATGATACAACATCCTTGCTTTCTTTGTATTGCAAGTTCTCTGGAATTTAGGAGATTTTTATAGCTGCAAGAATGAAAGGCCCATCCTCCATTATTTAGGATATGGCCAGTTCTCCAGTAATCATTGTCTATAGAAAATATCTTGAGTGTCCTGTCTTTAACCTTGCAGCAACAAGTCAAATTAGGCAAAAAGTGGTGCTAAGGCAGCTATGAGATGAATCCCCAACTACCTCTTGTAAAATAAACTGATATTGCCTAAACTTTATGCAGCAAAAGGGAAAACCCTAGCAATAGTTAAGAAACAAATTCACTAGTGTCTCACCACCAAAATCTGAATAATGCATTTTCTTCAAAAACCCAACCTATCAGCCAGGCATGGTGGCTCACACCTGTAATCTCAGCACTTTGGGAGGTGGAGGCAGGAGGATTGCTTGAGGCCAGGAGTTTGAGGCCAGCCTGGACAACACAGAGAGGCCCTATCTCTACAAAAAATAAAAATAAAAATAAGAAAAAATATTTAGCCAGTCCTGATGGTACATGCCTGTAGTTTCAAGTACTTGGGAGGCTGAGACAAGGAGATCTCTTGAGTTCCGGAAGTTTAGGTTGCAGTGAGCCATGATTGCACCACTGCACTCCATCCTGGGTGACAGAGCTAGATTCTGTCTCAAAACAAAAACAAAAACAAAAACAAAACAAAACAAAACAACAAAAAACTAACCCCTCATGATGGGTATAAAACTATTTTTTTCTCGATTGCCTGTTGTTTTGAGGACCTTCATGGGTCTTTAAGCTGCTTGAACAGTTGACATACTCAAGTATATTATTGCTAATGATAGAGACTTTAATTAACAATAATGATTTTTCTTCATCTTATTTCGAAGGTTTTATAAACCAACAGACATACAGATAGATGGAGCACTAAATCCATGCAAGAGGCCTTGGGACTGTGGTCCTGGTGGTCCTGTATAGATGACCGAAGAACAAAAGTTCAGGAAGAAGAAAAGAGAGCAAGAAAAAGAAAATAATATGATATAAGAAAAAATAATGGCTTTGGGAAACCAAAGCAGAAAACAGAAAATCTGGTGATGAAATTATTAAACAAGTGAGCAATGAGATGGAGCAGGAAATGAGCCATATCCCCTGGATCCTTAAAGTGAACTCTGTTGAAGGTATCAGTTCACGGTGGTCAAGTAGGTCAAGCGAGTACAGAAAAGAAAGCTGTACAACTGAAGGTCAAAACTCAATGATAAAGTAAAGCATAAAAAGAAGGTAAGTATTGCATCCCAGTTAGAATGGTAATTAAGGCAAGAGACGAGAGATTTTTGCATGAGTTTGTATTGAGAATTTGCTTAATTATTAGGTTTTACCCATGTAAACCTATCCCAGGATATACTTATCCCCTCCTCTCTCTTTCCCTCAACACCCACAGT
Organism: Macaca fascicularis; assembly: GCF_037993035.2. NCBI lineage: Eukaryota > Metazoa > Chordata > Mammalia > Primates > Cercopithecidae > Macaca > Macaca fascicularis. Next base: position 113,423,597 of record NC_088389.1, read on the forward strand.
CATGGAATTATATGAATGTATCTCTGTTATTTTCTACTGGGGACACATTCTTTGCCTGAGAGCTTGGACTTCTGAAGCTCAGTGCTTACTGACAGTCCCAAACTCTAGCTCAGTTAAAGAATCAATTGAGAAAAAAAGAGGAAAAAAAAAAATGGCAGGATACAAGGAGGACCACATGCCTTTTTGGCTGCCAGATCTTGCTTCCCACTTCCTCCCCTTTTTAAGATCCACAGGCAGTTTTAGAAAAATAAACTGCCAGGATATTTTGGAAATTCCCAAACTCATGAAGTTCACTAGGAAAGTGAGGTGGAAGAAGAGAAACAAGACAAGCTAAGGATGGTATCAGTTATGTAGATTTCCCTCGAGGTGCTCCAGGAGTGAATGCTGTTTGGCTGTGAAACAAAGACAGTTCATCTTTATGCATGACTACACCTGAACAGAGCAGAGTATTTTTCAAAATCTTTTGAAAAGCTTCAAAAAAAGGAAGAAAAGTTGTTAGAAAACTCAGTCACATTGAATCAGAAAATATATGAGACTGAGATAGAACAAAAAAAGGCTTTGATGCCACAAAAAAAGATGTTGAGAATAAAGTACTAAGCAGAGCCAGCAGTCTCAGACCCTAAATGGTAGAAGATTAGGTTGGCTCAACCATCCCCATATTGTGGTACTTTAACAAGAAATTAAGACTAAATCTGTTTCTGTTTTTTTTTTCATAATAGTGTGTGTGTGGGCACGTGTGTGTGCATGTATGTGTGTGCACGTGTGTGTGTGTGTGTGTGTATATATATACACGTGTGTGTGTGTGTGTGTGTGTGTATATATATATATGCAAAGTTTAGTACCCAATAGGTGCACGATAAGGTGAAAATAATTGGATTGCAAGTTTATGAAGCGGGGGAGTGGTTACAGTTATTAGCTGCATATGCAGTGAAGGACTTAAGTGTCTTCGGAAGTCTTTATTTGCTATTTTCATGATCTTCTATTAAAAAAAATTGTCATAATATCCAGTTTAAAAAGAAAAAAATGAAGAAACAGGTAGAAGAGAAAAAGTCACCAATTCAAAATTCTCTAGTAGTGATAAAACCCAGAGGTGTGTGATATTTGTATATTTGTCCCTACCCAAATCTCATGTTGAATTGTAATCCCCAGTGCTGGAGGTGGGACCTGGTGGAAGGTTTATGGATCATGGGGGCGGATCCCTCATGGCTTTGTACTGTCTTCATGATAGTGAGTTCTCATGAGATATGATTATTTAAAGGTGTGTGGCACCTCCCCCTCCACTCTCTCTCTTGCTCCTGCTTTCACCATGTGCCATACCTGCTCCCACGTCACCTTCTGCCATGACTGTAAGCCTCCTGAGGCCTCCTAGAAGCCGAGCAGATGCCAACACCATGATTCCTGTAAAGCCTGCAGAACCATGAGCCAATTGAACCTCTTTTCTTATAAACTACCCAGTCTTGGGTATTTCTTATGGCAATGCAAAACAGTATAATTTCTGTCCTAATACAGTATAATTTCTGATCCCTGTAAGTATATTCTTTGTTCTATTCTTCTCCTGATTCTTGTTTGGCACAAGAGCAGCTTGTAACCTCACTGAACTTGACTTCTTACCTGCAAAGTAAAATCGGTGACTCCTCTTCACTTTCACCCCAGTCACCTGATAGAAATGTCAGAAGAGGGAATTAGAGGGATTGGAGCTCAGAACACAGGAATTGAGCAAGCTGACTCTACTCCATTTCCTCCAGCCAAAACCTGCTAACCGAATCTCCAACAGGCTGTCAATGGTCACAGCGTCCCATTACATACTAGATATTGGGAAGTAGGCACAAATTCATGGGGGAAGCAAAAGAAGGACCTCACAGAAATACCAAAAGGGAACTCCTTTTTCCACCTTTTTGGGTGAAAAGCAGAGTATTTCTGCTTTAAAGGAACAAATCAATGGGTCTAGTATAATCTCTGCAATAAAATGATAAGGGGACATTAGACTTATTTGTGAATAAAAAATTGGGGCTAGTTTGTACCCAAGAATCAATGACAATGTGTCCCTGCATTCTTGTCAGAGAGAGATCACAGCCTGCAGGATGGGCAGGGAAAAATGAGAACAAGAATCAGGGAATCTGGGATCCATCCTGCACCTTGAAAGGTAGCCAGGCTTCTAAGATGCAAATGGGGGCTAAGGATGATATTCCTGATGGAACAGGCAGAGTAAGAAAAGGCAATACAGTGTGGGCTGCCTCTGTCACGTGTCAAAAGCGGCACGTGAATTATCCACCGGGTTAGAACTGGCAGACCTTCTGAGAATGGAGTAGGCAGATACAAGGCTAGAAAAGCAGTGTCTTATAGGGATGATATCAATGTGAAGGTGATTAATTTATTTTTAATTGGCAGAGAGAAAGTCAAGCCATGGAAATTTCTCACAGACAAACTCCTAGTCCTTATGCCAATAACTAGACTGAGAGTAATATACCCAGGATCCAGCTAAATTAGTTTTACCTATATCATTACCTTGAACTACTCTCACCTAAAGGTGTGAAATTTGGAATTAACCAAAGATAATGTATGATGGCTTGATCCTGAGCGATGAAAGTAAATTCATGGACTATAATACACATACACACCATTTTTTAAATGGATTAATTTTCATTGCAAGTGCACATGTGTCATAGTACTGCCATTCATCAAAATTCTACAAGTTATTTTAATATAATGGAAACTAATTGACCCTAGTGTACTGTGCAGGTAGAAATGGGCACAGGGAGTGGCAATGTCACAGGTGTGTCATCTTCTCTTCCCCCTTGGAAGAAGGTATCATTTACACTGCTAAGTGAATGATAGGAAAGAATGAATGGCTTCTCCAGGAAGATAAACCAAATGTTAATTTTATATAGTCTAAAATGTATGAGCCTCTTAAAGTGTTTTCGTTTTCTCAAAATAGAGCTCTTAAAGTCAAATCCAGGGAGGGTGAGATCTAAAGCTGCTTAGAGCGCTGATGCCCTCATGTGGGAAAAGAAAAACACAGTTAACACAAATCTCAACCTCTAAGAAGTCTGCGACACCAGGGGAAATTCTACATGCTAACACTAGAGAAATAAAAGGATAGCTTATGAAACGATGATCAAATGTACAACTGGAATTTTCTTTTTTCACTAATGTTCTGTAAACACCTTTTTTGAGCAGTAAAGACTGCTAGAAATTACCTGGAATTACATGGGCTGGTAATACATCCTTCTTATAATCATATGTATAAGAACGTTTCAGCTAATTTCCAGTTAACAAAAAGTATACTATATCAAAGCTTTTGAAAAACAGTACTAAATGTGTACCGTGAGGTACTCTATTCATTATCTCTGCCTAATAATATCAGTTCCAAAATGCTAATTTATTGATGCAGGACTGTATGGAAGCTCAAAAGCTTTGAAAACCTCAAGCTGTGTTACAGTCTAGAGTTTCTGTAGCCTAACGCCCTGAAAGAAAATCCACCTAAAATTATGAAAATTCACCCTAAAATTCAGCCTGTTCTCTTCACTGTGCAAAAGTACTATCCCAATTTGTTTCATTGATGAATATTCACATTTAGGGAGCCTGGAAAAAAATGGGGTAGCAAGGGGGCCAAAAAAGGGGAGGTTGGAGGAGTAGAAGGAAATCCCGACTACTTTTAGTAACCCTGTTTAGTTATAGATACTCCCACCCAGTAATATGCCCCAGTGTGGAAAGACCCAGAATATCATGCTGATGTTGCAGGTAGACACTACCTTTCCTAGGCCTGCCCTCACAGATGCAGACAGGACTTTGGAACTGTCATCAGAGAGGGAGAACAGCAACTGGATGTTCTCTCTCCAGAGCCCAGGGCAGCCTCTGCCAAGAGTGCGTCTTTGTTTTGATCATAGGATTGTTCTAAAACCACACATTGAATTGTCATATATCAGTGTTGTCAGTTTCCCTGTCTTGAATTGTTTTCCTTGCTTCGTCATCTCCCTTTCTAGCCTCTTTCAGTTACGTATGCCCCTCATCATGTAAAACATACTATCCACCCATGATACACTGGTGTAAAGAGAGCAGAGGGCTTTATTTCATAGTGCAACCACTAGTCAAGTAGGAACAGATGTCAGTGGCCCTGTGTCGAGAAGGATTCTGAGGTTGCATCCAGGCTTATTTGAAAGGTATACTGGAACTGAATTGTAATGCCTCTTATGAGTATACATGTGTGTGGATGTGTAGGGTAGGCCAGGGTAGGGCCTGCAGCACTGATGCAGTTCAGATTTTGTTCTTCTCCAATATGCATGCAAGGCTACACCATTCTCTGATGTTGCCATAGTCTTTCTGTTTTCTAGTAACTTCCCTTCTTTAACTGATTTTTAACCCTTCAAGACGCAGCCCAAATGCCCCTGCATCAGTTATTCCTTTCTCTTTGTTCTCATAGCATACTGTTTATATAAGTCTACTTTTGCTCAAAATTATAACTTTTGACATATTTGTACTTATATGTCTTATTAAAGTGTGCCTTATTAACGTTTTTATCTCTCGAGCTTAAAACAGTGTGTTGAATAATAGGCACCAAATCTTCTAGGAAGAAAGGAATAGAAAGAATGAAGAAGATACAGGTGTTCTCTCTCCCAGGAATATGTGCTACTTTGCTTGGTATCTGAGGGACCGAACTTTCATTTCCCATGAAAGGGATTCCAAACATCAGAGAAGGTGGGGTAGTTCAAGAAAGAAGCACTTTCTCGCCATGGGGTATAACACTCAAGTCCCTTGATCAAAGTGATGTGGTCTGGCTCTGTGTTTCGACAAAATCTCATCTTAAATTGTAATCTAAACTGTCATACCCACAAGTTGGGGGAGGAACCTCGTGGGAGGGGATTAGATCATCGGGGTGGTTCCCCCATGCTGTTTTCATGATAGTGAGTGAGTTCTCATGAGATCTGATGGTTTTATAAGGGGCTTTTCCCCCCTTTGCTCTGCACTTCTCTCTCCTGCCACCACGTGAAGAAGGACATGTTTTCTTCCCCTTCTGCCATGATTGTAAATTTCCTGAGGCCTCCCAGGTCATGCTGAGCTATGAGTCAAACCTCTTTCCTTTATAAATTACCCAGTCTAGGGTACGTCTTTATAGCAGGGTGAAAACAAACTAATACACAAAGCAAGACTGTCTTTCGTTTTAAATTATTCTCAAAATTTTGGCGATCCTGTGTTTACATGAAATCATTGATATATATCTTATTTGCTTCTTTACCCTCAGATCATTCACTGCTTTCCCTTGCTCTGGTCGGAACTCCAGAGAGCTGACACCCATAAAATCATATTTTCAGTAGCGTTTCAGCCAGTGAGAGACACTAGCAAGAGACCAAAGAAAGAGAAAAGAAAATGCCAGATGCTATGGTCTGAATGTTTGTGTCTCCCCAAAATTCACACGCTGAAATCCCAACCAAGGTGTTGGTGTTGAGAGATTGTTAGTTCATGAGCGTGGAGCCCTCATGAATGGGATTTGTAATGAAAGCAGCCAGCAGGAGCTCATTCACCCTTCCCCCATGTCAGGACACAACAAGAAGGCACCATTCTATCAACCAGGAAATGGTACCTTAGCAGATGCTGAATCTGTGTTTATCTTGATTTTAGACTTCTCGGGCTCCAGAACTGTGAGAAATAATTTTCTTTTGCTTATAAGCTACCCAATTTAAGGAATTGTTTGTAGCAGCCTAAATGACTCAGACACCAGCGTATTTCTCTCTCTCCCTTTCTCTCTGCCTTGGACAGTGTATCCAGTAGTGGCTGTGGCTCCGCATGGTCCCTACTGGCTCTGAGCAATGCCCGCTGTGTGTCTACCTCTCCATGAATGGGCTTTTCCTGCCTCCTGGACTCTAATCATCCCACTTTGAGGGTTCTGTCCAGGGACCAAGGAAACAAAAAAGGAAAAGATGTAATTTTGACAGGATTAAGAGTAAGACATAAGGAAAATATGGCACTGTAAATACATATTTATAAAAATCTTCCTGTGCTCTATAGGACAACAAGTTGGGAGAATGGGACAGAGAGAAAGGGCAGGAAAAAAAAAAAAACAACAAAACTTGATTTATGTAAAAGTTTCTCAAGACCCCATCCTCCTTCTACTTTTGAGAAGATTGGCTTATTACAACCCAAAGTGGATCAAATAGGGGAAACTCCGGAAGCATCACAGACCTTTCTCACTTCATTGCACAGTGCTCTGGTACACAAAACAAATTCCAGAAGGAAGTCCTTGATGTGTCTCAAGTTCGCCTGCTTGCCTCCAGATCTCTGGGCAGAGAGTCCCTTGGTTGGAAATGGGACAGAGACGGCACATCTTGCTGTGTAGAATTTGCATAAGGAGTGGGGGAAAACCGACTTAGAGTTTCTGCCAGCCAATTGCATCCCAATTGACAGTTAAGAAAGGGAAGGAGAGAAACCCCGCAGCAGACAGCCTGAGCCCTATTTGATTGCTCACACTGGGTTTCTAGCTGAAGGGGCAGGGTCTGGGAACAAATGTAATTTGCAGCTGCATACTAGAGGTGACTGAAAGGCTCATGCATAAAATGAAAAGCTCAAAAGCTTTGGGACCTCATTCTAACTGAAATTATCATCAAAATTGCCAACCAATTCAGGAGGAATGCAACCATACAAAATCAGAATAACAGAATTTTGTTTTCTTTCGAATAAAATCTCAACATCCCATTCCATAATTTTTATTTTTCCTGTATAATAGTATTATTATTATTTCTAACATGCTTATCTGAAGATTCATTCTTTCATCTTTAAAGCAACATTTTTTCTCATTTCTTAAATTTTTTTGGGAGGTGAATTCCTTCACTGCTCCTCTTTTTCTTTTCCAGACACACCCAGTATACATATTTTGGTTTTCTGTATGGTTTGTTATAATCTACAATTTCCTCCAAAATTTCTTATATTTCTTTATTCTCTTCTGCCTCTTTTTTTCTAATTCTCTTAAGCCTGTCATCCACTTTGTTTATTTAAGTTTTTTGCCATATAGTTTCCTTACTGCTTCTAATTCATACCTAACTTCTGTCAAGCAACTATTTTCTCTCTTTTTTCTCTCTCTTTCAGTTTCCTTCATGCCTCATTTTGCTGTATTTTTGCTGTAGGAAGTTTTATATTGTCTCTTTGTTATTTTCTGATTAGCCATCTTTGAAGGAATTATATTTTTCTGGACCTGCTATCTGCTATCAAAAACTTTAAGAAAATAGGAAAATGAGAATATTTATTTAAGCTGGTATACCTCAACCAGGATCCATTAACAGCAAAAATAGGGGAAGAATGTTATCACCATTATTATTTTACCTTTTTGTTTTACAATTACTAATTAGTTAAGAAAGACAAAATATTATTTAATTTTGAAAAAGACAAGGCAAGTATTGTGTTATTTTTAAATTACTTTTTTTTTTTTTTTTTTTTTTTTTTGAGATGGAGCCTTGCTCTGGACAGCCCAGGCTGGAGTGCAGTGGCCGGATCTCAGCTCACTGCAAGCTCCGCCTCCCGAGTTTACGCCATTCTCCTGCCTCAGCCTCCTGAGTAGCTGGGACAACAGGCGCCCCGCCACCTCGCCCGGCTAGTTATTTTGTATTTTTTAGTAAAGACGGGTTTTCACGGTGTTAGCCAGGATGGTCTCGATCTCCTGACCTCGTGATCCACCCGTCTCAGCCTCCCAAAGTGCTGGGATTACAGGCTTGAGCCACCGCGCCCGGCCTGGTTTCCTTTTTCTTTTATTCCCTACAGGAAACATAATCGTTCCTTTACCCACTAAACAAATTATTTGCCAGATATTTGCCTATTTGCCAGAATTTAAAATTTGCCCTCCCTCCTTGCTCATCTCAGCCTCCCTCTCTTCTGTCTGACATCACTCCTTAAACATTTCCCCTTTCCTTTTTCTGTATTCCTTCCATATATAGGAAGTTTTCAGTGAAAATTGGCTGGAGAAATTTAAACAAGGGATCTGACCTGTTTTGTTTGGATCTGATGTAAAACTAACCACTGCACTTTTCTTGTTCTTTTCTTTAACTTGAATTTTAACTTTTCTTTAACTTGGGTTCTCTGTCATTGCTCACCTTGGGTCACAGACTTAGCAACAAGTCATAGTGAATGAGGGAATTCCATGTTTTAATTGGCTTTGACTTGGATTACATGCCCATCCTGAACCTGTCATTGTAGCCTTTGGGTAGAATTATCCTCTTTTGGAGTCAGGGAGCAAACCCAACCAAACCCACTCCTTCATGATGGGATAAGGTGGAAGGGATATTAAGGAGGCAACTGCAATTGAGCATGGTGATGGTAGTAATGATGATTCTGATGGTCATGATGATAATGATAATATGAAGAGCATGATGTTGATGTTAACAGTACCAATAGCAATGACACTGAAGCTATATTGAGTACATAACATAAGCTATTGTGCTAACAACATTTTTATCAGATTTAAATTCACTAATTTCATTTGGTTCTTGTATAAACTAAATAATAATATCCACATAAGGTGCTTTCTACCTAATAATAATAATAATGATAATAATATAAATATTATTATCACATAATATTAATAAGATAGTAGTCATAATAGGAAAAGGAATAATAGTGGCAATAATATTAGCAGCAGCAATAGTGATAATATTGGGTAGATGGGTACTTTTCTCCAAATTTTATAGATGCGGGAATTGAGAATTAAAGAGGTTATATAACTTTTTCGAGGTAAGTAGAGATTACATTAGTTTAAGACAAATAGAAGAGCTAAAATTCTAATACTGGTCTTCCTAGCTGAAAAGTCAGCTCTAAAAGAAATATACAGAATTCGGATTTAGAAAAATCAATAAACATGGCTTAGAAACAAAGGAATGCTGGAATATATGGGAAGTTATACCTTGTACTTGAACAGGAAGACCCTATGTTTAAAAGATTAAGCAATCCTAAGTAAAAAGAGCAAAGCTGAAGGTATCACATTACCAGACTTCAAACTACACTGCAAGGCTACAGCAACCAACATATAAGAGGCATGTGAACCAGAACAACTCCATCTTGAATAGGAGCTGGGTAAAATGAGGCTGAAACCTGTTGGGCTGCATTCCCAGACAGTTAAGGCATTCTAAGTCACAGAATGAGATAGGAGGTCAGCACAATATACGGGTTATAAAGACCATGCTGATAAAACAGGTTGCGGTAAAGAAGTGGGCTAAAACCCACCGAAACCAAGATGGCCACGAGACTGACCTCTGGTCATCCTCACTACTACACTCTCGTCAGCGCCATGACAGTTTACAAATGCCATGGCAAGCCCAGGAAGTGACCCTATATGCTCTAAAAAGGGGAGGCATGAATAATCCACCCCTTGTTTAGCATATCATTAAGAAATAACCATAAAAATGGGCAACCAGCAGCACTCGGAGCTGCTCTGTCTATGGAGTAACCATTCTTTTGTTCCTTTACTTTCTTAATAAACTTGCTTTCACTTTGCCCTGCACACTCGCCCTGAATTCTTTCTTGCGTGAAATCCAAGAACCTTCTCTTGGGGTCTGTTTGGATCGGGACCCCTTTCCTGTAACATATTTATCTGTCTTGTAACAAAAACAGCCTGGTACTGGTGCAAAAGCAGACGCCTGAACAAAAGGAACAGAATAGAGAGCCCAGAAATAAAGCTGAATACCTCTAACTATCTGATCTTCAATAAATTTGATGAAAAAAGCAGTGGGGAAAGGACTTTCTATTCAACAAATGGTGCTGGGATAACTGGCTAGCCATATGCAGCAGATCGAATCCAGATGCCCCGCTTACACCATATACAAAAATCAACTCAGGATTAACGGAAGACTTACATGTAAAACCTAAAACTATAAAAGCCCTGGAAGATAACCTAGGAAATACCATTCTGGGCATAGGTCCTGGCAAAGATTTCATGACAAAGACACCAAAAGTAATTGCGACAACAAACAAAAATTGACAAGTAGAATCTAATTAAACTAAAGAGCTTCTGCACAGCGAAAGAAAGTATCAACAGAGTAAACAGATAACCTACAAATGGGAGAAAATATTTGCAAACCATGCATCTGATAAAGGTCTAATATCCAGAATCTATAAGGAACTTAAAGCAACAAGCAAAAAACAAACAACCTCATTAAAAAGTGGGCAAAGGACATGAACAGACCTTTTCAAAAGAAGATATACATGTGGCCAACAGCATATGAAAAAATACACAACATCACTAATCATCAGAGAAATGCAAATTAAAACCACAATGAGATAATACCTCACACCAGCCAAAATGGCTATTATTAAAAGTCAAAAATAACAGATTCTGGTGAGGCTGTGGAGAAAAGGGAATGCTTATACACTGCTAATGGGAGTGTAAATTCATCCACTGTGGAAAGCAGTTTGGAGATTTCTCAAACAATTTAAAACAGAACTACCCTTCAACCCAGCAATCCCATTACTGGGTATGTACCCAAAGGAATATAAATCGTTCTACCATAAAGACACATGCACACGTTATGTTCATTGCAGCATTATTCACAATAGCAAAGACATGGAATCAACCTACATGCCCGTCAGTGATAGATTGAATAAAGAAAAAGTGGTACATATACACCATGGAATACTACACAGCCATACAAAAGAAAAAGATCAAGTCCTTTGCAAAGCATGAATGGAGCTGGAGGTCATTATCCTAAGCAAACTAATGCAGGAACAGAAAACCAAATACTGCATGTTCTCACGTAAAAGTGGGAGCCAAACATTGAGTACACATGGCCACAAAGAAAGGAACAACAGACACTGGGGCCTACTTGTGGATGGAAGCTGGGAGGAGGTGAGGACTAAAAACCTATTTAACGGGTACTATGCTTATTACCTAGGTTATGAAATAATTTGCACACCAAACCCCGTGACCTGAAAATTACCTATGTAACAAATCTGGACACATGCTCCTGAACCTAAAGTTAAAGTTTTTTTTAAAAAAAACACAATATCTAAGATAAAAATTTTAAAACTTATGATGGCCATAAAAAGGAATCGGCCCCTGGCAAAGATTTCATGACAAAGACACCAAAAGTAATTGCAACAATAAACAAAATTTGACAAGTATAACCTAATTAAACCAAAGTATTAAGTTATGCTACAACTTGGTTGAACCCTGAAGACATTATGGTAAGTAAAAGAACCTTAAAGACATTATGCTAAGTAAAGTCCACATATATGATTTTATTTATATAAAATATCCAGTACAGGAAAATCTAGAGACAAAGTAGGTAACTGATTATTTAGGTCTGGAGGAGAGGGTGGGGGAAAATAGGAGGGTAACAGCTTAAGGATACAAGGTTGCTTTTTGAGGTGATAAAAACATTCTAAAATTGACTCTGATGTTGCCTTCATGTACCTGTGAGTATATTCCAAAATTGTATCATTCACTTGGAGTACGCAAATTGTAAGATATGTGAATTACATCTTAATATATTTTATTTAAAAATTAAAAACTTAAAAAAAGATTAAGTATGATTTTGCTAAAATCACAATGAAATTCCCAGTGGGAATGTGTGTGCACATGTACATGTGTGTTTGGTGTTTTGTTCTGGGAGTCTAGGAGGAAATAATAAAGCTCCTCAAAAACACCGTTTACTCCCCTCCACTCCTAGATCCCCCGAGGTGAGGGATGAGTAGGTGACAAGTTCTAGACCTATGCTCCCCCATAAGGTAGCCACTAGCCACATGTGGTTATTTATTTTGAAAATTAAATTAATATTTTCCCCAAATTCAAAATTCATCAGTCACATTAGCCACATTCCAAGCATTCAATAGCCACACATAACAAATGGCTACCATACCGTAGAGTGCAGATTCTATTAACATTTCCATTATGGTAGACAATACCTGTGTCTCTTTAACCCACACACAGTTCTCCAGCTGCTCTCCCACTATTCTGGTGACTAGGGCACTGAGAAGGTGACATGTCCTAGGTGGTGGCGCTATAAAGTTTTGAAGCCCAGGTCAGCCTGCTGAGTAATTCTGTGGAGAAATCCTCTTTCCTGCCCCACTCACACCCACCCACATGGGGCATAGACTGTGAGAAAAAAATTAACTTCCGTTGTGTGAACCTGCTTAGATTTGGGAGTTGTTTGCTACCACAGTTTAACCTACCCGTTCATGACTAAGACAGGCAGTCAAGTGGTCAAACAGATATTATGAAGAGGTCAGGATATTTGATGAAGTGATTCAAAAACGCAAGTATAAGCATAAGAAATAATTCAGTAAAATTCTGGAAAAGAAGAATAAAGAGCAAGACTCTGATATTTTAGATCTTGAAATACACTGTAAAGTTACAATAGGAAAGAGTGGAGGAAGAGACAGACAGATCAATGAAAAAGAAGGGATGCGAGAATAAATGAAAATTTAGTGTCACATAAAGGTGCCATGTCTAAGTACCTGTCTTCCTATATGCTAACCAGAGTCTTAGAGTGTAAGATGAAGCACTTTCTCTATTCTCTCCCAGAAGACTTGCCCTGATAGAGCCATCTAGGAACTGGGTCCACCAACACAAGGCACCTTTATAATTTTGTAATCCCTTGGTCCCCTGCTCAACGAAGTCTATCTCCACCCTGTTTTCTCCTTAATTGTAATTGCCCCAGGCATTCTATTAACTTATTGTCTGTTATCATTTTAATTCCTCAGAGCGCTACCCACAAGGCCAATCCTATCTCATCAGTCTCACAGTTGATAGCTTTTGAATGAAGCTGGAACTTAATGCCTCACTTAGCACACACTGAACTTGTATTTTATCTTCTTAAACCTAGATCTTCCTGTCTGTGGTTGCTCGCTTCTCTATACTGCTGAAATAGTTACCATAGTCCATAGATAACATGCTCTATAGTTTATTAATCTCGTTAACAATTTGTAAAATCTAAATTTGATCTGTTCTTTCCAGCTATTTCTCATGATCACACACATCTAATAATAAATATTATATACTAATAAAGTCTCCATTACCAGGTAAAATTATGTTCACAATCCCAGTAATGATGTGGGTCTCCAATTTGCTCAGGCATAGTCTACTCAAATCTGGCATCATCTTCTAGTTTAATGATATTTTTCAGTGCAAATAATACCTGAATGTGCACAAGTCTGCTTTTCCAGTGTTCTTTGGAGATAAACAAAACAACGAGACTTTGGGTGAAAAACTTTGAATTTTCACATTATTCAGTATACCCAAACAAGTACTAGATATATTAATTCGAATGTTAGAAAATAATAACACTAGAGTTATTAAAAGAGTAAATGAGATAATATTTTTATAATCTAGAGAAAGATCTTGCTGTCACACTGACACTAAAAACAGTCAAGGAAAATCTTAATAAATTTGACTGTGTGCATTTAAAATATGAAGAACACCAGCAAAAACAATACAACCAAAAAACTCCATAAAGATGTAATATGTTTTAGTATTTAAAAATTAAATCGTCATGAATAAAAATGAGAAAAAATTTAAATACATACGATTAAGTTTAGATATTTTGTAAAAACAAAACAAAAACTCAAAACAAGATGATAATTTCAGTAGATGTCTGGACAAAGGACATAAATAGCCAAGACACAAAAGAAGACTTATAATGACAAATATAGATAGATAGATAGATAGATAGATAGATAGATAGATAGATAGACAGATAGACAGATACTCAAATACCCAAACAATCAAGGAAATGCAAATTTTAAAAATGATGAGGCATTTTTTTTCACCTTTCCACAGAACACTGTAGAATGTTAAATGGATAGGACTAAGACCTAAGGTTGAGGAGGGTTTGGTAAAAAGGACTGTCACAGTGGTAATAGGAGGGTAAAATATTACAACTTTGAAAAGGTCAGTTTTAAAAATATGTTTGAAAGTTTAAAAGAGCCTCTGAATTAATAGGATCATAATAATAGTTGAAATGTACCCCAGGGAGATAATTCCAGAAGTGTGTAGCAGTATTGTTTACACTGGCAGGAATTTGGACCCATTCTATCTGTACATCAGAAGGGGGCTGAAACATTAGTGCTGAAAACTTAGAATGTACCATTTTTTCCATCACCTAACATGATGATACATGTCTATTTTCATTCACATGGAAAAATGTCCAGAACATATTATTGAGATAAAAAATATTGGTTATATATCCACATATGTATACAAACCCCTTTATGTAAAATTATATATTGAAAGATATGTGTGTGTGTGTGCATAGGAAGATGAATAAAGGAATGTTAGATGAACTTATAATTATTATCTCTAGATGGTGGGAGTTCAGATGAACTTCACATTCTCCTTTCTACTTTTCTGTACTGTTTTTAAAACTCTACAATGTATCTGTATCTGCTGTAACAAAAATAATTTCACATAAATAAAAATTTTAAATGACAATGACAAATATTACTAATGTATAGCAAACTGGGAAAATATTTATAATACTTTACAGGAAAAAAATCACAAAATTATTACATAGACACTATGCTTGCATCTCCAAAATAGATAGGCTTACTGGCAAGGAATGAAAAAACAAAAATAAAAGGAAATAGCTGATATGCTGTTGAATAGACACAGTTGATTTTTCTTTGCTTATAAAAGTGTCAGCTATTGTTCTGTTACTTGCTCAATAAACATATTTTAATGAAATGTAAGTACCTTAATAGGATAGTGTTAGAGACCAAAATATGTCACCCCAAAATATGCCACTTTGGTATCTTGATTGTCTTAAGCCAAAGGCACTTCAAAAACAGCAAATGCAGAGAGAGGCTTTCTCTGGACTTCTCTATCTGCCTAGAGACAGATCCTTCAAAAGAAATCAACTCCTCAGGAGTTTCATCAACTAGGGAAAATTAACTCGTATTACAAGAGAGGAGACTAGAAGTTGACACCACACCCAGACTTTGTTACAAACGATGACATCTCCCACTTATTCTTCTAAGGGTCAATTTCTCTTCCCTAAAAAATCATTTATTCTTCCCTAAGTGCCCTGCTTTCCTTTTCCTTTCCCTAATTAAAATGCTCTATAAGCTCTAAAACCTTATTCTTTTTGGGGGGAGTACTCATTTTTCCCCTGTGATGTCCCTCTAAATGTACTATTAAAATTAGTAAGTTCTAATACATTTTCTCCTGTTAATCTGCCTATTGTCAGTTCACTCTATGGACCCAGATGTCAAATCTATGAGAGTAGAGGGAAAACGCTTTCCTACAACAGGTAGAACCAATAAAGGAAGAAAAGTAGACTAAGAGCAGGAATTGGTGGTTCGGTTGTTGAAAAGGAAAAGCTATCAGAAGAGAGTTGCAAACTTCCAGAAATTTGGAAGAAAGATGTGGCATAGTTACAAACTGTAATGCTCTCACCCCACCCCCAAATCAGTCTACAGGGAAATTTCATCCTGGGAATATTTTGAATACCACTGATATAGAGCAGAAATGGTAAAGGAAAATCCAAGTTTGTGACCGTTGTCTCAGGCTCTTAGTAGAAAATATTCCCAGTAATGGGTCAGGCACAGTGGCTCATGCCTGTAATCCCAGCCCTTTGGGAGGCTGAGATGGGTGGATCATTTGAGGTCAGGAGTTCGAGACCAACCTGGGCAACACGGTGAAACCCCATCTCTACTAAAAATACAAAAAAAAATTAGCCAGACGCGGTGGCGGGCGTCTGTAGTCCCAGCTACTCAGGAGGCTGAGGCAGGAGAATGGTGTGAACCTGGTAGGCGGAGCTTTCAGTGAGCCGAGATCGGGGCACTGCACTCCAGCCTAGGCGACAGAGCGAGACTCCGTCTCAAAAAAAAAAAAAAATACAAAAATTAGCTTGGCATGGTGACACATGCCTGTAATCCCAGCTACTCAGGAGGTTGAGGCAGGAGAATCGCTTGAACCGGGGAGGCGGAGGTTGCAGTGAGCCAAGATGGCACCACCGCATTTCAGCCTAGGTGACAGTGAGACTCAGTCTCAAAAAAAAAATTCCCAATAATGATCAGATGCCTGAACACAGAATAAACACTGCATGTACTCCTTTAAGTTTAGGTCAACATGAAGCTCTTCAACAAAGCCTTGATCTCACAGTTTCCTACAAATTAGTTAAAACTCACTATGGATTTTTCCAGTCCAATTAAACAAGCCCTGCCAGGCTAGCCCCGTCTATGTCCACACTGGGTAACTTTGTTAAGGAATTATCCACAGAATGTCCTTACATTATCTAGTAGCGTTATGAATTCCTTATGCTCAAAGGCCCCTTGGGATGGGAGGAAGAGCTTTCAGGTTCTCACTGAAAAGATTATCTTGAAGTTTTAAAGGCGTAGCCTTCAGAAAAGGGTTTGTCCTGGGTATAATAATTTCTACAGATGCAACAGAAAGAATTCCAGGTTCCTAACCCAGAAAGATGCTCCTAGTGTCATGGGAACCCAGTGAATTGGTGCGGTGAAATGCTAGCAAAATGCATTCATCTCTGACAGCTTTGTCTTTTGCCTCCAAATGTGAGAAGCAGAAAATTGCAGGATGTTAGCTGTGGAAGCGAGGAAAGATCATATAGCCAGTACAGCCCTAGGAGCTGCCTCAAGGGCAGCTGTGCGGGACCTTTTTTGGAATTTTTTGATGGGTCATTGAAGCAAACTGACAGGAGCTCTCTGCCCTCCCACTGCTCCCACTGCTGCCATCAAAGCAGTCACACTTTACCTGTTTTATACATTGAACTTCCTGTGGGACTTGGTTTGAGGTATGAGGGAAAATTGTGAAAGACTGAATTAGACCAAAAGATTTCTGAGTATTTCCAATGGGAAACAAGGCATTGTTTAAAACACCCTTTGAGTTATCTGATTCTGTGGGGATTCTGGGCCTTTACTTATCTTTCCAATTTTGTAGGCTGTGATGCAAATGACATTTGTACACAGAGATGCAAATTCTATCCAGTGGAGGGACAACTGAACAGACTTTCCCCCCAAAGAAAAATCCATTTCTGCATTCCTAATTTGACTATACAAATGTGATACTTTCAATTATTTGAACTAGTTGTAACATCTTACTAGTTTTCTCATAATTTAATGAGTTAAATAAAATCTTGGACAAATATTCATTTTATACTTGTATGGCAGTCATGATTTTACAATTAAAAAATCCTTTGAAAGAAAAAATGAATATATTGAAACTGAGTCTCACCCAAATCCCCTAATTTGACAGATGAGAGAACTGAGGTCCAGAGGGGTGAAGTGATGAACCCAGATAGCAACTAAACTTTTCTCACAAAAAATATACTCCCTGTTAAATGAACATGAGTGCTGTGTACTCACTCATGCTGTCAAGGGGTAAGCTGATCACATCGATCCGTATTTTATGATGTAGTTATACTACACTAACATTGAGGCTTACATACCAGTGAAAGATTCTGAACTCACTTGTACTGAGTTTAATTCCCAGCTCTCCTATTTCCAAGTATATGATTTAGGCAAGTTACCTTTTCTTTGTCTGATTTTCATTACTTGGAAAATGGAAACAATAATAGTCTCCATTTTATACTCTTAGGATGAGTATAGCATTAAATTGCATAATACTTATTCAGCTCTTTTTTTTTTTTTTTTTTTTTTTTTTTTTTGAGACGGAGTCTTGCTCTGTCACCCAGGCTGGAGTGCAGTGGCCGGATCTCAGCTCACTGCAAGCTCCGCCTCCCGAGTTTACGCCGTTCTCCTACCTCAGCCTCCCGAGTAGCTGGGACTACAGGCGCCCGCCACCTCGCCTGGCTAGTTTTTTTGTATTTTTTAGTAGAGACGGACTTATTCAGCTCTTATGAGAGTGCCTGGCACATAAGAAGTGTCTACAAACATTATAAATGTTAAAAGATAAACTTGGGCACATTGAAATGTTGAAGAGTTTATTTGAGCAGACAATGATTCATGAATTGGGCAGCACCAGACTGCAAGTGGTTCAGTGCTACACTGGGGGAAGAGGCAAGAAAGAAATTTTTATAAGATGTTCATGGAAGCAAGATAAAGAAAATATATTCGATTGGTTAATGTGGAAAGTTCCTAGTTAGAGATGAGTTGGTAGTTTCTGATTGGTTAAACTTAAGTTTCATTTTACTGTTTACATTGGGCTTTGGTTTGATTAGGCAGGAGCCCAAGGCACTATACTTGCTCCAGCCTAACGATCTCCATTAGGCCATTAAATTAACTAATTTCAAAAGATATATATGCTATTACCATATTGCAGCTTTATTATCTATGCTAGTCTAAGGCACAGTTTGCTTATAGAGAAGTTATATCTTGAAATGTACTAATATAAAATGCAGTGTTTCTAAGAATGTCTACATATGGCTAATATTATGGATTATGTGACTACATAGCCAGATTCTAGTGTAATTTCATAACAATTTAGTGAGATCTAGAATATTTCATTAATTTTCATCATAAAAATTTATTTAATAAATAAGGAATAATATACCCTCACCTTTCACATATGACTGTGATATTTAATCACTATATATTTTACTCCATATTTCACTCTTTAGTATTCCCTACAAGCATCCACCGGTATTAGTACAGAGTAGGTGTTCAATAAATATTGTTAAACAACCTAGAAACTGTACATGGCATTTTAATACCTACCATATGCAACTGTGACCTTAAAATGAAAACAGAAGCTGAGCCTTTTTTCTTCATGTGCACAGGGATGCCTAGTGTTCACTTTTAGTTCTTTCATTATTGTTCCTCTTCCCTAAACTCTCTTTGACTCTGCAATTCTAGGATGTTCTATAATTAGAAGCCAGCGAGGCATCAACTACTTCCTCTGGGCAAGTTTGTGCCTTAACACCTCTCAGTGACCTTCTGTGCTAATTAAACTACGTGTGAGAATAAAGAACATTGGTACTTAACTGAAATAAAAAGCAATTAAGTGGAAACATTTGGAGATGATTGTATGTTAATAAGAAATCTTAATCAATGTGTATACCTATGAGACTAACTGAAGCACCTTTAAAGAATTCACATTTTCTAATCAAACAAAATATAAACTTCGTTGTTTCCTAAGACGTGCACAAGCTCACGAAAGTCTTTGATTGTTTCACAGACAGAAGAGAAAATTGCTGTCTTCTGTTGTTCTCTTTGTAGCTTTCTGGAAATCAGTGAGACATCCCTGAAGCAATTTATTTTCTCTAACATACAAATTAAGAATACTCTAAATTTTATCCAACAAATCTAGGCTTGGTTTATATCTTTCTAAATCTTCAAAGCACATTAGTAATTTGTATATGTGAAGAAAAAAATACATTAAACACAGGAAGTTTAGATCTGAGGTGCAATCACAAGCCAAATTTGACACTCCCTCTTTCTTTACAGCCCAAGAGCTAGGAATGTTTTTCACAGTTTTAAAGTTCTGTTTTTAAAATAAACTTAGAGGAAAAAAAAAAAAAACAGAAAAATATGTTATAGGGACCATATGCAGCCCCAAAAGCCTAAACTATTTACCGTCTAGCTCTTTTTAGAAAAAGTTTGCTAATCTCTCATTTAATTGATAGTTCAATCTGATAATATTAGTACTATCCAGCTGGGTACAGTGGCTCATGCCTGTAATCCCAGCACTTTGGGAGGCCAAGGCAGGCAGATTGCAAGGTCAGGAGTTGGAAACCAGGCTGGCCAACAAAAAAATACAAAAAAATTAGTTGGGCGTGGTGAAGGGGGCCTGTAATCCCTGTTACTTGAGGGGCTGAGGGAAGGAAAATTGCTTGAACCTGGGAGGCAGAGGTTGCAGTGAACCGAGATTATATCACTGCACTCCAGCCTGGGTGACAGTGCGAGACTCCATCTCAAAAAAAAAAAAAAATTGCACTATCCAAATTCATAAAACCATCCTAATTCCAAAAAAAAGTTAAATAAAAATGAAGTTAACTAAAGAAGTTAAAATTTAATTTAATTTACTCATTAAATAATGAATAAATTCAATTACTTATTTCATTCCAATCATGTGCCAAGGAATTTCCACAAAGTTAAGTCATTTACTTCTCACAAATGCCTTAAAAGCTACTCCTTATTACTATTTTTATGTGAGACAACTACAACCAAGACTAGTTAAGTAAGCTGCCCTATGTCACCCCATGCTTGTGTTACCAGATGGAAAGTCTTGACTGTGAATTGTCCAGGTTCATGGTGCATTGAAGAAATAGTTGAACAAAATGCACTAAGCAACAAAAGAACGAAGCAATGAAATTACAGATTTATTAAAGCAAAAGTACACTTCACAGAGTGAAAGCGGGCTCAAGCAAGCAGCCCAAGACCCCCAGCTGTAATGTTCTTTAGGGTTTTTATCAAGCTAAAATAACTTGGTACCCTTTAGAGGCTGCCAATTGGTTACACTCTATGTAACCATAGTTACCCTTTAGAGGCTGCCAATTGATTACACTCTATGCAAATGAAGGCTTGGTTCATGAGCAATCAGAAGCTGAAGTGAGGCGTGGCCCATGATCAACTAGAGGCATTTCTCATTTGTGATGTAGGGGAGAAGGGATTTTGTAGAGGGAGGAGACTCTGGTCCCTTGTCACTTGGGCATGCAGAGGTGGGGTTTTCCTTTTGGTCCACTTCCAAGAAGTAAGCCATGGGTTGGCCTTAGCCTGTCTCCAGACCCTATTCTCCTGCCTCAGCTGAAGCTGATGTGTCTCTGATTCCAAAGCCTGGGAAATTTTCTTTACAGCAGCTTTGTTACTGAAAAGAACTTTCAGGAATGTAGTTAATAACCACTGGTGTTCAAGGACCTATTTTAATTAATAAAAATGATTTACATTAAACATTAAATTTTAATTTATAATAAATGCATTTGAGGCACTGAAAATAATTTGTTTCCTAAATACGACATTCCCACAAGTTTTATACATTATAAATTGCCTTCAAATATTCTCCCTCTTCTAGCCCTTAGACATTGAGGGGTATATGTCAACACATTTTACGAGGTTCAAATTAATGCATTTCCTGAATTATCCAATCTAAATTAATGAGGTTGTTCGTATGGACCACAATAATTTCAGCAATTTCTTCTATTTTTTTTTTAATCTGTGCTTTGGTTTAAATCTTTTCTCTTGACCTGTCTTTTAATTCACTACCCCTGTTTTCTGGTGTGTTTAATCTGCTGTTAAATCCATTTATTGAGTTCTTAATTGTGGATATTGTATTTTTCAAGTCAATAACTGCCATTTGATTATTCCATATAGATTTCAGCTCTCCAGTAAAATAATTTATCTTCTGCTCTATTTTCTTCAACATAGTAATCACAGTTATTCTAAAGTCATTGTCTAATAATTCTAATACCTACCTCACCAGTGAGTTTGTTTACATTATCTTTTTTATTTTTGGTCTTGGGTTTTGGTTGTATAGTCCTATCAAATTACAAGACTAGTCACTTTTGATTGGATAATGGACATTATTTACAACAATTGTAAAAGCTCTGGATGATGTTATCATTTTCATCCAAGTTCATTCTTTTCTTTGCTAGACAAAGTGAGAGCAAATCCTCTTAATTCAAGGATTGAACCAAGTCAAGGCTGGATGACTTTTAGCCAATGCTCAATCCATTTCTAGTTTGCTATTTTACCGATGGTTTCGTGCCCCAGGGCTTTCAGCTGAGAACAGAATTTGTTCACCATGACCCCAAACCCTGGAAGGTCCTGAAATCTAACTTCTGTGTTCTGTGAAGCTGAAAAATTCTGATCTGTATTTCAGATATTTACAGATTTGATTTGTGGTCTTCTGCACAGTGAAAATTTCAAATGTGGAAAATGTCTTGGGAAGAAAAATGATGCGATTTTGAAAATCCTCAAGAGTCTGATTTTGTCTCTTCATCCAGCTCAGATTGACAAATGGTATGATGCCTTTGTCCTCCAGAAAGGCCCTTATCCTGGGCAAAGCTTACCTGTTCTCAGGCCCCTTGTCTGTGCCCAGAACCAGCAAGTTCTGGGAACACTGGTTACAGGTTGTCATCTGCTGACCTCTCTATAGCTAGATCCTCTCTGGAATCTTAGACCCTATATCCTGATTTCTTCAGTAGCTCACTGATGCCTTTAAATTCAGAAGTTTTACATTTTGTCTGGATTTTTCTTTTTATTTTGAAAAAGATCATTAGCCTACAGAAAACTACTCCATCTTATCCAGGTTCAGAATCTCACATCTTTGGGCTCATAAACGGGAGATTGATAGAAAAAAATTTCTATTTGCCAGATGGATAAAAGAAAGGAAATAAACTGGGCAAGATGGGACAGACATTAACCATGTTGGCAGACGCAGGAATTAACAGAAACATAGAACTCTGATAATGTTATTTTCAATCTTTATAATCTAAATCTACCTCCAAGGTAGATATTCTTGGCCTCACTTTACAAATTAATTAGCAAGATGTGTATTATTGTATTCACTATCCCCAAAGCCTAGGTATCTTCTGCGTGGTATAGTAGAGCTTTGTCCAAAGTGACTGTGACATCACTAAGCCTCAGTTACTCACTCTGTCAAATGAGAATAATAATATTTATTTTATAATTCTGACCATTGAAATAAATACATACGAAAGCAACTCATTAATTACAAAGAGATATATATTTTAAGGGCAACTGGGATACATAAAAATGAATTTTATAAAGGGAGGCATTTTGTTGTTTTTCTTTTTCTTTTAAAAAAGAGATAGGGTCTCCCTCTGTTAACTAGGCTGGTCGCAAACTCCTGACCTCAAGCCATCCTCTTGCCTTGGCCTCCCAAAGCACTGGGATTATAGAGGGAAGAAGGGTCTTTAAAAAAAAAAATTCACAGATCCCTGAAAACAAGAGGCACACCACACCACACAGGGCTACCCAGGGAATTACCAGCATCAGTCAGGAGACAGAGGGAGCCAGGGGAAAATGTAGTTAACAGCCTTTATTGTGATTTCCCAGGGAAGGAACAAGCAATGCAGGGTTAACAGACTTAGGATTGGCAAGTTTGGATAATTTTAGCAGGCCCTAGGGGCATTGGGCCCTTTCCTAGTTGTCAGGAACCTGGCCTTGGGATGATTAGGGCAGCGGTGTGAGACCCCAGTAAACTAGGTGGTTGGGGGTATGGACTCTGGGTGGTGTGGTTTACAAATGACAGATGCATTTGCTGGAAAACTGTTTGCCATCTCTAGGAATTAGCTAACTCTAGAGGAGGTAGTCCCTCCAGGGTCAACTAGCCTCCAAGATGCCCAAGCATCAAAACACAGCAAAAAAAGACATGATTAAGACAGTATAGAAATGTAAGTGGCAGTTATCTTCCTTAAGTACCAATATTCTACTAATTCTGAGCTCATGGAGAATAGTAAAAGATTCTAAAATGTTTAAACCCTGCCTTTGTTGCCTGTGATGAGATATGTAGATAGACCCTTAGCTTCTTATGGAGACATCCATAGCTCAGGGGGGAAAGAAAGAAATCTTTGTGTCTCCTTG
Source organism: Macaca fascicularis (assembly GCF_037993035.2). Classification (NCBI taxonomy): domain Eukaryota; kingdom Metazoa; phylum Chordata; class Mammalia; order Primates; family Cercopithecidae; genus Macaca; species Macaca fascicularis. The sequence goes on from NC_088389.1 coordinate 113,447,027, forward strand.
CTTAAACATTGTATGTATAATAGTATCAGTGACATTTCATCCACTAATTCAGTGCTGCTTATAAAATCTCTAGAATGTGATGTTAAAGGCAATGATAGTTCAATTAATAATTTAAAAATTCCAAATGTAGATATTTCTAAGCAGCTGTTGCTTATTATATGAGTAATTATTTTCAGATTAAAAAGCCATACCAGAAGCATATTTTTAAATATACCACATTGTACAGATTATCTCCATTGTTTCTCACTGAATTCTCTACCCAAACTGTAAATGCACTTGTCATTTGGGCAATACTTAATAGTGTCCAGAACTAGCACATTAACTTGCTTCTCAAATATGGGTGCTTGTGAGGGCAGGAGTTTTGGCAGTGTGGGAATCTGTTAGTTCCAGATCTCTTAAGAGAAGGAAAGTCCTCATGCTGTACAATCTCTTTTCCTAAAAAGTGAGCAATTAAACTAAACAATTTCAGAAATGTATAATTAATTTCATGCAAAACCAAAGTATATTATAACGAATTCTGTTCAAATTATTGGATTCATTTTTGCAAAGACCATAACATATTTCCATAGTGAATTAAGCTATTCTTGCATTGCTATAAAGAATTACCCAAGGCTGATTATTTTATGAAGAAAAGAGGTTTATCTGTCTCACAGTTCTGCAGGCTATACAGGCAAGGTGCTGGCATCTGCTTGGTTTCTGGGGAGGCCTCAGGGAGCTTATACTTGTGGCAGGAGCAGGCAAGTCACATGACAGGAACAGGAGCAAGAGAGTGAAGGTAAGGGTGAGGGCGAGTTGCCACACACTTTTAACTGACCAGATAGCACAAGGACTCACTCACTATCACAAAGACAGCACCAAGCTATGGGTATCCGCCCCCGTGATCCAAACACCTCACACACAGTCCCACCTTCAGCATTGGGGATTACATCTCAACATGAGATGTGGAGGGGACATTCAAACTATATCACATGATACACAAATGCATCCTTCTGGCAGGAGGAGTAGAGGATGAGCACCCATTAATACCCCTTATTTCACAAATCCTCCTTTTAAATCTGTGTACTGAGGGGAAATATTTCTTCCACATCTTCTCTGTTTCTTTCACATAAAGAGAGGTTACTTAGTAGAACCCCTGGCTTCCCTCTGCACCTTTCCTTATTCTACCCTCTGGGGATGTTGAGAACTGCTACACTGATGAGTAAATTTGGAAATAATACTTGGGTATTATAAGCTCAGTGCTGCTCTTTCTCCTACTTGGTCCTTTAGCCTCTGACAGACAGCCCAGTTTTGCCCTCCTCCTTACCAAGAGTGTCACCTGGGTCAGCCCCTTCACCAGGGAGACCTGCAACTGGGTGTACGCACTGCAGGTTCTGGTTTATTTATCAAGTTAGACTGGCCATGGCTAGTAATAATGATGGATCCTCAAATTTATTCATTATTTCTCAAATTCTTTGGAGCCGGACAGGGAAGCAGGGCACTATTCCCTTGGAGACCTCTGTATGACACAATCCACTATAATATGGTTTGTCTGTGTCTCCATTCAAATCCCACCTTGAATTGTAGTTTCCATAATCTCCATGTGTCATGGGAGGGACCTGATGGGAGGTAATTGAATTGTGGAGGCAGGTTTTTCCCATGCTGTTTTTGTGACAGTGAATAAATCTCATGAGATCTGATGGTTTTATAAAGGGCAGTTCCCCTGCACATGCTCTCTCCTGCCACCATGTAAGGTGTGCCTTTCCTCCTCCTTCACCTTCTGCCATGACTGTGAGGCCTCCCAGCCATGTGAGTCCATTAAACCTCTTTTTCTTTATAAATTACCCAGTCTTGGGTATTTCTTCATAGCAGTATGAAAATGGACGAATACACACTACTTCTCCATTGCCCTTGCGTTATACAATGCACATACTTTTCCATGGTCCAGGTTTCTTTTGTGCTCTGGAATTTAAATTTAAACAAAGAAAACAATTTGTTCCATTTTCTTTCCATGGACTATTCGTTAGCTTGAATAATAAACTAAGAATGTGTATTTATAGCAGTAGTTTCCTACCAGGGGGTCTTGGAAGGCCTCAGGTCCTCCAGAGTTTTCAGATGTGCTTTAAAAAACTGTGCTGAGTGGAGTGTGGGGTGGGGTTGGGGGGTTGGGAGTATAAGAGGAAGTAAAGTGAGAAGATCAAGACTCCAGGAACCCCATCTCAGTTTCCAAAATAACACTTCAACTTTCGTGTGTTTATTATGCTGGGCTGCCATAAAAGCATACATTTAAAGAAAGGGTTTCCACTATTTAAAAAAATAAAACTGGTAGGTTAAAAATTACTATTTCCTGTCATCTTTCCTGATTAGGCAAATATTTAGCAAGTTTATTATTGTACAAATTATTTTATTGGTGACAAAAAGCTGTTTTCTCTGGAGAATTTTCTCTCTTCCTAGCATGAAAGCCACAATCTAAAAAAGCACGATTCAGGGTTATAAGAAGTCAAGTTTGGAACTAGCATCTTGGGGTTAGAGAACTTCTTCACATAGATTCTCAGTTTAGAAATTCTACTATCCCTTTTAGTGCCCATTCCTTTGGTTATTTTAGAACTTCTAAAGTGTGGTCAGACAACATGGGAGTGAGTCTCCTTTTCCTGAATTGTAATGCACAAGATTTCCAAAGTCTTAAATAGGATCCAGTGATATCTAAATAATTATGGGTGAAATGCTAAGTGAAAATCTGGATGATAAAAAGTCTTCTATTAGCAGGAAAACATTTGCTCCACCTGATCCTTCTCAGAAGTTGCTTTCACCAGCTTCAGAAACGATCAACCCCAGTTGCTCATCTGCTGACTACAACCTGTCGTGCCTATCTTGTACTCTCCTGTAGGTCATTACGTCTTAAATCCTACTTTCCTGCACCACTCACAGCAAACAAACATCCTTTTGGCTTCTTACCGGAAGCCCAAATTGCAATGTCTACAAGTTTACTCTCTTGTAGAACCAATGAGGCAGTTGGAAAAGAAGAGATAAAGTTCCTGGCCAAAGAAGCTGGTTAAAAGAAACGGTAATTACTAAGAGACTTTGTCTCAATAGCAAGGAAAGGCTAAATTTCAGTTGATAAACGTAGCTTCTTCCTGGAATCCACTTGTATCACATGAAACCAATTTCTAAGAATTCAGCAGTATTTTTGTTTCAATATTCTGTCAGGAGCAGTACTCAACAAAAATCAAGCCGAAGCATAGTATACCTCAGGGCTGGCTGTGTAATTTGCAGGGGTTAGTGCAAGATGAAAATAAGGGGCCCCTTGTTCAAAATTATTTAAAATTCCAAGAACATGACAGCAGAACAGTAAACCAAGCACGGGTCCTTCTTCTGAGTGTGACTGCACAGGTGGAGCACTGCGAAGACAGTCCTTCCTATGCTTGCACCTATGCCGAAAATATCAGAGGCCACCGTCAATCTGCACAGACATGATGGAACTTTCCCGCTCATCTTCTTCCATATCTGCCGTTTGGTGAACTCTTTCACATTCTCCATCTCAGCCACTGCCAAAGTAGAAGTTTTATCCTTTATTTGTCCAAAAGTTTCTATTTTGTATGTAAGAAAAGCATTTTTGTTGGTCTCATCATGTTGGTCATGAGAACTAGCAGTCAGTTCACTTTTCAGGGCCCACCACAAAAGCGGGTGGATGGAAGGTTCATTCTTCTCCTGGACACCTTGGTGGGTTTGGGGAAGCAGGAATGAGGGCCAAACTGGGGGTGAGCACAACTGCTCTGTGTAAAAAGGGGGAAGAATTTGACATCTGCGGGATGACCTAGGAAGGACAGATCATGGAGAAGACAAGGGGGAGAAGAAGCAGGAAACAAGCTCTGTGATGTGCATGTGATACTTTTCCTTAACCCCCAGAATGACTAGTAAAATCCGTGACTGGTTGTTTGGAGAAAATCGGAGTGCCACCCTGGGTCTCTGGCCCAGAAGAGCAGCTTCAAATGCAAAAGGAACGGAAGGAGGCAGAGGGAGGCAGAGGGAGGCAGAGGAGGCAGATGGAACCTCAGAAATTAGAATCTTAGGGCAAAGTGGAGACCTTGAACTTCACAGGCCATGGAATTGGAGAACCAAAGTCATATTTCCTAGTTCTGGAGGCAAGAGGTGTTCCTAACTCCCAAGCGATTCCTACATTAAGAATAACGAGAGTCGGCCGGGCACAGTGGCTCAAGCCTGTAATCCTAGCACTTTGGGAGGCCGAGACGGGCGGATCATGAGGTCAGGAGATCGAGACCATCCTGGCTAACACGGTGAAACCCTGTCTCTACTAAAAAATACAAAAAAAAAAAAAAAACTAGCTGGGCGTAGTGACGGGCGCCTGTAGTCCCAGCTACTCGGGAGGCTGAGGCAGGAGAATGGCATGAACCTGGTAGGCGGAGCTTGCAGTGAGCCAAGATCTGGCCACTACAGGCCAACTACTGTGGTCACTATTCCCCACATATCAGCTCATCTGATTATCCCAATAACACTATAAAATAGGTATTGCTTTGCAGATAGTCAAAATAAGATACTAAAAGGTTTCAGGATTTTCCCAGGCTCATATATACTAAGGTACTGAAGCTGGGACTGGAAATTAAACAATTTCCAAGACCAGTGATCTTGAGCACTCTAAATTCTATCTTCCTAGATTATCTCATGTAACCCTGTGGTCTAGGAGAAGTAAATGCTGTTATTCAGGCTTTACACCGAGAGAACTGAAGGTCAGAAACATTAAGCAGTTGATACAAAGGGAAACTAGTAAGTGGCAGAACAAGGATCCAAACAGAATAGAACCAATTCCACATCTTTGCTTTGCCTCTAACCCTTATTGCCTCCTCCGAAAATGGAGCTAGATTCAGATTCTAGCTCTGCCCTCCACTATCTGTATTACCCGAGCAAATCACTTAACCTGCTGGCTTCTTCGTTTCCTCATCTGCAATATTGCAATTATAACTACTTTGAAGTGTGGTTCTAATGAAATATGAGATAACACACAGGTGAGCTGGAATGCATTATGCAAATATAAGGTATATTTACTGCTGTTATTTTGGAATACAAGGACTGTACTTCCCATGATGCTTTTCACTCTCCTATTTCTTAATATTCACCAAGGAGAGAAGGAAGAGATGTATCTTTGGAACAATGTTAATTTCATCCTACGGCTTTTGATTATTCATCCCTCTGAGTGATCCAGTCTCATTACATTCAGTCATTTGCTCTAAATGCTTGGCAGGCATCCAAACAGTTATTTGTTCAACTCAATAATCTAAGTTTATTGTCTTAAATAAATCACACCTGACAAATAACTCATGCTTCAAAATGATCTTTAAAAGTGGATGCTAAAGTGACACTGTCAATTCCAAAAATCATGGGTGATGTTCAGGCTTTTAACAAAACAACTTAAAAGCCTAACATTTTAATTTATTGCTGTACTGCTTTCTGTAACTGTACTTTGATTGGTTTCCACTCCTTCCTAAGCAGTAATTTTTTTCATGTGAAATATAATTTACACTTTAAAAGAGATCAGCTATGAGCAGTGCATATATGAGCAACATAAATATAAAACTCTTCTTGAAGGACCAATGCCTTGCTTCATTAAATTTTCACATTTTAAAAATATTAATATCAGTGGCCACAAACATATAAAAAGCTAGATGTACTTAATTTCCATAAAGTTATATTGGAAATTCATTTGTAAAATTTTGGAAGCACATTAAGGAATGTAAAAAATAAATTTCTCGTATATTGTAAAAATGAAAGAAAAGCAGATTAATAATATGATCCCAATTATCATTAAGTTCTGAACTTCAGAAGCTATACTGGGAGGATGTAAAATAGTAAAATAATGTCTGATCAATATACTTGAATAATGGAAGATTAAAATCAGTCAATAAGTGTTCAGGAAATGTTTATCGCTTCAATCAAGTCAAAGTTATATGTTTTAATGGAAAAAGTATTAGCATGAGTAACCAAAAAGAGTACATTTTCAAAACAATTTATATTACATTTATTAATGTACACATAAATTTAAGTTTAATTAAGACAAGAGATTTCTGAGAGCAATTAAATTTTGTGTATATATTATATTACAACTAAAGAATGAATATGTGCCAAAAATGTCCAGTTAAGGAGAACTTGTAAAACTGAAGCAATTTCCCATTTTATTTCCCAGCTCACTGCTCAGCTTCCTCTATAATAGGACAGAGAGCAGGATATGGTTAAGCCAAGGTACTAGTCTGAAACAAGCCTCGCTTCTCCCCTAGATTTCATGCTAACCACCTCCTTACCTGATTAGAAGAGGTCAATATAAAGCTCGGTAAGTTAGTTTAAAAGGTTCTTCCTTTGATCTTTCCTCAAATGATCATTACCTTCATGCTAGGAAAAGACAGAAATAAAGCAGATTTAGTAGCAATGTAAAGACATTGAAAATAAGATATGCTGTAGCTTATATACCAGCAGATAATTGGGAACAGAATGTATTGTAATTAAACATAATACCTTCCATATAAAGTGTTATGTTTCAGTAACCATACTTTTGGAATACACCAACTTGATACAAAGTGGTACCCATTAAGTTACTTAGATAGCAACCTACTAACAATATTGACCTTTTCTGTTAGGATTCAGATAGCGATAAATTGACTTATACTTTATATTATATTAAAAAATCAAACATTAACAAAAAATTTTTTCAATACTTTTCCCCATCAACATTTAATTCTAATAACTAACTTATCAAATACTTAAGTGTTCATATAATAAAAGTAATTCATTGCTATTTTAATATCTCATATATATCGACTATTTGGTTGTTCATATGCAATCACCAACAGGAAAGTGTGTATTCCCTTCAAAGTCATAAATGCACTTCTGCCACTCAGGGATTATTTCAGTTCACCCTTAAAAAGTCAGATTTCAGCAGATGACACAGTTACCTGGTACTTTGGGGACTATCTACCCAGAAAATTGAGGTAACGTAGACAAAGACATGGATTTCTTCTTTACTTTTAAATTTTTTTTTAGCTTGAAATTATCAGGTCAGCTAAGTGCAAGGTTCTAAAGGCATCAGCTAATTAAGCAATGTTCTGCTTCCCTGGGGCTGTCTAGAGATTGCATTTAAAAAGTAACCCATGGATCAAATCACATAAAACTATACACACACGCACATGAACGCACACGCACACACACACATTCACATTTGGGTAAATGAGTACATGTAAAGAGAAGTGAAAATGAATAAGATCTAGAGTCTAGTTAACAATATTCTATTAATGTCAGTTTCCTCATATTGATATTATACGGCGGTTATATAAGACATCACCATTTGGGAGAAGGTGGTTGAAGGACACATGGGACTCTATGTACTATTTTTGTGACTCCCTGTTGGTCCATAATTATTTCAAAATAAAAAGATTTTTTTTAAAAAAAGTAACCCCATAGACAATTATGCCTCAAGGAAACGATGCATTGCTATGTGTAAAATGCTGAATCAGTACCACAGAAGGAAGTTCACAATAGAAATTATTTTAAAATAATGAGGCATTAATTTGTTGTAATTTCCACCAGAATTTGATCCAAAAACATAAAAAAAAATAAGTTTAGGTTAGGGTAAGGGTTATAATTAGTGGTGTGCTGACAAACATTTCACAACCAGCTGTTGAGTGTGGAGCTCTGATTGTAGTATTGGCAACTTTGCGTACTGTAAATCTTCCCACCATGGCAAATTTCAAACTGTAAATGTAACATTGACATCTCAGTAAATTCCTGAAAATTTGGCAACGAGTTTTCACATGGGATCCATTTCATGAAGAAAGTGAACAGACTCTGAGTGGGCATACTTACTTGCATGGCCCACCCCATAAGGAGGGGCCCAGCAGGACAAGGCCCAGAGTTAGGTCTCTAGGGTTTAGGTCCCCTCTTGCCTGGCTCTAAACCCTCATCCCATATGTCAGCCTCATCCATGTAGCCCTCTTTCGTCCATTCACTTTCTATCTGAACCATAATTCAGCCAAGGTCAGAAGGAGCTGGAAAGGGCATGCTCATTAAGCATTTGTTTTTGGGATAATTCTCATTTCAGTAGTTTTCCCTCCACATCATATACCCAAATCATGCCATAATGTACCAACTTGTTTACCACTGATTTTAGAGCAGCAAAATATCTTCTTTTATTAGCACACAATATATTCCAATAATAACTCCCACAAATGGATGATGGGAGCTTATTTGGAGAGTTTGTGCTCTTAACTAAAAATCCCTTTCTCTTCTCTCAGAGAGGATCATGCTCTTTGATAAAGCACGTGTCTTTTTGGGGTAGAACAGCAATGGAGCAATGGAGCAGAATAAGAATGCTTAACTGGGGAGCCAGATTCTTGTTCATGTTGATAAATGGTGATTGGTGTCATCTTATAACCTAGTCACAGCTGACTGGTCCAGTATATTATGTTCAATACAAAATAGAATAACATAGCTTAAAAGATAATACAGTTCACAATGATTAACTTGATACCACATTTTAAACAATGACTCTGAATTATAAGATAGCAAATTTTAGGATAACTGAGAAAGATGGGATTAATTTTATTTGGACACCTGATTTGCTTGCAGTCATTCCAAACAATATATATTAGACAAACTTGAGTGGCCTTATTCTTAAGGTGATCCCATTTGATATAGTTGGAATATTTGTCTTCTCCAGATTACATGTTGAAATTTGAACCCCAGTGTTGGAGGTGGGGCCTGGTGGGAGGTGTTTGGGTCATGGGGGTGGATCCCTCACTGATGACTTGCTGCCATCCTCACGGTAATGAATGAGTTTGCGCTCTATTAGTTCCCATAAGAACTTATTGTCAAAAAGATCATGGCACCTCCCTTCTCTCTTTCTTCCTCTCTTGCCATGTGACACCTGTTCCCTTTTGCATTGCATCATAAGTGGAAGCTTCCTGAGGCCTCACCAGAAGCAGATGTTGGCATTATGCTTCTTGTACAGCCTGCAGAACCATAAGCCAAATAAACCTCTTTTCTTTATAAAGTAACAGGCTCAGGTATTTCTTTTTTTCTTTGTTTTTCTTTTTTCTTTTCTTTTCTTTTTTCTTTTTTCTTTTTTTTCCTTTTCTTTTTTTGAGATGGAGTCTCCCTCTATTGCTCAGGCTGGAGGGATCTTGGCTCACTGCAATCTCCACCGCCTGGGTTCAAGCAATTCTCTGCCTGGGCCTTCCAAGTAGCTGGGATTACGGGCACCCACCACCATGCCCGGCTAATTGTTTTTTGTATTTTTAGTAGAGACGGGGTTTCACCATCTTGACCAGGCTGGTCTTGAACTCCTGACCTTGTGATCCACTCGCCTTGGCCTCCCAAAGTGCTGGGATTACAGGCATGAACCACTGCACCTGGCCAGGTATTTCTTCATAACAACACAAGCAGATTCAGACAGCATGCCTATCCATAACCTGCCTAATTATTTTGGAATTACCTTAATCAAGCTCCCCAACAGTGTATGAACCTTGCTTATATCACTATGGTGGTTTTATGTCACTCATTACTGATTCAGTTCCAGTTGCCTTTGGTTTCCGATGAGATTGAAATAAAATTTAAAGTCATTTTCATGGTAAGATCATAGATTTTTTCGTTCAGACTTTGGATA